>NW_006921658.1:9513031-9546438 GCF_000298275.1 Orycteropus afer afer
TGAGTACAATTAAGTGTTCTGGAATTCCCATTCTTCTCAATGTTATCCACAATTTGTTATGATCCACACAATCAAATGCTTTTGCATAGTCAATAAAACTCAAGTAAACATCTTTCTGGTATTCTTTGTTTTGAGCCAAGATCCATCTGACATCAGCAATGATTTCCCTTGTTTCATGTCCTCTTCTGAATCCAGCTTGCTGGAAGTTCTCTGTCAATATACTGCTGCAACCATTTTTTAATTATCTTCAGTAAGATTTTACTTGCATACAATATTAATGATATCGTTTGATGATTTCCACATTCTATGGGACCACCTGTCTTTAGCATGGGTACAAATATGGATCTCTCCCAGTCAGTTGGCCAGATAACAAAATTCTATCATGCGATCTCCAGCATTATTTCTGTCACCAAGGCCAAATTTTCCAACTCCCGGTGATTCTTCTTGGTTTCCATCTTTTTCATTCCAGTCACCAGTGATAATTAACACATCTTGATTGCACATTTGGTCAATTTCAGACTGCAGTAGTTGATAAAAAATCTTCAGTTTCCTCATCTTTGGTTTTGGTGATTGGGGCATTAATTTGAATAATAGTCATATTAACGGGTCTTCTTTGTAGACATATGGATATTATTCTATCACTGACAGCATTGTACTTCAGGACAGATCTTGAAACATCCTTTGTGATGATGAATGCCACACCATTCCTCTTCAATTTGCCATTCCCATCATAGTAGATCACATGGCTGTCGAATTCAAAATGCCCCAAACCTGTACATTTCAGCTCACTAATGCTGAGGATATCAATATTTATGCTTCCCATTTTATTTTTGACAGCTTCCAGTTTTCCTAGATTCATACTTCATACATTCCATGTTCCTGATTATTAATGGATGTTTGCGGCTGTTTCTCTTCAATTTAAGTCACGCCTCATCAGTAAATGGAGGTCTCAAAAGTTTATTTTATCCCTATCAGTAAGGTTGGTTCTACTCTGATGATGCAGGTCTTTCTCAGTCATATTTTGAGAGCCTTCTGACCTAAGTGGCTCATCCTCCTGCACTGTATTGGACAGTGTTTCTGGGATATTCATAAAGTTGCATAGTAATGTAACAGACAGTGTTTTTCTGTTATTCATAAAGTTTCCCTGACCAATTCTTTGAGAAGTGGATGGCCTCTTCCTTCCTCCTAGTCTGTTTCAGTCTGTAAGGTGTGTTGAAACCTGTGCACCGCTGGCGTTTGAAACACTGGTGGCACAGCCTCAAGCCTCACAGCAACATGCAAGCCACCACAGGATAACAAACTGACAGAAAGTTTGTCTTCCTTAGTTGTTGGAAATGTCTCCACTCTCACCTTACTGGATCCCTACTACTTTCCTGCCATTTGGGAGTGGGGGAACCCTCCCCTTAACCTGGATCCCTGCCACTTATTGCTCTGTCCTGGTCCCCCTGGCTTTTCTTTCCTTTCCCACCACTTGGACATGGGGCCTGGGTTGCTCCCCTTACCTGAATCCCTACTGCTACTTGCTCTGTCCTGGTCCCTGTGGCCTTTCTTTCCTTTCTGCTGCTTTCCTGCCACTTAGTGGTGGGGATTGGGTCCCTCCCCTTACCTGGATCCCTGACGCTGCTCCCTCTGTCCTGGTCCCCTCCCACCAGAGCTAGTAAGTGGCAGAGTAGAGCTTCAGCCCAGGCAGTCTGCTTCCACTACATGGTAGTGGTTACCAAAAACAAAAAACCAAACTCACTGCCATTGAGTCGGATCTGACTCATAGTGACTCTTCCTTGGGTTTCCAAGGCAGTATCACTATGGAAGTAGGTTGCCCAAGGGGAATTCAGAAGAGGTTGGGTTCAAATCCTAGTTTTGCTATTCAGTATTTGTATGATCTTGGACAAGTTCCTGAGCCCTAATAACCTCATTTGTCAAATGGGGATTATACTATTTATTTCAAAGTTTAATCAGAAAAAAAAAAAAAATCAGAGAAGTAAGCATATGTAACTGTCTATCCAACCAAACCAAACCAAACTCATTACCATTTCCGATTCATAGTGACTGCCATTGGATTTTGGAGGTTGTAAATCTTCACAAAAGTAGATCACCCATCTTCCTTCCATGGAGTGGGTGGTGGGTTTGAATCACTGATCTTCCACTCAGCAATCAAGTGCTATGCCACCACAGCTCCTTCATCCAAAGGCATTATTAAATTAAAACATAGTTTCCCTCTCTGAATTAGAGGCATTAATACCTTTGTGATACAGAACCACCCTGGGTGTATAAGTGAATTTTAATGGAACAGTTACTCTTCCAACTCTCCACAGACCTTTAAGTTGTTTTTCCATCTGGATATATCTTTCTAAAATTTCTATTAATAATTAAGGAGTTCCTGGGTGACACAGACTGTTAAATGTTTGACTACTAGTCAAAAGTTTGCTGGTTCAAACCCAGCCAGAGGAGTCTTGGAAGACAGACCTGGCAATGTACTTCTGAAAGGTCACAATTTTGCAAACCCTACTCTGCATCAATGGGATGACAATGAGTTGGAATCATGAGTTGGAATCAACTCAATGGCAACTAATAGCAACAATGACACTAATGATTGAGCACATTTTTTTCCAAGATAGAAGTAATATGTCACCCAAATTATACACAGATTTATTATTAAGAGCTGTACCTTAGGAAAAAACCAAATCAGCTGGATTTTTTAAATTTCAAAAATGAGTATATTACCAAGGGCATGTTATGTTGCAAGTCATAGAAAACTTAACAGACCTAGTTTTAGAAATGAAAGTATTTATTGTTTTACATAACTTGAAAATCTAGTGCTAAGGCAGGCTTCAGCTTTATTTTTCTCTCGCAACTAAACCTTGTCACTAAGAAACCAATTTTTTCATCTCTTCACCTTGTGTTCTGTGTTGCTGGCTTCATGCTGATTCTTGTTCTTCTCTTGGTTGAAAGGTGCCTGCCCTTAGCTCCCAGGACTTTCTTCTTCTATAGCTACATCTAGAGAGGGAAAGAGTGCCTTTTCTCAAACATCCAACAAAACTTTTGAGCATCATTGTGATTGGATACACATCAGTCACAGGTCCATCCTTCATTCTCCTTGCTAGGGGAAGTCAGATGCTGATTGGCTTAGACTAGGCTCCTGTCCCTGCAACTTCTTCTTCTTCTTTTTAAAGCAGTTCTCTTTATTGGAATATTCCCTGCAATTTCTTTTACAATATCACCAGGCACATGGACATTTGTTAATAAACATTAATTGTCTTATTTAGAAGAGCTTCATGTGACACAAGGGAGCTGAATAATTGTGCTGTATCTGACTTATCTGAGTCCTAAGAAACTCTTCCACTTTCTACAACATAAAGCTTTTGTTCATAATTGTTTTTATTTTCTGTATGAGTACACACAGACAACTTTTAAAAAAAAAATCTAAAAAGGAGAACCCTGTGTACCATCCTGCTTTCTGGCTGGTTTTGCTACTCTACCACCTATCGTGCCTTAGTTTCTTAGTGCTGCTGTAACAGGAATACCACAAGTGGGTGACTTTAAAGAATAGAAATGTATTTTCTCACTGTTCAAGAGGCTATCAGCTTGAATTCAGGGCATCACCTATAAGGGAAATCTTTTTTTTCTGTGGGCTCTAGAGGAAGATCGTTGTCTCTTTTATCTTCTGTAGCCCCATCGTTCTTTAGTGTCTTGCCAGTCTTTACATGGCATCTGTCTTCCTACATTTGTGCTTCTTGTTTTGTGTCTATGATCCTCCTTATAGTTCAGAAATCATTAACTGATATCCCTCATTAACATAACCAAGAAAACCCTATTCCCAAATGGGATTGCATCCATATATGTTAGGAGTTAGGATTCCAACACATAGTTTGGGAGACACAATTTCATCCATAATGTTAAGTTATTTAAAAAGAACTACAAGACAGTGCTTCCTTTGCACCCAGTCAATCAGTGCTTCTCTTGTAGACCTCCTTTGTTCCTTTAATGAACCCCCACCTCATGGGGTGAAGAGTCCATAGACCCAAAGGGACATGCTTGCTTGGAACCCAGTTTCTCTACTTCTAGACCATGCTCTGGATACCCAGAAACCAAGTTTCCTGTCTCAAATATCCTGAACCCAGTGCCTGAGTTGGTGTCTTCCCCACATTTGTATTCCTAAGAGTGGACCACACTGCTGATGTGTGCACCCCAGCCAAGCCTGTGGTGGCCATGTAGCAGTTGTTGGTGGGAGTTGTGGATAGAGATTTCAGGGTGTGGTCTGCACACATGACCCCAATGCCCTTCTGGTAAATAATAGAACTAGAATTGGGAAGAAAAAAAAAAAAACATGGGAATGAAGGAAGGCCATCAGCAAGGATAGAAATGAGATTGTCCATGATTGTCCTACCTAGACCATCAAATGTTAGGGTGTGTTCAAGGCAGATAATTCCTCATGTTTATGCAAATTTTTTCCAGATAAACCTAATTTAGCTCTTTCCTGTGATCCCTAAAGTTTTAATTATCTCTCTGCATTTCAGTTTTTTAATTCAAATTATATTGTGTACATTTATAGCTACCTTAGGAGTATCCACCACCCACTCCCACTGCCATCAAGTTGATTCCAACTCATAGTGACCCTTATTGGGTTTCCAAGGTGGTAAATCTTTACAGAAGTAGATTGTCCCATCTTTCTTCCACTGAGCAGCTGGTGGGTTTGAGCAGCCAGCCTTCCAGTTAGCAGTCAAATGCCTTAGGCACTGTGCCACCAGAGCTCCTTATTAATAGTACTAAAACTTAAAATAAAAATTATCAACCAGCAGACTTCTTTCTAAAATAGCTCATCATGTGATACTGTTGATATAAGTGTCATGTTTCTTATTTTAAATTTTTAGACATTTGTAATTTTAAAATAAGTGTAATGAAAGTTTGGTTACTAGGTTTAAATTTGGTAATTATTATAATCAACTTAAGACCCATTTAGTAGATAACCTAAAATAGAAATTTTTAATAAGTTCAAGGCTGATATGCCTGTTTACTTTTCTCCTAATTTATATTCATATTACCAGTTATGATAATATGTTTAATATGTTAAAGTTGTGTGTCAGCTTGGCTGGGCGGTGCTTTTGAGTGGCTGGGCAGCTGTATGTAGTTATTCCTCATTATGAGATTATAACCACCTCCACAGTGGAATCTGCTGTGAGGAGCTAGGAGCTGCCTTTGGTGTGTGACCTGCTTCCTGTATATAAGGAGAAGTTTTGAGAATGGTCTAGATTTTCTTGGGACATCTGGAGCCTGCATTTGGCTGAGTCATCAGCCGGCCTATGATGTTGCCTGCCGATTTTGGGACTGTTCTGTACTTGAACTAGTAGCTTGCCATGTTGCTTGCTAATCTTGGGACTTTGTCATTTTATTTGTCAATTTGGGGTTTGTCAGCCTCAGCAACCAGCAGCTGAGGAGTCAGAAAAAACCTCCAGCTCTAGTGGGCCTGTAACAGGAGGCAGAGCTGAAGCCCAAGGTTGAGGGGCCTTTACCCAACCCTTAGAGCCAGCACTTTGAACTCAGACTTCTAGCCTTCTTAACTGTGAGAGAATAAATCCTTGTTTGTCAAAGCCATCCATTTGTGGTATGTCTGCTGTAGTAGCACTGTTGTTGTTGTTATAATGCTCTGTCAAGTCGGACCCGACTCATAGTGACCCCTCCTTGGGTTTCCAAGGCAGTATCACTACAGAAGTAGATTGCCCCGTCTTCCTTCTGAGGAGTGGCTGGTGGGTTTGAACCGCCAGCATTCTGGTTAGCAGTCAAGTGCCTTAGACACTACGCTACCAGAGCTCCCTATTATGTGCCATCGAATCAGACCCACCTCACAGCGACCCCTCCTTGGGTTTCTGAGGCAGTATCACTACGAAAGTAGATTGCCCAACCTTCCTTCCAAGAAGTGGCTGGTGGGTTTGAACTACTAGCATTCTGGTTAGCAGTCAAGTGCCTTAGATACTACGCTACCAGAGCTCCAAAACACTAGTATAGACAAATCTTAGGGAAGGAATTTTCTGACTAGATAAATAAGACAAAACTTCCCTACAGGAATACCTGTTCTCTGATGCATAACCAAGCCAAACTGGCAAAGGGTTTCTTTCTTTCCACCCTATTTTAAAGCATCTTTTGCCTCCAGGAAAGAAAAAGAATTAGGAAAAAATTGAAAAGAACCGTAGTGGCACAGTAGTTAAGGTCTCTGGCTATTCACTCTGGCAGGTCAATGGCTTGAACCCATCAGCCCCTCAGCAGGAGAAAAATGTGGATCATTTTAGTTATATACATTAAGTCATGCATCAGACTACTTGCAATTTTAACCTTTCTCTTCCTTGCCCATTTAAAACCTACAAATAGGTTAATTTAGTGTCAAAAGGACCTTTTTAAAGCCAGTTTAAAATTGGAATTCATTTTCCCGTAGAAAGAAGTATGATTATAGGCCTCAACTCAGCTCAGAAACCTATGTAAACTGCATTTCTCACCTGCCAACCCAGCCAAGCTCCCTTTCCCCTCCTCTTGCCCGGTGAGAGGCAGTGGCAGCCAAACCCCATACACATTTGCCCACTGCTCGTTCCCATCGTCTCCCATTTTCTTCCCTCCCTCCCACTACCTGGCAAGGCTTGGCAAGTGTATAGCCATGTGCACACCAGCCCACCACTCACACACCTTCACCATGTGAAAGGCAGTGAGAGCATGACCATGTGCACACCTGCTTGCCACTCACCACCCCCGTATGGTGGGAGGTGGCTACCATACTTCCACTAACCAGCCACACCAACCACATCTGCCACCCCATCCACTCAGCAAGTACCAATGACTTCTTCTGTGCCACTGGACTGGCAACAGATGGCAACCAATGCCTACCCAACCCAGCCTCAACTCCCCCACCTCCACAAGACCAGTGAATGGAGACCTATGCTTACACAACCAGCTTTATCCCACATACCTGGAGAAAGGTGGCTAGTGCTCCAGTCCAGCCAGACTAGAGACCAGAGTAGCACCCCATCCCACCTGCCTGGATACTTCAAAACAAAACATAAATAATTAGGATGCAGCAAACAAGCATACAATAAATAAATAAATATGGTAACACTTTAATGCCTCAGGAACAACAGATGGTATCAAGTCACTTAAAGAAGCAGGACAAGATTGATTTAGAAAGTGACCAAGGCAAAGAACTAGAAAACTTCTCTGAGAAGGAAATCATAATGGAACTACCAGATAAAGAATGTAAAAGACTTACATAAAGGGCCCTCCAACAGATGAAGCCTGTCTAAGAGTTATGTGAGACACCATTAAGAGAGGGAATTTCAGAACAAGAAGAGACCAAAAAGAAAAAAAAAAAAAAAAAACAGAAAATTTTTTAAGATTTCCTGGCAGAAAACTTCCCTAATATCATGAAAGACAAGAAGATATTTATGCAAGAAACTCAACAAACCCCAAATTGACAAGTAAAATGACAAAGTCCCAAGATTAGCAAGCAACATGGCAAGCTACTAGTTCAAATACAGAACAGTCCCGAAATCAGCAGGCAACATCATAGGCCAGCTGATGACTCAGCCAAATGCAGGCTCCAGATGTCCCAAGAAAATCTAGACCATTCTCAAAACTTCTCCTTATATACAGGAAGCAGGCCACACACCAAAGGCAGCTCCTAGCTCCTCACAGCAGATTCCACTGTGGAGGTGGTTATAATCTCATCATGAGGAATAACTACATACAGCTGCCCAGCCACTCAAAAGCACAGCCCAGCCAAGCTGACACACAACTTTAACATATTAAACATATTATCATAACTGGTAATATGAATATAAATTAGGAGAAAAGTAAACAGGCATATCAGCCCCAAAATAAAATCACCAAGACATGTCATAATCAAGCTTTCTAAAATCAAAGACAAAGAAAGAATCCTGAGAGCAGTGCAGGAAAAACAATGTTACCTACAAACGGGAACCAATAAAACTACGCTCTGATTTCTTAGTAGAGAAACCATGGAGGCAAGAAGGCAATGAAATGACATACATAAAACCCTGAAAGAAAAAAGTTGTGTATGAGTCAGAATCAACTTGATGGCAGTAGATTTATAAATCCGTACATGTTCTTTTACAAACTGCACAACCCCCTAGCATTAGCTTCTTGTGTAGTCTATGTATGTTATATACATGTGCACAGTGTTTATGTGAGCACATTATATGTGAAAATACAGTACTTACCATTCAACTCAGTCACATTGGCAGAGGGAAAGAGCACATGTAGAGGGGAGGATAACCAAAGACATAGAAATAATGATAATAGTCCAAGCTCCAGCTCTGTATCCACAGGCAGAAGAACCTTTAGTTCTCTAGGTAAACACACTTCTCCTGACAGAGACTTGGAGCAGTTTATGGGTTCCGCCATTGAAGTTCTTTTCATTGCATCCTGCTGTCTGTGAGGTTCCTCTTCTGCATTTACTCACAGCCTTCACATGTACCCTATGCCATTCCTCTGGTGCTCAGTCCTGATGCTTTAGGCTGAACTTGGCGTGACATGGAGGTATTCCACTGTTGAGTAAACATCTCTCTGTCTTCTCCTGGGCCTCCTTCTCTTCATAGGAAGAGCCATTTCTGGCAACCAGGGTTATAGCCCTTTTATAATTTTCCCTTTTATAATTACAGTAGAGTAGCCTTGCTGTCTCAGTCTCCTCCTGGGCCTATAGTGCTTCATACCTTCATGAAGATTTAATGCATTTGTTTCTTCACACTTACAGGACTATTCATTCATTCCTCCAACACATACACCTTGAACAGTTATTACATGTAAGGTATAGTTTTTAGACACTGTGGAGATAGTAGTACACAAAGTCCTGCCTTCGAGCACCTTATATTCTAGTGGTACACTGAGTGGGAAATAGGGTTGCCCAATAAAATACAAGATTCTTAATTAAACTTGAATTTCAGATAAACAACAAATATATTTTTAATGTAACAATGTACTATTCAATGTTTGGGATTTACTTCACTAAAAAAGTATTTGTTGTTTATCTGAAATTCATACTTAACTGAATGAGCATCCTGTGTTTTTATCTGCCAAATCTGGCAACCCAAGTAGGGAGACAAACAAATATGTATCTTAGGTGTTAAATAGTGCAGTAGAGAAAATTTAAGTATGGGACATAAGGAATTATGATGGGGTGAGGGTATAGAGACATTTAGAACCAACAAATGTTGTTGCTTTGTTAATATATATGGACAACAATGTTTTTCTATACCATTTACCCACAGAAGAAATTATTTGGGACTATTGTTCTTGTTGTTGTTAGATGACGTCAAGTTGATTCCAACTCATAACAAGCCCATGTACAACAGAATGAAACACTTCCCAGTCCTGTGCCATCCTCACAATGCTTGAGTCCATTGTAGCTGCCACTGTGTTATTCCATCTCATTGAGGGTCTTTCTCCTTTTCTCTAACCTTCCACTTTACCAAGCATGATATCTTTCTCTAGGAACTTGCCCCTTCTGACCACATGACTAAAATAGGTGAGATAAAGTCTGGTCATTCTCACTTCCAAGGAGCATTCTGGCTGCACTTCTTCCAGGTTAGATATGTTCATTCTTCTGGAAGTCCATGGTATTTTCAATATTCTTCACCAACACCATAATTCAAAGGCATCAACTCTTCCTCAGTCTTCCTTTTTCACTCTCCAGCTTTCACATGCATATGAAATGATTAAAAATACTATGGCCTGGGTTGGTGCACCTTAGTCTTTAAAGTGACAGCTTTGCTCTTCAACACTTTACAGAGGACTTTTGCAGCAGATTTGCCCAGTGCAATATGACATCTGATTTCTTGACTGCTGTGTCCATGAATGTTGATTGTGGATCCAAGTAGAATGAAATCTTTGACAACTTCAATCTTTTCTCCATTTATCATGATGCTGCTTATTGGTCCAGTTGTGAGGATTCTCCTTTTCTTGATGTTGAGATGTAATCCATACTGCAGACTGTAGTCTTTAATATTAATCAGTAAGTACTACACATCATCTTCCCTTTCAGCAAGCAAAGTTGTGTCATCTGCATATTGCAGTTTGTTAATAAGTCTTCCTCCAATCCTGATGCCATGTTCTTCTTCATATAGTCCAGCTTCTTGAATTATTTGCTCAGTATACAGATTGAATAAGTATTGTGAAAGGATGGAACCCTAACATACACCCCTCCTGATTTTCAGCCATGCAGTATCCCTTTGTTTTATTCAAGCTCTTGGTCTATGTACAATTAAGTGTTCTGTGATTCCTATTCTTTTCACTGTTATCCATAATTTGTTATGATCTACCCAGTCGAATGCCTTTGCGTAGTCAATAAAGAACAAATAAACATCTTTCTGATATTATTTGTTTTCAGCCAAGAGCCATCTGACTTCAGCAATGATATCCTCCATTCAATGTCCTTTTCTGAATCCAGCTTATATTTCTGGAAGTTCTGCAACATGCTGCTGCAACCATTTTTAGATTATCTTGCAAAATTTTACTTATGTGTGATATTAATGACAATTTCCACATTCTGTTGGATCAACTTTCTTTGGAACAGGCACAGATATCTATTTCTTCCAGTCAGTTAGCCAGGTAGCTGTCTTCTAAATTTCCTGGCATAGATGAGTAAGCACCTTCAGAGCTGCATCCATTTGTTAAATGTCTCAATAGATATTCTGTCAATTCCTGGAGCCTTGTTTTTCACCAATTCCTTTAGGGCAACTTGGACTTCTTCCTTTAATACCATTGGCTCTTGATTATATGCAACCTCCTGAGAGGATTCATCACTGACCAATTCCTTTTGATACAGTGACTCAATGTATTCCTTCTTTTGATGCTCCTGCATCATTCAATATTTTGTCCATAGAATCCTTCAATATTGCAAGTCGAGGCTTGAATTTTTTTCTTCATTTCTTTCAGCTTGAAAATGCTGAGGATGTTCTTCAATTTTGCTTTCCTAATTCCAGTTCTTTACAAATTTCATCATACTACTTTACTTTGTCTTCTTGAGCCACACTTCGAAATCTTCTATTAAGCTTTTTTATTTCAACATTTCTTCCTTTTGCTTTAGCTACTTTCCTTTCAAGAGCAAGTTTCAAAGCCTCTTCTGACATCTGTTTTGGTGTTTTCTTCCTTTTCTGTCTTTTTAATGACCTTTTGCTGTCTTTGTGTATGATTTTCTTGATATCATCCCACAGCTCATCTGGTTTTCAGTCATTGGTATTCAATACATCAAATTTGTTCTTCATTTGGTCTCTAAATTCAGGTGGGATATACTCATGGTCATATTTGGGCTCTCACAGACTTGTTGTAATTTTCTTTGGCTTCCACTTGAATTTGCATATGAGCAATTGATGGTCTGTTCCACAGTCAGCTCTTGGCCTTGTTTTGACTGATGATACTGAGCTGTTCCATCATTTCTTGAATTCTTGAAATGTATTCGATTTGATTTCTGTGTATTCCATCTAGTGAGGTCCATGGACATAGTTGCCCTTTATGTTGTTGAAAAAAGGTGTCTGCAATGAATTAGTCATTGGTGTTGCAAAATTCTATCATGTGATCTCTGGTGTCATTTCTTTCTCCAAGGCTATATTTTCCAACTACTCATGTTTCTTCTTTGTTTCCAACTTTCACATTCCAATCACCAGCAATAATCAATACATCTTGATTACATGTTTGGTCAATTTCAGATTGCAGAAGTTGATAAAAATCTTTAATTTCTTCAGCTTTTGCTTTGGTGATTAGTGTATAAATTTGGATAACTTTTGCTTTGGTGGTTAGTGTGTAAATTTGGATAATAGTCATATTAACTGGTCTTCCTTGTAGGCATATGGATATTATCCTATTACTGACAATATTGTATTTTAGGATAGATCTTTACATGTTCTTTTTGATGATTAATGCAATGCCATTTCTCTTTAATCTGTCATTCCTGATATAGTAGACCATATGATTTTTTTTATTCAAAATGGCCAGTACCAGTCCATTTCAGCTCACTAATGTCTTGGATATCAATCTTTATGTGTTCCATTTAATTTTTGACACTTCTAATTTTCCTAGAGTCATACTTCATCCATTCCACATTCTGATTATTAATGAATATTTGCATCACTTTCTTCCAATTTTGAGTTGTGCCTCATCAGCAAAGAAGGTCTGGAAAGCTTTACTCTATCCATATCATTAAGGTCAACTCTACTTTGAGGTGGCAGCTCTTCTTCAGTCATATTTTGAGAGCCTTCCATCCTGAGGGGCTCATCTACAGTACTGTATCAGACAATATTTCATGGCTCTTCATAAAATCTTCCAATAATATATCAGAAAGTGCTTCACTGCTATTCATAAGGTTTTCAATGGCCAGTTCTTTCAGAAGTGGATGGTCCAGTACTTCTTCCAAGTCTGTCTTAGTCTGAAAGCTCCACTGAAACCTGTCCACCATGGATGACCCTGCTAATATTCAAAATACCAGTAGCATAAGCTCCAGCCTCACAGCAATATGCAAGCCAACACAGTACAACAAACTGACAGACAAGTGGTGGATTTAGTTCTGTAAGTAATATGTTTTCTTTATAAAATATTTGAACTGGTTTGTATGCACATGGTTTCATATATTTAAATGCAAAAAATATGAAATAAAACTTAAAGCCTTCTTTCACCTCCTCCCTCCCTCTCCACCTTCCCAGCCTCTAACACCAAAAACATCACCTAGAAGAAATCATTGTTGATAGTTTTTTTTAACTTTCCAGAATTTCCAGAATTCTTCACCTTGCATTTTGAGTTAATGGTAAAGCATCTTGGAGTACTTCCATATCTTCATTTCATTCTTTGTAGCAATTCTATAATATCCCATTATGTAGATATAACATAATGGATTTAGCTAGCTCTCTATTCAAAGGCTGCACATGCAGTTTAGCATCTGTCTTAGTTATCTAGTTCTACTATAATAGAAATACCACAAGTCTATGATATTTACCAAACAGAAATTCATCCTCTCACAGTTTAGGAGGCTAGACATCTGAATTCAGGATGCTAGCTCTAGGGCAAGGCTTTCTTTCTCTTTTGGTCCTAGAGGAAGGTCCTTGTCTTCTTCAACATCTGTGGGCCCAGTTTTCTGGCAATCTCCGTGTGTCTTGTTCCCGGGGTCTAGGAGATTCTCAGTGCAGGGACTCTGGTCCAAAAAGACAGATTCTGTTCTTGACTCTTCTTTCTTGATGGTGTTTAGGGCCCTCCTTCTCTGCTTGATTCTCTCTCCTTTCATTTCTTGTAAGATACAGGGTGATTGAGGCTACACCCCAGGGAAACTCCCCTTACATCAATCAGAGCTGTGACCTGAGTAAGGGTGTCGCATCCCATGCTAATACCCTTACAACTGATTGCCTGGTCAATAGATCACATCATAGGGGATGATTACATCATTACATAACTGCCAAACTTCTGAGAATCATGGCCCAACCAGGTTGACATATATTTTGGGGAACACAATTCAATCCATGACAGCATCTAAACTATAATACCTTTGAGATGAAAAGGGGCTGTATTATTAATCACGCTGGAACAATAGGCAAACCCTGGATTGTGTTTTTCCTGCTCTTGGGGATCACTGAACTGTGCTACCTGTTGTCCAATGTCAGAAAATTGTTGTTTAATATACCTATCTATTGGTCTCATTTTGAATATTTCTAAATTTTAATTATTACAAACAACTTTGTAGTACAGCATTTATAATGGATCTTGATGTACTTCTGCAAGTATGTTTATAGAATAAATTCCTAGAAATTCCATAGTTTTCTAACCAAACCTAAAAAACAAACTCACTGGCCATTGAGTTGAATCTGATTGGGGCTTTAAAATACAAAAGCCTGTGATAACTGGTTAGGTAATGAGATCCTTTCTCGTGATTAAAGAAAATTCAGTACTGCGAATAAACAAATCTATCTGGACAAGGTGAATGTAAAATTTTACTGTTTTGAAAATATAAAGCTACATCTCATTGTAAGCTCCCATTGCCACATTGGAAAATAATTATGATTGAAGTGATGCTGATCGAGATGACCGCTAAATGATCTATTTCCCTTTAGCAGTCTTCTCAACTCCTAAGAAGACAGTGTTCCTTTGAATTTTTAAGTATTTTTTCAAGTTGCCCTTGAAAAGCAGTACCTGAAATAGATGTAAAAGCCTTTCATGATGTTTTACATTAGAGTTCTAAATAATGTTTGCTTTTAAAAAAAATGAAAACAGCAACCCATCCTTCTTAATAGTCAGTCCAACTTATTTTCAGCTTAAATACCAAAATGGTCATCTGGGAGTAATACACTGTGAGCAACCATAGAATTTAAAGTAAAGGAGAAGAAACCTCTTCAATGTAACTGCAGCTAAGATGTTAGCTGCTATTTTGCTTTATTACCATCCATAGAATGTGTTCCATATCTTTTAATATGAAATGCAGTCAGAAGAAGACATGTAGATTATCCAGCAAGCATAAGACAAGCTCAGGCATCACCACTACAAAAACAAAAAACTTAATTTCCATGTTTTTGTCTGTGCCTCTCTGGTACCTTTTTCTGTGTGTATATTTTTACTTGTGTAGTGATATAGTATCATGGTAACTTCATTTGAAAATGCCTAAAAAGAGCTCTGGGAGCTCTGGTGGCATAGTGCCTAAGGCATTTGACTGCTAACCGGAAGGCTGGTGGTTCAAACTTACCACCCACTCATCGAAAGGAAGGTTGGGCAGTCAACTTCCGTAGTGATACTGCCTCAGAAACCCAAGGAGGGGTCACTATGAGTTGGATCCATCTTGATTGCAGTGAGTGAGTAATGATGATAATATAGGAGCTCTGGTGGCTTAGTGGTTAAGGCATTTGGCTGCTAACCAGCAGGTCAGCAGTTCAAACCTACCAACTACTCTGTGGGGGGAAGATGAGGCAATCTATTTCCATAAAGATTTACAGCCTTGGAAAGCCCATGGAGGTCACTATGAGTAGGAATTGACTTGATGGCAGTGGGTTTGGTTTTTGAATGATGATAATATTTTGTCTTTATTTATCTTAAAAATACATTAAATGATACTGTAACTCATTCCCTTTGATGTCTATTTATTATGCCTGGTTACTCCAAGATGTGCAAGAAAATTGTGCTGAAATAAGACTTGTGTCCTTAGAAGTTATTTATGTGCATAGCTTTTTTTCTCTCTCAAAAATAACATATTTGGGCACAGGTGCCTATCATATCTATTTCCTCTTCACATCTCATGAAACATGCAGTGTAGACTAGGACAGACAGTTGATTTTCACTGAACAATTGTTAAATGGAATTAATGCTTTCCAGAATCCTGTAGCTTGCCTTTCATAAACATTTCATCCCTACATTACTTTTTCACACAACCTGAGAAACTAATTTTGTACAATAATGGAGTGCTCCGTAGACCTGTAACCTAAGTTTGAATATATTTATCTTTATATTGGGGGTGAAATTCACATGGCATAAAAATTAATCATTTTAATGTGAACATTTCAGTGATATTTAGTACATTCACAATGATGTGGAATTGCTGCCTCTATCTAGTTCCAAACGTTTTTATCACTCTAAAATAAAACCTCATACCTATTAAACTGCTACTCCCCGTTCCCCTTTTCTCCAGTTCCTCTCAACTACCAGTCTGCCTTCTATTGCTATGAGTTTAGTTTTTCTGGGTATTTCATATAAATGTAACCATAGATATATTTTTCTTGATAAAACTTATTAAAAGTTAAAATGCTATGAGTCACTTTTTCCCCCCTTTTCTTTCTTCAGGGATTGAAATTAGCTTTAGGAATTAGCTTTATTCACTTTTCAACTTTGTGAAATCCCTCATATATGATAAAAGAAATATAAAATTGAACAATAGAAAGGTCTCATTTGTCCTGTGGCATCACTAGGGATGTGTGTAGGGGTGCAGGTGACAGGTGAGACTGTCAGAAGGGGTGACACCAAAATGATTATCTACAAAATTTTTGTGCAGTATTCCAGCAGAAATTAATTTAAAAAAAAAATCTCTGTAGTTAATAATAACAACAAAAACATTTTTCATAAACCCAGCTTGTGTGTATCAATATATCTACAAGACTATAACTCTATACTAATTTATTTTTTGAACCTTCTAAGGAACTCCAAACTCACTGTTATTGAGTCGATTCCAACTCATAGCAACCCCCAAAGGGATGAATTTTTACAGAAGTAGATTGCCCCATCTTCCTTCCACAGAATAACTGGTGGGTTTGAACTGCCAGCCTTCTGGTTAGCAGTCAAATACCTTAGACACTGTCACTGGAGCTCCAGTAATAATTAAAATTTGGAAGTATTCAAAATGAGATCAATAGATAGTTATATTAAACAAAAATTTTCTGACATTGGACAATAGATAACACAGTTCAGTGATCCCTGAGAGCAGGATCTTGGCTGAGAGCAAAGAATAGCAGAAAGATGTTTATTTGTGTTTTATTGGCTATGCAAAACATTCAATTGTGTAGATCATAACAAATTATGGATAACATTGAGAAGAATGGGGATTCCAGAGTACTTCATTATGCTTGTGAGGAACTTGTACATAGATCAGGAGGCTGTCGTTCAAACAGAACAAGGGGATACTGCATGGTTTAAAATCAAGAAAGGAGTGTTTCAGGGTTGTACCTTTCACCATACTTATTCAATTTGTGTGCTAAACAAATAATCCGAGAAGCTGGACTATATGAAGAAAAACGCAGCATCGGGATTGGAGGAAGGCTCATTAAAAACTTGTGATATGCAGACGATATAACCTTGGTTGCTGAAAGTGAAGATGACTTGAAACACTTACTGATGAAGATTAAAGACTACAGTCTGCACTATGGATTACACCTCAAGTTAAAGAAAACGAAAATCCTCACAGCTGGACCAATAAGCAGCATCACGATACACAGAGAAAAGATTGAAGTTGTCAAATATTTCATAGTATTGGTTCCACAGTCAACACCAAAGGAAGCAGCGGTCAAGAATGGATAATGCATGGACAGGCTGAGTGATCAGGTATGTCTAGGCAGGACGTACTGTGCCCTTGACCATGTATAGGGTTAGCAGACAATGTTTCTACATATGTATTTGTATGTACTGTAAGAATGTCCACATGTATAATAGAGCTGACAAGGGGCAAGGTTGTGGTGGCTTCTTGGCCACAGCCAGCTACCTGGAGGGAGCAAGTAGTTGGACTTGTGGCCTCAGGACCATGGTTGTAGGGGACATTGAGCTCAATTGGCATGACATACTACACAAAAACATTGTTCTACATCCTATTTTGGTGAGTAGCAACTGGGATCTTAAAAGCTTGCAGCCAGCCATCTAGATGCAATGATGGGTCTTTCCTCGTCTAGAGCAGAGAAGAATGTAGAAAACCAGAGATGCATGGAAACAATTAGTTCAAGGGACTGGTAGACCATGAGAAGCTCAGCCTATATGACCATGATACCAGAAGAACCAAATGGTGCCTGGCTACCACTGTCAACCACTCAGAGGTGGATCGGTGCAGGAGATCCTGGATACAGTGGGAGAACAATGTGGAACAAAACTCAAAATCATAAAAAAAAAAAAAAAGAAAAAAACACCAAATTGCTGATCTGCTAAAGCCTGGTGAGACCCCTGAGACTATGGCCCCTAGCTACCCTTCAGGTCTGGAATTAAAGTCACTCCTATGGCTTCTAGCCAAATAAAAGACAGGCACATGGGGAGAACATTTACATCAGGTAGATACACTCCTTGGAGTGATCAGTCATGGGAGAACAGAAGGGTAGTGTTTGCACACGGAGACAGCTCAGGGGGTGGGAGTGCATGGGAGGGAATGACGCAGAGAAGAGGTAACTACAGGGAGGAAGTGGGAAGAGAGCTGTTACATTGTGGGGAATTGCAGTCAATGTCATGAGACAAAATGTGTATGAACTGCTGTATGGAAAATTAATTTGTTCTGTAACCTTTACCCAAATCACAGTAAAAATTGTAAAAAGAATGAAAGAAAGAAATCAGGTGTATTGCACTGGGCAAATCTGCTGCAAAGGATCTCTTTAAAGTGCTGAAGACCAAAGATGTCTCTTTGAAGACTCAGGTGCAACTAACCCAAGCCATAGTGTTTTCAGTTGCCACCTATGCATGTGAAAGCTGGATAATGAATAAGGAAGACTGAAGAAGAGTTGATCCTTTTGAGTTGTGGAGTTTGTGACTAAATACTAAAAGTGCCTGTGGACTGCCAGAAGAACTAACAAATCTGTCCTAAAAGAAGTACAACAGGAATACTCCTTGGAAGTGAGAATGGCCAGACTTCATCTCACCTACTGTGGTCATGTTGTCAGAAGGGACCATTCTCTGGAGAAGGGTATCATGATTGATAAAGTGGAAGGTCAGCAAAAAAAGGGGAAGGCCCTCAACAAGATGAAATGACTGACTGCAACAATGGGCTCAGGTATAGCAAGGATGTGAGGCTGGCACAGGACTGGGCAGTGTTTCATTCTGTTATACATAGGGTTGCTAGGAGTCAGAGACAACTCGATGGCACCTAACAGCAACAATGCACTCTAGTCATGTTGTTGTTGTTGTTGTTATGTGCCATCGAGTCGGCCCCGACTCATAGCAACCCCTCCTTGGGTTTCCGAGGCAGTATCACTACGGAAGAAGGCCATTTACCCAGTTACAGGGATGCTTTGAATCATATGGTTTTGTTTGCATGTGGTACAGGCATTTGCTGTTGTTTTCATTGCTTCTAGTGTTCCTGTAGTCACTGGTTTTGTCACATTTTCTGGTGTTCAAGTTGTAATTTTGTGGTAATTAGTGTTTGTGTACCCATATCAATAACGTTGAGAATGAAGTAGTAAAGGAAAAGAAACAGAAAAATAAAAAATGCTTCTGCTCAGTTACTAATAATGTTGTGACTAATAATTTGATGTAGAAAGATTTTACAAAACATTTTGTTGTTAGTATTCATATGATGTAAGACATTGCATTTAAATAATTTACAATATATCACATATTATTCTATAATTAAAATTGATAGTAAACATTACTAAGGATTCTGTACAGTCTCATATACAGGAGGAGGTCCATGGATAGGGAGTGACACCTTGAGTTACTACATGAAGTGACACCAACCCTAGTGATGACACTGCATTTGTGCTTATTAAAATAGCAACAAAAAAATAAGAATGTGATACACAATGCTGATGAGGTTGTGACAGAAAATAACAGAGTTAGTTGGCAGTGGTGATTCAATGGTGGAATCCTCACCTTCCATACAAAAGCACCAGGTCCAATTCCTGGCCACTGCACTTTATGTATGGCCACAACATGTCTGTGAGTGGAGGCTTGCATATTGCTATGATGCTGAATAGGTTTCAATGGAGCTTCCAGACAAAGAGAGAATAGGAGGAAAGACCTGATACCTTACTTCCAAAAATCAGCCAGTAAAAGTCTTGTCAATCACATGATCTGCAACTGATCATGTGGATGGCACAGGATCAGGCAACATTTAGTTACATTTTGCATGAGAGTAACATAACAGCAGGGGCTATGATAGCAAACAAAATCCTCAGAAAACTCTTGACAAGAAATTTAAAAAGTTAAGCCAAAAACTCACTGATATCGAGTCAACTCTGACTCATTAGCAACCCTCGTTGGGTTTCCAAGGCTGTAAATCTTTGTGGAAGTAGATTGTCCCATCTGCCTTCCGCAGAGCAGCTGATGGGTTTGAACCATTGACCTTCTGGTTAGCAGCCAAATGCCTTATCCACTACACCACCAGAGCTCCTTAAAATATTAATATAAATATATAAAGTTAACGCCATAAAATGATTCCACTGTATAATACAAATCTAGGGAATTTATCATAAAGAAAAAATTTGTCAGAGAAAATATGAGTATACTCACAAGGTGTTTATTTTAGTTTATCTTTAATGGGAAAAATTGGAAACAACCTGAGTACTAAAAAATGGGGGACTGATTAAGCAAATGACCACACATGATTTTGATAGATGATAATGAAATGATTCACAAGACAATTATGAAGAATGGTATAAAGATAATGACAATCAAAACAGCAAACTATGTAATATGCTTACAATTGCTTAAAAATATTTACACATATGTAAAATAACTAGAAAGAAACAGAAGAAAATGAAAACGTTTATTATAGACTGATGAGATTGCGATTGTGAGTTTTTGTTTCCTTTCATGTTACAAGATTATTTTAACAATATATAAACTCAAAGGAAAAAAGGAGATTGAATGGTAGTCCCTTGATGTTCATATATTAAAGAGAATGCTATGCAGATACCTAAGCAACATTTCTCTTCCTTGTTTCAGAATCTCAGCATGATTTTGTTCAGTTCCAGGAGCTTACCTTTTTTTTTTTTTTTTTTTTAAATAACTCTGGCTACCATGGTTATTCTTTGAAACTCTAAACAAAGTTTGTATTGTTCCCTGGCAGCATCTCTTGTTTGCATTAGACCATGAGTTATGACATTAGTGCATCCTGTTGTGGACCCTTTGAGGAAGGCAGACTGGATAGGTCTTTTATTCTAGTTGCAGAGTAAATGATAGTTCTCTTTCAGGGTGTATTCTGTTTCCAAGTTCTTACCCTCTTTGTTATGTACAATGACACATCAAAATTTTTCCACATTAGCCTCTGCTATTCTCGATTTTTTTTTTTTTTCCTTTTACCAAGGATGGACAAGAATTAGAATTATAGCATGACTATATATAAGTAGGAAAAATTCTCCCAGGAAGTTAAGACTTCAGTCATTATAAAAATCTATAATAAACTTTTCCTTTTCTAAAAGGATGCCAAACCCTCACACTGATTAGTTATCTGCTAGGTGTACACAAAACATCTTTATGTAAGTTATATTTAATTGAGGTTTCTAAAATTCTGGAGGGAGCTCTGGTAGCATAGTGCTAAGGCACTTGACTGCTAACCAGAAGGCTGGTAGTTCAAACCCACCAGCCACTCCTTGGAAGGAAGGTTGGGCAATCTACTTCTGTAGTGATACTGCCTCGGCAACTCAAGGAGGGGTCGCTATGAGTCGGGTCTGACTTAATGGCACATAACAACAACAACAACAAAATTCTGGAAGGCCGTTTGTAAATGAGGAGTGTTCTGGTTACCTAGTGCTGCTCTCACAAGAAATGTAGCACAAATGGGATGGTCTTAACAAACAGGAGTTTATTCTTACAATTTGGAGGCTTTAAGTCCAAGTTCAAAGTGTCAGGCTCTAGAGGCTGGGTGAAAGCCCCTCAACCTTGGGGTCCAGCTCTGCCTCCTGCTTCCAGCCCATTGGAGCTAGAGGCTTTTCTGCACTCAGACAGCTGCTGGCTGTTGAGGCTGAGAAGCCCCAAGGTTGACAAGGAAAAAGGCACAGTCCTGATGCTAAACCACACGGCAGGCCATTAACTTAGGTCCATTGTAAGTCCCAAGGGAGACAGAGCATAGCAGGCTGCTGAGCAACGACACGGCTACATGCAGGGTCCAAGCGTGCCATAGACTCAAGATCATTCCCAAGGCTTCTCCTTAAATACAGGAAGCAGACCACATCCCAAAGGCAGCTACTCAGCTGCTTGTGGTAGATCCCACCATGGAGTTGATTGCCAATCTCATCATGGAGAATAAGTACTACCAGCTGCCCGGCCACTCAACCAGGCCCAGCCAAGTTGACACACAAACATAACTACCACAAGGAGTATAAACCAAATGATAATGAGGATAGAAATATTTATGAGTTACTGCCTCCTAAGTTTATAACAACTTGATTTATTTAGCAGTTTAGCACAGGATTAGAGGGAGAAACTGTTAAGCTCATCATGAGAGTTTAAATATTGGCTATAGTTGTATAATCCTAGGCAAGTTACTTAACCTCTCTGTGCCTTAGTTTCTTCATCTGTAAAATGGAAATAGTAATAGGACTTACCTCATAACATTTTGTGAGAATTCAGTGAGGTAATGAATGTAAAGTACCCGGCAGTAATAAGCATCTAGGAAATGTTACTATTATTATCAGTGTACATGTTTTGAACCTGACAACTCAAATGCAGGAAAGGCACACTCTCTGCTCTCCAGGTGCTACATTGTAGACTTAGAAATCATTCTTGAAAAATCAATTAAGGGAGCAACTTTACTAACCTCAGCATAAAGAAGAAAGTTGCGCAGTAGCAAAGGATTTAGGGGAGTATTTTTAAATGAAAATTTAAATTTAGTTAATTTAGTTAAGTAAGCCACATGGAAACATGGATAGCCAGGGTATCTTTCCTTTGCTTCTGGGCATTTCACAGGGCTCTTCAGTGTCTAGGAAGACAAGTGATCATCTTTCTGACGTATGAGATTTTTCTATTCCGATAGCTATCATCTTTCACCCAAAAGCCATGATGACAATGAGACCCACAAATCTAAATGCTTGGTTTTAATTCTCTTTACAATGAAATTAGAAAGAGAATACCATTTTTACTTTACAATACCAGTTTTACTTCTGTGTCATATATGTCTAAATGAATTAATTAATTGTCAAAGATGTATATGTTCTTCAAAATTTAGATTTGAAAATGGTCTAGTATAAAAACTAATGACTTAGTCTTTATTTTCCTGAGCTCATGAATCATTTAAATGTTTTCCATGAAGAGGGCCTTATATTTTTAGGAGCTTTTTACTCATTCAACAAATATTTATTTGACATCTTCAATGCACCCATTACTATGCTAGATGTTTATTTCCATTGATAAGTTGCTTCAGGTTTCTTAATGGATAAAAGACTGAGCAAAGGAACATAATTCTGTTGTATCACTGGTACTTAGACATAGAATTTGGGACTATATAAGCTAACTAGTAGCAGCTCTGGTGACATAGTGATTAAGGCATTTGGCTGCTAATCAAAAGGTCGATGGTTTGAACCCACCAGCTCCACAGAAGAAAGATAAGACAGTCTGCGTCTGTAAAGATTTATAGCCTTGGAAACCCAATGGGGCTTGCTATGAGTCTGAATCAACTTGATGGCAGTGAATTTGGTTTTAATTTAAGTTAACTAGTATTTATTTTCTACCTACTTCTAGAGCATTGGGAGCTCTGGTAGCATAGTGGCTAAGGCATTTGACTGCTAACCAGAAGGCTGGTGGTTCAAACCCACCAGCCACTCCTTGGAAGGAAGATGGGGCAATCTACTTCCATAGTGATACTGCCTCGGAAACCCAAGGAGGGGTCGCTATGAGTCGGGCCTGACTCGATGGCACGTAACAACTACAAACCTACCTAACCTACCTAACAAACCATCTCCTAGAGGAAAAGGTTATCTCCTCTAATGATGTATACAATGTAATAATTTTGTCTGTTTTATTTAGTAGTATTTCTTTTTCATTTTGAGGGTGAACCCGGGATGCCTGGAGCAGTAGGTCAGAGCGGAATACCAGGTTCAAAGGTTAGTTCAAGTAAAACCGAACAGACTCATTGGAGATGTGAATTTCCATGAAATTGTAAGCTATTCCATTTTTTTTATACCCCACTGGTCAAATTTGGATGAAAAATTTTTGTCAGTACTATAATATGCTTCATCCATAACTTTGTGACTAATGAATAAATTAGATTGGTGATTCTCATTAGCATGAAAAATGCAAAAAAATTAAATAGGATAAGATTGTCTAAAATCTTTATTCTGAGATACTTAAAAACATAACATAAAAAGTCCTTATTTCAAGTATGACTATTATCATTTCAATACTTAATGGACATGTGAAGGCATAAGTCATGTCCATGCTACCTAAAATTACATAATACTTACAAGATTTACTGAAGATGATGTTCACAGCACCACTGTGGCTTTTCCTCAATATTTGGCTACCATCATCACTTACACAACAAAGTTAATCATATAAAGAGCAGAATAAAGATGTGGTATGTTTAAAATTTAAAAATGAATGTAGTCTGAATTACTAAGCAGGGAAAAAATGTAATGAGGATTTTTTTTGCATTGCAAGTTTTCTTTGTTTCTTGAAGAACAAATGAATCTGTTAAATATAAAAACATTGGTGACAGTTTAGTTTAAACCAAACAGGCAGACAAATCCCAAATCCTTTGATGAGTGAAAATCCCTTGAAGTACAAAACTGATGTCTAATCCTATCAGCTGTGCTGGGTGTATCTGTACTCACAAATGCCTGTCAGCTGATTTTACAGATCACATTGCTATTGACAGGCGCTTGGGGCAGACCTAAAATTTATAGACCTGTCCTCTGTCCCGCAGGAGGGAAAAGAAAATATTCCTTCTGGGACTACAGCCATTTTCCTGTCGTCTTCTCTTTCTTGCTCCATGCTAGAAAGTCTAATGATAGGAGTTAATGCTTAATGCATGTTCATGATGCTATTCTTGTGTTGCCTAGCAACCATCAGGATGGATGTTGAGTAGTGAAGGTAGCCAGAAATTCAGAAAGCCAAAAGGTCAGGCTGAGCTTCATGGAATGAGAAGAGATTGGCCTCCAAACTGACTCCTTGAGTGAGTTATAATTAAAAAGAAAGTAGTTTGATCTCATGGCAACTTACTCAAGTCTTTCATAGGAGAAATGTTATTATAATGTGTAGGATTTATTTTAAAACTCTCCTATTCATCCTTCGTCCCTTCCCAGGTAAAGTGATAATGAGATTCTCTTCAAAATACAATTTTTAATTTTAGTTGTCATGCCATTCTGGTCATCATTTTCAATAAGGACATTGCTCCTAAACTCACTTAGATTCTGTCCTAATCTAGTGTCTTCCCTGATGATACCAATGCCTCCTAAAATATACCTGAACTGGAACATTTTGGATACCAGCAGCCTAAAGAGAGTCCCTGAGATTGGAAAAGATCTAATTCAGGACTGAACATATATGGTCATGTTAGGGAAAGATAGACCGGAGAATCACAGAGGACTTTTGGACTCTTGAAATGATCCATGCACCAGGGGATGCTTAGAATAAAAGGCTTTATGGAAGGTTGTGCTTGTGTATCTTATTGATTTTGAGTTTGGGCAAATAAAAAGTAATAAACTATTTAAGAACCCTCTCAAGACAGATTGGACAGTCTGCTTCTGTAGAGATACTGCCTTGGAAACTCAAGGAGGGTAACTATGAGTCGGGATCAACTCGATGGCAATAAGTTTGGTTTGATTTTTTCTTCAAGACATTGAGTCACCACGTCAGCGTTCTCCTTAGTGTACCTTTTGGATATAATCTTGAAATATCTTTCTTTAGTTCTCTAAAAGCAAAGAATTCAGACTGTTATATTTGTTACTGATATCCATACCCTGGAGTTCTGGTGATGTGATTAAAACTTTGGGATGCTAACCAAAAGGTCAGTGATTTGAACCCACGAACTGCTCTGTGGGAGAAGGATGAGACATTCTGCCTCCATAAAGATGTATAGCCTTGGAAACCCTCTGGGGCAGTTCTACTCTGCCCTGCAGGGTCAGGAGAAGTCAGAGTAGACTTGATGGCAGTGAGACCCACACTCAGTTCTCCAGGAAACTTCTCTTAGCATTTGTTTTCCTATGGCAACTCTATATCACCAACCTAGAAAGTTTCACCCATACTGTACCTAGAATGTTCAATATCTGATATTGTTTTAATATTGTTTAATTATCCATTTTATAACTGGTTATTTAATCTCTGTTCATTTGCTCAGGGAGAACCCGGAGAACAAGGAGAAAAGGTAAGAATGATTCTATCTATATTTTTCTCTCTCCCCATAAAAAAATTAAAAAAAATAAATTACTTTCCTCAAAAATATGAACAAAGTTTTAATACAAAGCTTTAAAGAAATGGAGAGAGAGAGAGAGAGCAAATTTCAACATTTATGCTGGGGTTTTGAATAGCTTTCAAAAATCCCAAGGCCTGCAAAGTTTCTGTTCTAACTACTTCCTAATGCCATTCCAATCCTTTTCCAAGAATCTACATCTCTCTCTCTACTGCTTCTTATGTCACTAGGTTAAAAGGATACAGATGTTTACTTTCAACAAATAGACTGAAAGTTGCCCCACAAAGAATTCCCATAAAAACTAAAAAGAGAAACAAAGGGAGAAACAGGGTTCTGCATGTTACATTTTTCTTAGAACCCCTTCCATACAATTTTTGGGATTGTCCTGATTAGTGTTAGACTCCCAATGTATATTACTGGGCTTATTTTCCTAGTTCTTATGCTATTTACTTTAACAGTGCTTAAGCAGTGTGCCCTCTATGAAGGAAACTACCAATATACCACATGATGCTATTCATAAATTATACGATCTTTCTGACAAATCCAAATTGTAACTGCTAATCCCAAAGAAGTTAATTTAAAGATCAAGCAAACTTCTTGATCTAGTGGAACTATTTTCAGCATTATAAAGCAAAAAACAAAACAAAATCAACCAAACAAACAAAGACACATTTATTTAGGGAGGGAGAGAACAAGGTGAAGGGGTATAAAAGTCAATTTCTTGAAGGAAAAGGCTCAGTCTAACCTTTCACTTTAGAGCCACCCAGAGCCAGTTTTCCTAATAAGGTTGGTTTTGTTCTTAATAAGATTTTTACACATGTTTTTTAAAAAGCATGCTAATAGGCTGTCTATCAAAGATCTGTCATAACAGATTATCAGTACATTTATTTGGCAGGCAACCAATTCAGGGTAATTAACTTGAAATTAATTAGACATCAGATGAGTCTTTTGTGTAGAAATTAAGGAGGGAAAGGAGCAATGCCAGTGGTGTTTCAGGGATTCATCAGATTAAGTGTCCTAGGCCCGCTTGGACTGCTGGGGTACATCCATCACCATAGACAAATGCCTGAGCTGGTTAACTTCATGCTTATTTGAAACAATCAATGAAAATGGAGAGGAAAAAATGTAGAAGTCTCCCTTCCCCATCTGCCCTCTTCCAAAGAAATCATTATCAATAGTTTCTATTTTATCTTAAGGAACTTTTTTACATGATAGAAAAGTGACCTCTTAGGAAGCTAGAGAGAAGGGCATCCTAGCCTATGAATATATGAATAATAATACATTGTTATCATTTTTTTAAGGGCTCGTTATGTACCAGATATTGTCCTAGTTGCTTTACACTTGAAGCGCAGAGAATTTAATTTGCCCAGTAGATATTGGATCTGGGTTCAGGATCCAGGTACCCCTGATTTCAAAGCCCATGACACTTTCCACTATAACATATGATAAGATTTAAATTAAAGAATGCAGAATTTAAGCAAGCCTTTTTGTTTTAATGCATTGTTTTGTGCATAGAAAGGAGCCTTTAATAAAAAAGTAGGCATAGGAAATTTAAAAAGTAACTAAGGAAACATAAACTTCCCAAACTTATTTTGCTATGATTAAAAAATAAAGTTTTCTAATAACCCACCAGCCACTCCTTGGAAGGAAGGTTGGGCAATCCTACTTCCGTAGTGATACTGCCTCGGAAACCCAAGGAGGGGTCACTATGAGTCAGGGCTGACTCGACGGCACATAACATAACAATAACTTTTATTTCACAAATTAAAAACATGCAAGCTCACCTTCTAAAAATTAAATGTTTATGTGCTTCCAAAGACTTCTCCAAAAGAGTCAAAGAGAACCTACAGATTGGGAAAAAATATTTGGTAATAACATATCTGACAAGGGACTTATCTCTAGAATTTATAGAACACTCCAACACCTCAATAACAAAAAGACAAACAATCCAATTAAAAAATGGGCAGAAGACATGACTAGACACTTCACCAAGGAGGATATTCAAGCGGCCAACAAACATATGAAGAAATGCTCACGATCATTAGCTATTAGAGAGATGCAAATCAAAACAACAATGAGATAGCATCTTGCTCCAGCACTAGTAGCAAAGTTCAACAAGACAGAAAATAACAAATGCTGGCGAGGTTGTGGAGAGATTGGGACTCTCATACACTGCTGGTGGGACTGTAAAATGGTACAACCATTGTGGAAAGCAGTATGGCGATTCCTTAAAATGTTGGAAATACAAATACCATTTGACCCAGCCATCCCATTACTAGGTATATACCCTAAAGAAGTGAGAGCCATAACAAGAACAGATATATGCACGCCGATGTTCATCGCAGCACTATTTACAATAGCCAAAACTTGGAAACAACCTAGATGTCCAACAACTGAGGAATGGATAACCAAACTTTGGTACATTCACACAATGGAATACTATGCAACGCTAAAGAATAATGTAGAATCTGCAAAACACCGCATAACGTGGATGAACTTGGAGGACATTATGCTGAGCGAAATAAGTCAGTCACAAAAGGATAAATATTGTATTAGTCCATTATTGTGAAAGTTAAGGAAAGGTTTATATATTGGAGGACATTTTCTTTGTTGGTTACCAGGGGTGGGAGGGAAGGGGAGGGAATGCTGTTAGATAGATAGAGATAAATATTGATTTTGGTGAAGAGAAGGGCAATGTACCAAATGTGAGTGACCAATATGGCAGCATTGAGGATGAGAAAGACAGAGAGAGTTACATGGGCAGTACAAACAACAAATATGAACCCCTTTGTAAATACAATACTGAGTTGTCAATGAAAGCAAACATGGGTATAGGGACGGATAGATGGGTGAACAAGCTAAACAATTATGTATGTCTAAATGGAGAATGTATCCAAGATCATATACAGGGTTGGCAGACAATGGGCCTCTCGAAGAGTATGAAGGGATGGACACTGGGAGGAGGTAACTATGGGGAGGAAGTGGGAGGGGAGCTGCTGCATTGTAAATTTTGGTCAATGACATGAGACAAAGTATATGTGAACTGCTGTATGAAAAGTGAATTTACTCTGTAAATCTTCACCCAAATCCTAATAAAAAAAAAAACATGCAAGCTCAGAGAAATAAATATCCAGTCACAAATTTTGTATATAGTATCATGTACTTTGGTCAGTGAAAAAGAGGGAGACCCTCAATATAACAGATTGCCAGAATGACTGTAACAATGGCTCAGACATAGCAACAGTTGTGAGGATGGTGCAGGGCCAGGCAACATTTTGTTCTGTTTTACATGGGATCATCATGAGTCCAAGTCAACCTAACAGGATCTAAGAACAATATGCACTTTAAAGCCCTGGAGATTTGCAATGAGCTTGGAGAAAGGATAGGATATAAATGGATAGGAAGGAAAAGAGAGGGCAGGGTCTTGGTGGCAGGAATAGCACAAGAAAGGATGCAGAGGGAGGTCAAGTGAAAGTCTTTGTTAGGGTGGAGGTCTGAGCAGGAGAGAAAAGAGATAAAGCCAAGGAGATTTTAAGTGGCCAGAGCAAGCTATTAGGAGGCAGACATAAGAAATTGCTGCTTTCTTTTAATATTGTTGAAGAGTTTGAAGCTGTTTGGCCATGTCCAATTAATAAAATCCTTTGGATAAACTGATACCAGACAGCTGGTCAAGTAAAAGTACATTAGTTCTGTAGAATATTTACAAGGTATCTTAATATATAGTATTTTTCTAAAAAATATAGTGTTTGTGAGAGAGAACTTAAAATAATGAAATACACTGTTTGCTTAATGCCACCAATCTATTTTACATGTATCATTTTGTTTGTTTGTTTTCTCTTCCTCAGGGAGATGCTGGAGAAAATGGCCCCAAAGGTGACACAGGCAAAAAGGTACAATTTTGTGAAATATGAAATGTTATGTGTATGACCAAGAAATATAATTATATTTACATAATAACAATGGGAGGTTTCAAGAGAGGTATGTGAGAGTAGCTTAATGTGACAAGATCAGAGACAATTCTCCAGGATTAGAAAATATTTACATAGTTCATTATGCCATCAGTTTCTAGCTACAGATTTAAATATTTTGAAAGTAAAATGTGTCAAAAATATTTCACAAATTATAAAAAATGCATAGCTAATTTTCCAGTAATACGACTTTCAAGGAAGAAAAGCACATATTCATTGCAAAGGGGACGTGACCTTTACATCCAAGGATATAAAATCAGAGATCCTGAAATGATTCAGTTTGGCCCAGTTTTAGGAGAAGAGAACATACCAGAGATTGGGATGAGATTTAAAAGGTTGATTCTAAGTTAAGGTCACTTAGAGCCTTTAATGCTGTCTTGAAAATTTGCAGTGATTAACTGGATATTTGGTTAGCCTGTGCCTTCTGTATCTTTTAAAACCTTTATTAGCATTTTTATTACCATACTTACTGGCATTACTGGTAAACAATAGTCTTACGATTTTTTTTTTTGGCTTTCTTTTTTTTTTATTGTGGTTTGGGTGAAAGTTTACAGAGCAAATTCACTTTCCATACAGCAGTTCACGTACACTTTGTCTCATGATATTGACTACAATTTACCACAATGCAAGAGCTCCCCATAGTTACCACTTCCCTGTGTCCATCCCTCCATGCACTCCTGCCCCCTGAGCTGTCTCCCTGTGCATAAATAGCCCTTCTTTCTCTCATGATTGTTCTCTCCAAGGAGTGTATCTACCTCAGGTAAATGTTCAACTCTTATGCCTGTCTCTTGTGTGGCTGGAAGCCACAGGTGTGGGTTCAATTCCAGATCTGAAGGGCACCTAGGGGCCATAGTCTCAGTGGTTCCACCAGGCTCCATCAGACCAGCAAACTTGGTCCTCCCCCTTTTTTTTTCTCCAAATGATTTTGAGTTTTGTTCCACATTGTTCTCCTTCTCTATCCAGGAGCTCCTACGGAGATACCCCTCCGAGTGATTGACAGTGGTAGCCAGGCACCATCTAGTTCTGGTCTCATAGTTATATAGGCTGTGGATCGCATGTTGTACCAGTCATGAGCACTAATTGTTTCTATGGATCTTTGGTTTTCTTCATTCTTCTTTGCTCTGGATGAGGGGAGACCCATTGTTGCATCTAGATAGCTGCTTGCAAGCTTTTAAGGTCCCAGTCCCTACTCGCCAAAGTAGGAGGTGGAACAATGTTTTGTGTAGTATGTTATACCAATTGAGCTTGATGTCCCTTGTGACTATGGTCACAAGCCCACAGGTTCAACTACTCAGTCCCTCTGGGTAGCTAGCTGTGTCCAAGAAGTGACTACAATATTTACTATACCCCTGGGAATTCTTACAGAACATACAAACACACATGTAGAACCACTGTCTGCCAGCCCTATACATGGTCTTGGGTACACTCCCTGCTGTGTAGACATACCTAATAATTCAACCTGTCCACCAATCTATCCACCCATATACCTGTGTTTGACTTCACTGACAACACAGTACTATATGTGCAGAAGGGTTCATCTTTGTTGTCTATACCACCCAAGTACCTCTCTATGACTTCCTCTTCCTCAGTGCCACCATGTTGATCACTCACATTTGGTACATTGCCTTTCTCTTCACCCAAATCAATACTTATCTCTACATATCTAACAGTGTTCCCTCCCCTCCCCTCCCACCCATGGTAACCAACAAAGAAAATTTCCTTCCACATATAAAACCGTTCCTTGACATTTATAATAATGGACTAAGACAATATTTGTGCTTCTGTGATTGACTTATTTCGCTCAGCATAATGTCCTCCAAGTTCATCCACATTATGTAGTGTTTTGCAGATTCTATGTTATCCTTTAGGGTTGCATAGTATTTCATTGTGTGTATGTACCGTAGTTTGGTTATCCATTCCTCAGTTGATGGACACCTAGGTTGTTCCCAACTTTTTGCTATTGTAAATAATGCTGTGATGAAAATGGGTGTGCTTATGTCTGTACATATGTCTGTTCTTGTCATGGCTTTCACTTCTTTAGGATGTATACCTAGTAATGGAATGGCTGGGTCAAATGGTATGTCTGTTTCCAACTTTTTAAGGAATCATCATACTGCTTTCCACAGTGGTTGTACCATTTCACAGTCCCACCAGCAATGTATGAGAGTCCCAATCTCTCTGCATCCTCACCAGCATTTGTTATTTTCTGTCTTATTGAACTTTGCTGCTAGTGCAGGGGCAAAATAGTATCTCATTGTTATTTTGATTTGCATCTCTCTAATGGCTAATGATCCACCAGCCGCTCCTCGGAAGGAGGATGGAGCAATCTACTTCCGTAGTGATACTGCCTTGGAAACCCAAGGAGGGGTGACTATGAGTCAGGTTTGACTCGACGGCATGTAACAACAACAACAATGGCTAATGATCATGAGCATTTCTTCATATGTTTTTTGGCCATCTGAATATCCTCCTTGGTAAAGTGTCCATTCATGTCTTCTGTACATTTTTATATTGGATTATTTGTCTTTTTGTTATTAAGGTGTTGGAGTTTTCTATAAATTCTAGAGATAAGTCCCTTGTCAGATATGTCATTGCCGAATAGTTTTTCCCAATGTACAGGTTCTCTTTTGACTCTTTTGGAGAAGTCCTTGGAAGCACATAAAAATTTAATTTTTAGGAGGTCCCATTCATCTAGTTCCTTTTCTGCTGTATGTGCTTTTTGGGTTATGCTTGAGAGTCTATTTATGCCATATATTAGGGCCTGTTAAGTTGCCCCTAGATTTTCCTTGAGGAACTCTATAGTTTTAGGCTTCACATTTAAGTCTTTGATCCATCTGGAGTTCATTTTTGTGTATGGTGTGAGGTATAGATTTTGTTTCATTTTTCTGCAAATGGATATCCAATTTTCCCAGCACCATTTATTAAACAAACATTCTCTTACCCATTTAATGGATTTCAGCCCTTTGTCAAAGATCAGCTGACCATAGGTCGATGGATATATTTCTGGGTTCTCAATTCTATTCCATTGATCTATGTGTCTGTCAGGAGCTTTGGTAGCGTAGTGCCTAAGGCACTTGACTGCTAACCAGAAGACTGGCGGTTCAAACCCACCAGCCACTCCTCAGAAGGAAGGTTAGGCAATCTACTTCCATAGTGATACTGCCTCAGAAACCCAAGGAGGGGTTGCTATGAGTTGGGTCTGACTCGACGGCACATAACAACAACGAAAATGTGTCTGTCATTGTACCGGTACCAGGCAGTTTTGACTACAGTGGCTATATAGTGGGTTTTCAGATCTGGCAGGGTGAGACCTCCTACTTTGTCCTTCTTCAATAGTGCTTTGCTTATCTGAGGTCTCTTTCCTTTCCATATAGTTAGTGATTGGTTTTTCCATATCCTTAAAAAATGTTGACGAGATCTGGATTGGGATTGCATTGAATGTATAGATTACTTTGGGTAGAACTGAAATTTTCACAGTGTTCAATCTTCCTATCCACGAGCATGGTATGTTCTTCCATTTATGTAGATTTCTTATGGTTTCTTGAAGTAGTTTTTTATAGTTTTCTTTGTACAGGTGTTTTGTGTCCCTGGTAAGATTTATTCTGAGGTACTTGGTAGCTGTTGTAGGTGGAGGAGCTCTGGTAGTGTAGTGCCTCAGGCACTTGACTGCTAACCAG
>NW_006921658.1:9549905-9552116 GCF_000298275.1 Orycteropus afer afer
ATAATTCTTTTGAATTCCTTGTCAGAGAGTTCCAATGCAGCTTCTTCCTCAGGGATGTGTTCTGGGTCTATATCCTACTCCCTTGTTTGTACCACTTTATCTTGCTTCTTTGTGTGGACTGTGATGGTCTGGTGTCTCCGAGACATTGTGACATTGTTGTATTTAGCTCTCTGTTAACTGTTTGTGAAGAGCAGCTAAGGGTGAGTCAGGCTCTTCTTGGTGGTTGTTTATCCTATGCCCATTGGTAGAGAAGGAGGTGATAATTCTCAGTAAGTGAAGCTGCAGGAGGTGTATGTGTAGCTGTGTCATATAGGGACTGTTGCTGTCTCCCACTCAGTTAGACAAAAATAACAATTGAATAACCATCAAAAAAGTAAAAGCAAATGGACAAAAATCACACCTTGTAATCACATAGTAACAGTAATCAAAAAAGCAAAAAGGGGAAAAAGCAAAAATAAAACAAAACCAAAAGCACCAGAATATCTGGGGTGAGGACAATAAGAGCAAAAAGGCAGAGAAGGAGAATAATGAAGAAAAAATGGGAAAAACGCAAAAAAAAAAAAAAGTAACAGGGTTTACCACAAGAAAGAAAAAAAAAAATTGGAACCAGGAACAGGGAAAAGAAAAAAAGCTGAAAACTAGAACCTGGGAAGGGAAAAATAAAGAAAGATAATAAAAAAGACAAAAGTAACAATAATATTAGTAGTTTTAATCCCATCTTACTGGAACTGATGTGATTCATAGTCTTACCTCCTGTTTTTGTTTTTGTTTTTCCTTAATCTATCATTGTAGCTACCTTTTGTTTGGATTCATACTTTACATACATCTCTGACTTAAGAAGGATGTATTACTTGACTTGTCCTATGTGTTAGAATTAAGAAAATCTTTGAAGACACTGAAAATATAATAGAGTCAACTGTATTTTAAATTAAATCAAGCTAAGTGAGGATGAAAAACAAAGAGAATAAGACTGCTCTGCTTTGGAAATTATTGTAGTACAGACGGATAATTGTTAGTCATAAAAACCTACTCATGAAATAAAAAGAAATTTATATTTCTCATTCTTATAAATATTGATGTAAACATGGAATGGGTAGCAAGAATGAGTTAATATCACTAAATAACAACTGTGTTTATATTTGAGGAGTTTCTTATAGATTATTAGAGTTCCTCATCCTTGGCACTATTGACATTTTAAGCTGGATAATTCTTGTTGTGGAAATCTGCCTTTCCCTGTAGGATATTTATTAGCATCCTTGACTGCTATCCCCTAGATGCCAGTAGCAGTCCTCCTCTCCCTAGTTGTGACAGTCAAACATGTCTCCAGACATTGCCAAATATCACCTGGGGAAAAAATTACCCCCTTTTGATAACCACTGCTATAGGCCCGTTTTACTTTCCTGTCAAGATTATCATACTGCAATCAAATATGGCTTAAAAATGTTTAATACTAATGAGAGCAATGATTTACCCTGACTACTTTTGAAGTCAAAATTTGAAACCCCAGATATATAAACCTGAATGTTATATTTAGCTTTCTTGTTTATGTATAAACGCAGGGATCAGCAAACTTTTCCTATGAAAAGATAGAAAATAAATATTTTAGGTTTTGTGGGCCATATGGTCTCTGTCACAAATACTCAACTCTGCCATTGTAGTGTCGCCCATGGATGGGTGACATATAAACAACTGAGTGTGGCTGTGTTTCAATAAACTTTATTTACAGACACTGAAATTTTAATATCATGTAATTTTCACATGTCATGAAATTTTATTGTTATTTCTATTTTTTTCAACCATTTGAAAATATAAAAACTGTTCTTAACTCATTGGCCATACAAAAACAGGTGGCAGCTGAATTTGGCTCATGGACCATAGTTGCCAACCTCTGCTTAAGGAATGGAAATCTTCTATTACAGAGAAAATAATTTGTGCCAAGTTTGAACTATGCCTATATGAATTTATGTAGAGAATTCTGTGCTTTAGAAGACACATTTTAAAGCTTCAGTTTTGGAACACAGAACAATAATTGTTTCTTTAATCATGTATTTCCAAAATTTAATTTTCCAATAGTAAAGCAACTTTTTTCTTCTGAAATACTAAGTTTCTCTCCAAGGAAAAGTGTTCATATATATATATGTATATATATATACACACACATACACACACACACTATATATATATATATATATATATATATATATATATATA
>NW_006921658.1:9552216-9582000 GCF_000298275.1 Orycteropus afer afer
TCAACTTTTCTTACCCCATGGAAATTAAAATCAACTAGATTGGTTGTTATTCATTCTAAGCAAAATGTTTTATTAGTCAGCTGAAATTAAGTACAAGGTATGCTTCAGTTAAAACGGAAATCATTTCTATAAACTTTCAAGGGTCTAAACAGGATGTTGTAAATAGGAATCTGTAGCATATAATATGTAATCTGACCTGTAGCATTCATCCCCAAGAATGCTGTAATTGGAATATAATTTTTGATGTGTTTTTAAAACATTTCCTGCTTCTGTCATATAATTTGTTTCCAGCATGTTAGAAACACTCTTCTCATGGCCTTTGTGTTCAGTATGTGAAACTCATTCATCATTTACCAAGTTTAGCATGTGGAATAAAAAAATGCTTCTTTTCTGCCATTGATGTTGTAAATTACATCATTGACTGATTCACTTTAATAGGATTTTTTTTTCCTTTTGATCCAACTCAGTGCCTTTGGATGGTAAAGCAATCTAAACCTTTCCAGACTGGTCATCTGGAAATGCTGTGGAACCGTAAAAACTACCAGGCGGGTTTTCTCTGTGGCCAGCAACTGTGGTGTACTCTAGATTTAAGGCTAACCTGCCAAAGACTGATATTAACTGCATATAGAGTTATTATTGAAGGTTATACTCTGGTCTTTAGAGTGTTGATCTCTCCAATAAGAAGTCATAGAAATGAATTTGTTATCTTTTCCCCCCCACTTGAAAGTAGGTGTTTGTCCAGCACATTGAATGGTTTGACCACACGATCCATTATTCACAAATTTATCAGTTGATTCAGAAGCTCCCTTCACTTTCTTCATATTACCTGTATGTGTCATCATTTTGTTTGCTCTTCAGCTCTCCTTTCCTACAAACATGCTGCCTTCTTACTGTACATTTTATATAGTGTCTTTGATCATCTTTGATTTGTATCCTCTGACCCTTTTCAGAAGCCATACCCATGCTTGGAGTCACCAACCCAATTATCTATTTTCTCTAAATCAAAATGGAAGGACTAAACCCACCCCAATCAATGTTAGATGCTCTCTAACTTAGCATGTTATTTCCTTAGCTTAGAACACTCTTGCCTTCTGTCTTCCTCCCCCAAATCCTTTATCTCCACATTCTAACCTTATTTACCTTTCTAACTATTCTAACCTTACTTACTGAAATTTTATCTTGTAAGTCATTTCCTTGAGGTGGTCTTTCAGTCTCTTCAAGATTGGTTAGATCATCTACTATATTCTCCCACAGCCCTATTTATAATCTTCTTCATAACCCTTATCATGGTTTATTGTAATTCCTAGTTGAATTGAACCTCCAGCTCACTGGAAAATTAAAAAAAAAGAACACGTAAATAAACAAAAAACTTCATGATGTTAAACTATTCTATTCCCAGCACCAAGCTGAGTTCCTGATACATATATTCGAACACAATAAATATTTACTGGGTGAAAGCTTATTTATTTATTTTACTTTAAACTATTATTTTCATGGATTAGTAGAATATTTTTCCCTATAACATGCATGAGTTTATTATGTCTTCTACAGTAACAGCAATCCTATTGTTCTTGAATGCTGCCCTGCTGTGGGCCTTGCACTGCTTGATTTCCCTTCATTGCCTCTTTAGTACCAAACATTTCTGACAGATGAACAATAATATGGAGAGATTTAGGAACTAGCCCAGCTGGAAAGCAGTGCTATGGTGGTTAAAGCATTCAGCTGCTAACCAAGGTTGATGGTTCGAAGATGAGGCAGTCTGCTTTGTAAATATTTGCAACCTTGGAAACCCTATAGGGCAGTTCTACTCTGTCATATATGGTGACTCTGATTTGGAATCTACTCGAAGGCAGTGGATTTGGTTTTGTTTTTTTGGGAAAGCAGAGGTGCTATCTCCACAGCTTATGCTTTCCATGACTATGTTGCACATAGTCTAAAGATAGGGAGCCTGTCGTGCAGAAGACAGCAGCTTTATACCAAATCAGTTTATCAGTAATCAAAAAAAACCAAACTCACTGCCATCGAGTCGAACCCGACTCATAGTGACCCCTACTTGGGTTTCTGAGGCGGTATCACTACGGAAGTTGATAGCCCAACCTTCCTTCCAAGGAGTGGTTAGCAGTCAAATGCCTTAGGCACCGTGCTACCAGAGCTCCTAGTTTGTCATTAGCATCTTAAATTTTATTTTTGTCTAGTACATATACTTTATGATAATAACAGCTGAATGCAGAAAGGATATATTGAGGACTTGAGCATCAGTTGTTAGTTGCCATTGAATCAGCTCTCGTGGCAAACTTGTGTATAAAAGAAAGAAACAATGCCCAGTCTTCACCATCTTCATGATTGTTGCAATATTTGAGTCCATTGTCTTTAGCTTTTGTGTCAGTCCATCTCGTTGAGGATTTCTCCTGTTTTTGTTAAAACTCTATTTTACCAAACATAATGTCTTTTTTTAGTGATTATCTTTACCGATGATGAATTCAAAGTAAGCAAGGCAAAATCTCCATCTCACTTTTGAGGAACATTCTGGTTGCATTTCTTCTACGATTAATGTGTTAGTTCTTCTGACAGTCTATGGTATACTCAATATTCTTCACCAACACCACAATTTGAATGTATCAATTCTTCTTCTGCCTTCCTATTTCATTGTCCAGCTTTCATATACATATAAGGTTATTAAAAAGATCATAGATTGGATCACGCATACCTTGGTCATAAAAGTAACATATTTGGATTTCAGAAATTTAAATTAAAAATATATAAATTCACATGTGACATTTATTACATATAGTCTTGACCAGGGAGCTCTAGTAGCATCATCCCTAAGGCACCTGACTGCTAACCAGAAGGCTGGCGGTTCAAACCCACCAGCCACTCCTCAGAAAGAAGATTGGGCAATCTACTTCCATAGTGATACTGCCTCGGAAACCCAAGGGGGGGGTCACTATGAGTCGAGTCCAACTTGATGGCACACAACAACAACAGTCTTGGCCAACTATATATGAAAACATTATAAAACAATTTGATGAACACCAAATTGAACCGTTTCTTTCTAGCCCAAATTTTTCAAATATGGAAGAAAAAGAAAGTCTCTTTTAGACTTTCCACCTAAAGAAAATGATTATCATAAGTGCAGTTTTAAGGGCAGGTATTGTAACTGTCATCTCCCCAGCTGCTAGCATCTCTGCATCCAGGGCATACATGGTACATAAATGGTGCCCAATAAATATAGAAATAGGTCACTACATGCACTTCATATAACCTCATGACCTTATTAATACATACATGTAATTATCTACTAAGTGTTGTGTTTGAAAATAATAACAAATGAAAACAGAAACTCATTGTGGTTGAATAAGCAATGGTAAAGCCAAATTCCTTTACCTCAAGTATCTTCTCATAGTATTTCCTGTCTATGACTTACTCTGTTGAAACTTTTATTTCCAAACCAACTCATGAAGCTAATAGTATATGTAAGTCATTTTTTTCCTACCTTAATCCTGTATTCCTTTTCACTTTTGGAGGAAGGAGGATTATGATAAACACTCATTGTTTTATTTCCACTGCTTCCAGCTTTATCCTTTAAAACATTTAACGTGAATGTCTTCTAGCAGTTGCATTGCCACTTAGAAATTATAAAAATTCCTTGGGATTTCACAGTTCTAAATTTTTAAAAGGACAGTAAAAATATCACTCATTGTTGTCCATGAAGATGAAACTGCTGATTTCCACAAATAAATCAGCCTTTTAGGCAACTGTCCTTTCCTTTCCATCCTCTTGCTATGAAAATTAAATCTAGCCCCTACTCTCATTTGTGGATTATCTAGTCCTTTATCATTAAAACACTTTTGTAAAAAAAATTTAGCTACAGTTAAAATTAATTTTAATTACAGTTAATACAAATAACTTGCTTTTATTTACAAGTTTACAGCAGTCTTTTTGCCCTGTTGTCAAATTGAAGTGAACCATTAAGTCTTTTCTAATTCCAATGAAAAGAACCTGGCAGTAGAATTCAGGAAGCCCCAAATTCGCCTACCTCTGATTGCTTCAGTTTCCTCATCTATTAAATGGAAATGTTAATATCTGTCCTATCTTATGGCAGTTTCGTAGGGCATAACTGAGAGGAAAAAGGGACTTAGAAAAGTCAAAATTGGGTATAAACCAAGAAAACTCACTGCTGTCAAGTCGGATCTGACTCATGGCGACCCATTCTTGTGTTTCTGAGGGGGTATCACTACGGAAGTAGATTGCCCCATCTTCCTTCTGAGGAGTGGCTGGTGGGTTTGAACCGCCAGCTTTCTGGTCAGCAGTCAGATGCCTGAGGCACTATGCCACCAGAGCTCCCAAAATTGGGTATAAGAATACAGAATTCTTATTGTGTTAAATATTGCCACTTTGATTCATTTGTGTGGATGGCTCTGAGACTTGATTTAATTGACATTGAAATGTGTAATTAGCCACATTCATTACATATCCATTTGGAACTCAATGAATGTTAATGATTTGGAGGGAGAAATCAGTATCATTCTACTCTAAGACAACTGGATTTGGGATCCTTATCTTTTTTGTTGTTGGTATGCTTAGTCATGTTTTCAGTTTTACTTTGGTAATAGCAATTAATATCAAAAACCAAATCCATTGCCACTGAGTCCATTACAACCAATAGTGACCCTATAAGATAGAGTAGAACTTCCCCATAGCTTGCAACGCTGTAAATCTTTACAGAAGCAGACTGCCCCATCTTTCACCCATGGAGTGGCTGGTAGGTTTGAATTGCCAGTCTTTTGGTTAGCAGCTGATTGCTTAACCACTAAGTCACCAGGCCTTCTTAAAAAAGATGTCAAAGACATTAACATATATATCAGTTTCCTTAATACAAATTTAATTTTTCCTTCTCCATCCTAAACATTACTTCCTTCCTAAAGGTTTTGACATTTTCATCCTTGACTGCTCACCTGCTGAAAAATTTCTTTTTGAGATTTGTTCCTTCATTTGTCATGTATGTATTGAATATATGCTTATGGATCAGGTACTGAATGAAAATAGACACCAAATCTCCTCACATGCAGCTATGTAATGGAGAGACAGACAATAATAAGTAAAAAATACGAACACGTAATTACCAAATGAACTATGCAGAACATTTACAGAGTGTGCTGCTCCACAGATAGTTGTGTGTATGAGTGGGCATGTGCCTAGTTAGTTGGTGAAAGCTTCCTTGAGACCCCCCTGAGACCTGAGGAAAGAAAAAGTGCCAAGTTGGGAAGATGGGAGAGGAGTTGGTAAATGGGGGCAAGTGTCCTACATGCAAAGGCCTGAGGCTTTATCTCTGTCTCTAAAAGAGTTTTATGAGCAGCTTTCAGAGTCTAGAACAAGGAAATAGATCCCTGGACCAGCTCCTTGACAACTTACACCAATGAGGCAGCTGAGGAAATATGAATATGTCCCTTTCTACTTGTGGATGTTTCTGTTTTCCTATCAGAATCTCAAATGACTAAATGGTTTTCCTTTTCTTTTACTGTCTAGTATATTCACGTGACAGAGAGGGCTGCAAGAAACTTGAAAATCTAGGCCCTTTGCTGGCCTAATTTCAGATATAGGCAGTAATCCCAGCTATTCTCCATATTATTTTCTCAACGACCTCTACATGCTTAATTATCATATATTTGTCTTAGAAATGTAGTCACCCTCTCTGAGATCTGGGTGGAATACAATGCCTTCTTGAAAACCAGATCCTATCTCCAGATATTATCTGAGAGCTGATAAGTGTCCCCATCACCCACAAGTCATCCATCATCCTATAACTTCACAGTGACTGCATTACAATGAAATAGTGTAAAGCTGGAAACATGGTAGTCATAACTGTGACAGTGCTTCAGGAAGAAAATTAACTGATCTAGTGCATGGCTTTTTCCAACCTGACATCTTTAACCCTTTGACTTCATCTGTTGAACCCTGACCTTCTGAAGAACAAAAGGGTCAGGGAACTCTCAGTAAATGATAGCTAGTGACATTAATAAATTCCAGAAATAAAAGCAAAGATTCCAGATCCTTAACTTGTAAGTTATTGCTTTAGAATACTCCATCAAGGGGAGAGACTTGTATTTATATATTTATTTTAAAGAATGTAATCCTCATGTATTTTGCATTCAAAGTAAACCCGTGATTTTAGGAAATATATTGTTTATCTTGGAAATTGTTGACATCTTAACAGCTGACATATTGATACAAAGGCTTACAGAGCATATTTCAGCCCATTAGTCATGGGGCCTCTTTGAATATCCATGTCAATAATGGCTCTCTGTGTGTTTGCAATGTTTTCTATTCCCACCATATTTCTGACTTGCAGAATAATCTCTCCTGGGTTTGATTTTAGGGTGATCCTGGATCATCTGCTGCAGGAATTAAGGTAATGATAGCCTTCTAAGTATTTGTAACCCAAGAGTCACAGTTTATATTTTCACTGACTTCTACTTTCTCTTCCCTTTTACCAACTCTAATGGTTATGACTCTATTGCTATTCTTCTATATAATCAGCTTCCAGACACAACAGAGAAAATTTGTTGAAAATCTGATAAAGGCCTAAGACATCTTGTCTTCTCTTTCCTATGATTGCCTTTTATGGAAATGTGGATTATTTGTATGTGAACTTTAGGTATATTCCCAGCATAAATTTTTTCTATGTCTAATGAGATGTAGAACAACAGAATAAAGTGGATAAAGTGCATGTCTTCAAGAAGGAGACGTTGAAAATACTCAGAGGCCTTAACATTTTGAAAACTGCTTGTAAGACTGTCCCTTTCATCTTTGATTGTCATTGGACAGGGAGAACCTGGAGAATCTGGTCGTCCAGGACAAAAGGTAATAATAGTTTCATTTCTGCTGACTTCTTTGTACTGCTTCATATTCATTATTTTATATCTACCGTCCATTGTGTAATATGAAAAAAATTATTGAAAAATGGTGCAATTTTCATGTATGTATACAGTTATTGATTGCTTTGCAATTTAATATGTCTTGATGCTGGCCGTAGCAAAATGTGAAAATAAACTCTGTCCATGTAAAAACCTGATTTATGAACTAACGTCTATATATACTCAACTGTTTTGACACTAACAGAGATCAGTTTGGTTGGAATTCCAACTTACCTTGCATGTTTAAAGAAATTTGCATGCTTCTATTTTTCTCAAGGAGAAATGACTATTGACTGAACTTTATCAATAGAGAATGATAGATTATTCTTTAAAAGTAATAATTTTCCTTTCATTTCAAATACTTGCTTGCTTATAATTGCTTATGGGAATCATATCTATTTATGCAATGAATTTTATGTTACACAACCTAAATTTGTTATAAACTCAATTTTAATTAGGGATATTAGCCAAACCATTTTAAGTAGCCAATCTGTGAATACATTAAAATTATTTTTATCATTGTGCTTCACATCCACAATAAATTAGAGGAAATGTACTGAATGTGCTAGATTCACATTCTCATTTGAGTGTGAGGCAGGAAATAACTGCTAGCAGTTTATCGTCTGAGCATCTGGATATCAATGCCCAGTGCAGTCAGATTTCAGATAACAGATGTATTGTAGCTAACAAGTAAATGTGAATTCCACATTAGGATAAATCTCTTAAGTTCATGACTCTGCCTTTGTCTAGCAGTGACTGATGTGGTAGAAAGAAACATGAATAGAAAAATGGAATTTTCCTCATTAGCAGAAAGGGGAAGAGAATAAATCCCATTGTAGTAAGTTTGGAGCCTTAAAATAATGTTCCCACATTCTTGAAGTCATTGAGGGTACCATTGTTTTGTTTTAAACACTTCAGACTGAAGTAATTTTTGAGAAGGTCTTTACATTCCCTTAAGATTTCTCTCATTTGAAAAGCAGATTTTTGTCTTCAAATTAAGAATCTATGAGAAAGAATTTATCAGGCTTAGTTTCAGGTAAAGTTGAGACTTTTCCAAAGAGCCCAACAGAACTCTGTGATTTTTACTATTAAGTTCCTAAAATTTTCTACTGATGCTGTATGTAAGAAATTTAAAATTAGTGATATAATCAGAAATCCCTAGTCTGCTTTGATTTGAAAAAAGCAAATATTCTTCTCAGATGATCTAATTTTAGATCTCTTAGACTTTAAAAACAAAAGGCTGAATTTAAACTGCTCTTCAATCTGTGATTTGCTTTTTTTAAAAAAAAAAAAAAAAGTCTGTAGAACTGTTCTGTTACTTTAACAAAAGACAAATCTGCTGTAATCTTATATAAATGCTACTGTTTCCAGAGTGCTTAATTGCTTAATAAAGTGTTGCCTTATCATGATTATTTAGAAATATGGTTCAGATTCATTGAATCTGGGAGTTTATAGGTTTACCCATGGAAACATTAGATTTCTCTTGCATTTCATTACGAACTGATTTTAAAATATATTGACAGAAGAAGGTGAATTCATTGAAAGCTTATAACCCAGTTGACTGCATATGTGCCCTGTAATGAACAGCATTTCTTCATTAATATTTAGGCCAGATTCTACCCTTTGATGCAATTGCACTTTCCTGAATTATGACTTCCTTTTCTAATACATGGATTTCACAATATTTATTGCAATACTGATTTAAAATTATTTCCACAATTGCTGTTTACTTAGATTAGAAAAACTGACATACTATACTGAATACAGAATCAACTCAAGAGATTGCCCAATCTTCTGTGGTATTTTGCACACCTTACTGTGGGTTCATTTGCACTTATGCCTTAGGTGTGTGTCCAGAAAATTACAGGATGTCATGATGGAACAAAAAGGTTTTGATTAGCTTGTTACTATGTGACATTGGCCAGTATGAAAGTTTGCTATTTAGTGTAACATTCATAATAAAGGAATGATTTCATTATAGATTTTTTTTTCTTTTATAACCTCAACAGTAGAGTATGTGATGAATATGTAACGCAGTGTATATATGTGTTTGTAGAGTAAGTGAACAGATTTATACAGTAGTGTTAAGTTCCGTCACATAATTTTTTCCTTCTTAATTTCTCTTACATATTTTCAAAATAGATATTTTCATTTTTAAGGGGTAAAATTACTTGAGCTCCCATCAAAGAGGATTCTCATAGTTGAACTATTTCTAACAGTGAAAGGCCACAGTAACAGTAACATGGGGTGAAGGCAGAGCCCTAACTGTGAAGGCAGATGAGGGTCTCCTACAGCAGAGACTTCCTTCAAATTATGACCAAGATCTGACCTCCCAGCTGTGCACACCCAACCACTGAACGCAGGGGAGCTCTTGAGCCCAGGCCTAGGTGAGAATGCAGAAATTAACTAAAAAACTGTCTCGTAGTTGTAAGATAAGCCTTCACGTCATAAAGATGGAGAATTTGTATGGGAAGAAATGTCTTCCTAAAAATTTTAAGAGATGCTCCACAAGAGGAAATATGAGAGAATGAATATTTTGTGATCTCCTACTATGTCAGCTAATACGTTAATTAAACATGAATTTAGAAAGGTAAATTTTACAAAAATCCATGAATATAAAATATGAATTCCTAAAATAATTATTTCCTAAAAAGTACATTTATAACCTTATACACATACACATACAATGAAGAAAACTGCTAAATGTGCATTCTAGGTAAATATTCAAGGTATATTATAAAAGGTTCAGATTTTCTTATATACCTTTCTCATTGTTAGAAAGCATGGGTCATGTGTCTATGTATGAGTATGTATATAAAAATCTTTCCTTGAAGTAATCAGGGTATCCTTTTTATTTGATTGGAGTGAAGGATGTGGTGAAGACTGGTTGGAAAACTGTTACTCTATATAAAGATTCCTATGAATGTTTCAGATAGGATGTTCTAAGCTTTGGGAAACTTTTCAAAACAATACAAAAACTATAGATTTGTCATCAATATGTTTACTTTTGATTGTTTATGCTACTTCAAATTGATATGTTTTCAGAAGCTTTATGCTTTTTTTTTTTTTTTTAAGCAAAAGAAAGTGTTCTGTAAAATATGGATACAAGCCCTTTCTACTGGATCCTCTTACATTTATTGGGTGAAGGGAGAAAGGAAAGGAAAATAAAAGCAAAAATACTATGTTGTGTCTGTGTAAAGTTTAATCTACTTGGACAAGTATTCTTTAAGTGATATAAAGCAGATCTTAATAGTCATGGCATAGAACAAATAAAATCATAATCATTTCATATATCCTTTATTCTCTGACTTAATCTCAGTCTTGTTATTCACAATGGAGACTTTCAGCTATGTAGTTTTGGATAGAATAATTTTTCTTTTACATTCCTGAAGTACCTTTGTCCAAAACCCTCAAAAAGTCATTGTCCTTTCTATGTCTAACTACACAGTTTAGTAAATAGTATCTGAAGTCATTTTGTGATTATACCAAAACAAAGTATGGCTTTTCATAATTTGGAAGGAATACATATTAAATAGGGAATATCTGGTTTTTTTAGTAGATTTTCCTTGAAATGAGAATTGTTAAAACATTTATATTAGAAGAAATGCTTCCCTCTACCACTTTTATTGTTGCTTTGATGATTCTTTTAACACAGTTATCCCACTAACTAACCATAATGAAATAATGTCACCGTTACACCTTCAAATGTTATTTCCACAAATACTAGTCAGATCTGTCCAATACACGGTAAAGTTCATTTTCTCCTGCAATTCTTTTATGCTTCTTTAGTGGAATTCAGGATATTTTCTAAGTAATGTAACCTCTTGTCAGATACTTTGTGCTTAAAATAATTTGGACGTGTCTGTGAAAATGAGAAGGTTTAGTTTGACTCCAATGTGCTCACCCAAAATGTACCACTTAATCTCAAACCTGTATTCAGGAACAGCTGCAGGGTACCATTAGCCCTAAGCTGCTAAGAACAGTTGCCCAGATTCAAACAATTGTCCGAAATGTAGGCTGGGGTGAAGGATACTCTTAACCTTTCGTTTATCTTCTCATACTTCAGGAATGGAAGAGAAATCTCACTGTACTTTGAAGTGAGCAAGATTTTAATGTATATTCTTTTTATGTGACCATGTGTTCATACAGCCAACTCTTGATTATCTGAGGTGAGGGGATACTGGAAAAGGATGCAGTATTGAAATGCACACATACCCTCATTTCAGCAAATAGCCTCAACCTCGACAACAAATCTTTTACCAAAGGAGTAATAATATATACTCATAGGGGTTCCTTCTCCTTTTACTGTTCCGTCTACTTCTCACCTTCTGATAGAGATGCTAAAGAGCAGTGAAAGCAAGAGAATAGACAAACCTGACTAATCTACAAAGTGGTCAAGAGTTGACTGAATTTTCACCAAACTTCTAGAAACTGAATCATATATATATGTGTGTGTGTGTGTATACACACACACACACACAGGGTAGTCCGCTAGGAACATTTGTCATGTTTTTCTCCAGGTACTGTGACTGAGTGAATATCGTTCTATAATGCTATGTGATTTTCCTATGTAGGGTGAACCAGGGCTTCCTGGGCTTCCTGGACTTCCGGGGATAAAGGTAAATACTACATTGACAGTCATGGCTTCATAGAACTATAATTATGAGAATCACTCGAAGAGGAGGAAAATAGGAGAAACTAAAATATACTCTAATCTTTAAATATTCTTCATTCATCTCAACCAATGGCTTCTTTTAACTTTTTTTTTTTTTAAATTAAAAGTTAAGAATGGGTACTGGTAAACTTTGCTGCTGATATCTGAACTGCATACTCAGCTACTTAACTAACTATGCCACCTAAATAGGGTTGTAAATGACACTTCACTTGAAGTCATAGGAATTCTTTAAAGTCTAGAATTTCTCTTTAACTTTGCATTTAATTTCATTCTTTAGATCCTGTCAGATTTTTACCAGAATTAGAGTCTTAATATCCCAGAAATCTGATGTTTAGGCAGCTGTTTTGGTGATTCACCCATTATAATAATCCCTCTAAAAAGGTTTTGTGCTTCTACTTCCTGTCAATAATTCTCATTGCAATAATTCTTACTGCAAATCATGTTACTAAAATATTTTAACCCAACATGTATAGTCCCCATAAACTTTCTATGTGTTGAAATAATTGCTTAAAGCTTAATTTGAAAACATTTTCTTTTTTCAGAGTAAACAATTTTCAAAATTTACATGACAGTTTACAAGGCTTAAAGTTCTATTATCTTCTTATTGTAAAGCTTTTTTTTTTTTTTCAATTTTAGAATTATTTGATAGAATGACATAATGCAAGTAGATTTGTTCTTACCTTGTGGAATTTTGAATCAATCTTGGGTTATACCATTCTAACTTTAATATTCCTGAGTTCCACTGAGTTGTGTATACTGTGTTGTGAAGGATGTGTTTAGCGTGTAAGTTAAAGTAATATGATTTTAGAGTAAGTATGCAAAATATTGAGTTTCATAATATATATAAAGTCATGTATATTTTATTAGTATTTAGTCTAAGAAGTCCCCAGGTTATGAACATCCAACTTATGGGGACAACTCCTACTTGCCCTTGAATATTGTGTGAATTTACCTTTGATTTTAAACAATTGGACCAACTCCCTACTCACAACAAATTCTTCATTACAATCACCTTCACTTGCTGTACATGCAGCTTTTAAATCATTGAAATATTTCAAGCCTTCCCTTGCACTACAGTAAGGCTAAGTGAGAACTATATGCACTTGTTCCAACTTACTTACAAATTCTACTTAAAGACACACTTAGGAATGGATCTCACTTGTAACTCGGGGACCACCTGTATAATTATTTGACACAAAAGCTATGTCTTCCAGGTTCCTACTCAGAAATTATTTTTGATGTTTCCACATCATAGAAGTTCAGATATATCCTTTTAATATATTTTAAATTTTTGGGTTCTTCATTGAAAAATCCACTCTATGATGACAGTTTATTAAATAATCAAAATCATTACTTTATCACTTCATATTTAGCAAAAATAACTTCATAAATTCATACACATTTTTGTATTGTAGAGTTCCTTTATCACATTTCCTTAACAATGTCAACACATTTTAAAAAAAAATAGCTTTTTACAAATGATTATAAGATTATTGATTTTACATTGAGAAAAAAATTCAAAATTAATTAATAAGAACGTGGTAAATCTATAAATAAGGGGTCAGATATTTAAAAGGAGGAGCATTTGGAAGGGCTGAGGCAGAGTACACTGCAGGACTGTGCTGTCCAGTGATCTGACAGGAACCTTAGGGCCATGAAATCCAGTTGTCCTTTCTAAGCATGAAGCACTTTCTTGGTCCAGAGTGAGTATGTGACAACTTACAAGGCTTAAAGTTCTATTGCCTTCTTATTGTAAAGCTTTTTTTTTTTTTTTTTTTCAATTTTAGAACTATTTGATAGAATGACATAATGCAAGTAGATTTGTTCTTTCCTTGTGGAATTTTGAATCAATCTTGGGTTAGACCATTCTGACTTTAATATCTCTGAGTTACAGTGTCAGGGTTGTATATACTATGTTGGTGAAGGTTGTGTTAAAGTGTAAGTTAAAATAATATGATTTTAGAATAAGTATGCAAAATATTGAGTTTCATAATACATATAAAGTCATATCTATTTTATTAGTAAAAAGTAATTGATTTTTTTGATGTCTGACAAAGTTTTTGGGTTTTCATTGAGGAAGTAATTGGTTTTTCTCCTACAAAACAAACTATGAGGATTCAACCACTACTATTTGTTATTGTTATCTTTCTTTTATGTTCTTTGATATGAAAAATGGGCCTCTGGCCTTTCCCATGTCATTTGTGGACTAGTTTGAATGTTCTGAACTTTTTTCAAACTGAGAGGGTATTGGTTACTTAGCTCAAATAAGTGCTTTTTTCTCCAAAAGTCAAAGGAAATTGCCAGACCCATTTTGTCAAAGTTGTGTAGTTCTGATGTTTTCTTTTGTTTTTCTAACTCTGATTAGTGAGAAGGAGCTATCACTTGAAAAAAGAAGGAAAAAAAACAAACCTTTTTCACTAGAGATACTTTTTGATGTAATTATCAAGTTCTGTTGGTGGTGCAGTGCCTAAGGCATTTGACTGCTAACCAGAAGGCTGGCAGTTCAAACCCACCAGCCACTCTACAGAAGGAAGACTAGGCAATTTATTCTGCAAAGATTTACCACCTCAGAAACCCAATGGCGGTCACTATGAATTGAAATCGACTCAATGACAGTGGGTTTTGTTTGGTTTTTGCTTGTTAGAAAACTATCCAGCATTTGATTTAGATCATGGATTCTATTTTTTGACTTAATAAGCTTTGTTTTTTCTCTCTAGTTTAGGAAGTAAGAGCTATGCTTCCGCAATGATGTAGTAGGTGCTCAGTATCATTAAATAATTTTGAAAATGTAACAATTTAAGGATTTATCAAGGTCATTAGCAGTCATTGGGTAAGTGTAAATGTAGAGTTGTTGTTGTTGTTGTTGTTATTTGCCGTCGAGTCGGCCCCGACTCATAGAGACCCCTCCTTGGGTTTCTGAGGCAATATCACTACGGAAGTAGTATTGCCCAACCTTCCTTCCAAGGAGTAGCTGGTGGGTTTGAACCGCCAGCCTTCTGGTTAGCAGTCAGGTGCCTTAGGCACTATGCTACCAGAGCTCCTAAATGTAGAGTTAGCAGTCTATAATTTTATGCTTATGTTATGGCTTCATTAACTAAGGATGTTTTTTATTCTTTTAATTTACCTTGTCTCTACTAGGTAGCCAACCATGGTTTGAATGAGTAAGAGCATTTAAGAGACAAAACCCCATGTGTGAATTTAGAATGTAGGGTAGTGAGAAAATTAGTCATAATCTTCCTAGATTTGTGTGTTTGTTTATGCTTTGGAAAGACTTCCTGTTGCTATTCATCCCCTTCTTATCTGCTAGTACTACAGAGAGCATGCAGATGTCATCCGTTATATCTAAGACATTGAGGAAACCAGCTATGACAGACCAGGGAAGCTTTGCTTCACCACCTGTTGATCTCGGGGAATGGTTGGAAACTTAATGAGCATCCAAATGCCTTCCACAAAGCTTTCAGGAAATGAATAGAGTGACTAAATACAGAGAGCAGGCTCATCTTTCTATCATCTCAGGGTACCTTCAGAGAAAAGGGCTAATACCTTAGGCATACATAATAAAAGTCACTAAGAACAAGAATATCTTGATTTTAAGTTACTGTACTTTTAACTTCCTGTGCATGTATTCTAAAGCACTCTTGCCATGTGGAAGGCATTTGGAATTCCTATTACATGCATTCATGGTTCATGTAGTGTCAAGATGTTCAACTGGGAAAATTAAATTATGTACAGTGTACCATGGAGGCATTGATCTTCTAAAATATGTTTTGAGCTCAGAGAATTATTTTTATAAACAAGCCTTCAAATATATATTTTTAATAGATAAAATTTTCTGTAACTAGCTTTTCTTCTGTCACATATATAGATAAGATTTCTAAGTTCCCATATAAAGACAATTCCTCTCCACACTTATTTTGAAAAATGTAAGTACATTACTTACCCTTTTTATGGTTACCTTGTTGTATAGAACTGTGTTGATTCCGACTCAGCAACCGTATAGGACAGAATAGAACTGCTCCACGGAGTTTCCTAGGCAGAAATCTTTACAAGAACATATCACCAGGAAGGACTTTTCTGCCACGGAGGGACTGTTGGGTTTGAACCTGAGAACTTTAAGTTAGCAGCCCAGTGCTTAACTGCTGCACCCCCAGGGCTCCTTATGGTTATCTTACGTTAGTAACCATGCAGTATGGAGCAGTGATCAAAATACCTGACTGTTCTGGTTTTCTAGTGCTGCTGTAACAGAAAATACCACAAATGGGTGGCTTTGACAAACAAGGATTTATTCTCTTACATTTTAGGAGGCTAGAAGTCTGAGTTCAAGTGCCAGCTCTAGGGGCTGGGTGAAAGCCCCTTGACCTTGGGCTTCAGCTCTGCCTCTTGCTCCCATCCTACTGAAGCTAGAGACTTCTCTTAACTCAGGCAGTTGCTGGCTACTGAGCCTGACAAACCCAAGGTCAACAAATAGCACAGTCCCAAGATTATAAAATGTCATGGCAGGCCACTAGTTCAAGTCTATTAACAGTCTCAAGATCATCAGACACTATGACAGGCTGCTGGATGAAATCTCAGCTTCCTACAAGGTCCAAGCATGCCAAAAATCTCAAGAGAACTTGCGCAATGCTTCTGCTTATATACTGGAAGCAGACCTCATCCCTAAGGCAGCTACTCAGCTGCTCCAGTAGATTCCACCATGGAATTGATTACCAGTCTCATCATGGGGAATAACCACTTCCAGCTGCCCAGCCACTCAAAATCAGGCCCAGCCAAGTTGACACACAACTTAACTACCACAATTCAGTCAGTTTGACACACAACTTAACTACCACACTGACTTTAGAGCCAGACCACTTGTGTGCAAATTCTGGTTCTACTTTTCACCAGTGATACAACCTTGAGCAGGTTATGTAAGCTCTCTGTCCTTTACTTTCATCATAAAATGGCAATAATCATTGACTATATTTCAGAGTTTGCAAGGATTAAGTGAATTAAGCTCTTAAAATATGCCAAGCATATAATAGGTGCTATGTAAATTTTAGCTATTGTATTCCTTTCTCTTGGGACAGCTCAATATATTGGAAACATTGGCTACATATCTGTAGTCTTTCCTGATGTGAGTTATTTTAACCTTTAGATCATAAAGCAATTGACACCCTACATGGTTAATGGATATAAATTCTTAAAACTCCTTTGCACAGATGGTTGAATGTTACTTTTAAGAGCAGTAAGATAACCTGCTTTCTCTTGAAGCATGGCATCACACTGTTCCCCTTGTCCTATTACCCAAAATTATTCCAGGTATATCCTGGGCATAAGATGTTTCACAACCAAAGTTCTCCTTCCAGACACTATTGACAGGAAAAGCATGACATGCAATGAAGGAAATTCTTCTAGGCCTCACTCACAGTGTTGCCTACCCTAAGACATTTTTACAAATATAGGATTTCAATGATTGGTTTTCTCCTTTCAACATATATTACCCATTTATCTCACCATAATTTAAAAGAAAACTAGAAAAAAATTATGAACCAAGAGAGGCATAATACAGTAAAAATGACATCAGATCAAAAAGTACAGATCATTCGAGTGGCAAAGAAATTTTTACAATATATCATCCCTTAAAAGCTTGGTGTTTTTACTCTGGCCTCATGGTACTGAAAAATTGACATTCCAATCAAAAACTTCTGGATTGGGAGGGTACCAGATAGTAACTAACCTTATTTCTTAAATTATAAGAATTTACATCCATTAACCATGTATTGCTTTATAATCTAAAGGTTAAAATAACTCACATCAGGAAAGACTACATAGACCAGATATATAGTCAAAGTTTCCAATATATTGAGCTGTCCCAAGAGAAAGAAATATAATAGCTAAAATGTATATAGCACTTATATGCTTGGCATATTTTAAGAGCTTAATTCATTTAATCCTTGCAAACTCTGAAATATAGTCAATGATTATTGCCATTGTATGATGAAAGTAAAGGACAGAGAGCTTACATAACTTGCTCAAGGTTGTATCATATGTCCCATTATGTGAAATCATCTCTGACACTAAATCATGTAACAATTGAGTTTTATAGGTGGCAGAAACATTTATTTTGGGATTCTTAGGATTAAGTATACCAAAACCAAACTTACTGCCATTGAGTCAATTCAACTCATAGCGATCTCTCCTTGGGTTTCTCAGGTGGTATCTCTACGGAAGTAGATAGCCCAGTCTTCCTTCCAAGCAGTGGCTGGTGGGTTTGAACCATCAGCCTTCTGGTTAGCAGTCAAATGCCTTAGGCACTGTGCTACCAGAGCTCCCAGGATTAAGTATAGTGCTTAGTAATTTAGTAGAAAGTATCTTCTAAATCCACTAGAGATGTGGTTTCTTTGTCAGAAACATAAAATCATATGCTAAAAATCACAGAGGAAAATTTTTGGAAATAACATAGGGTGTGTAATGAGCTCCTCAAAGAAAAAAGAAAGAAAAATACTCATGAAAATGATAACATTATGTTATTGTTACTTATAATTATATCTTGCTTATGCAAAATTCATCTAAGTGTTGAGCAATTTAAGCGTCCAATTAAGAAACTCATACAACCAGAAATCAGAGATTGTTTACCAGCCACAATGAAACCTCCAACAAATATACTGAAGTGCTTTCATGATTCAATCCTTTAAAGAAAAAAAAAAAAAATCAGAAAAAAATGTTTTCTGGGTTTTAAATAGACCTGCTATTTGAGTTCATTTTTAACATAGCCACCAAGATGTTTGAATTGGTACTCAAATTTGATCTGTATGGGAAATGGGCTTTTTTTTGGGGGGGGGGGGACTCTACTTTCTCATTCTTTTATTCTCCCCAATAATTTTACAAATCAATCATTACCAAAACTGGTTGCCTGGAGGTTCCTATTACAACAAATGTTCTTGCTGTAATCCTCAAAAGCAGGTATCATGCTGACTTGAATTCTAATTAGCCTTTAAGCAAGAAGAATATTGTATGGCTAATGCATAAAGTGTCAAGACACATTAATCAAAATTATTGGTGATGCTTTTAGCACCCAGGCAAATCAGCACATATTTTGAAAGCTCTCTTGTACTATTTTTTGGGCAATGAAAATTGAGTCTGCTTAGCAGTAATAAATATCATGGAAAACATGACCTGGTTTAAGCTGATATGTTAGGGGGTTTTTAGACAGGTTAAAAAAATAATAATTTTTTGGCTTCTTTAATTGATAATGACTTATAAAAATAAAGCAAATGGTAATAAATGAAAAAACAGAGATTTTTCTGTGGGTAAGAGCTAATCGGTTAGGACGTTCTGGCTACCATTCCGTTTAACAGATGGTAAGTTCTGACAGTCCATAGGAAAACACCTGGTGAACCATTTCTGAATGAATGAAGCTGTCTCTCCCCTTTCTACCTTGACTAATAATCCCATCTAGTGTTTGTTGACTCTTCTCATCTATATGAAGGATACTCTTTTATGTAAATTTGACAAAATAGTGTTAATTCAACTATCCCAATGGCCATTTTAAAGATAAAATAAGGTCATCTGAAATACTTTCTTGTTATGTATTAAATATGTTGTTGTTGTTGTTATGTGCCGTGGAGTTGGACCCGACTCATAGCAACCCCTCCTTGGGTTTCTGAGGCAGTATCAGTATGGATGAAGACAGCACCTGGCCAACTGACTGGAAGAGATCCATATTTGTACCCATTCCAAGAAAAGGTGATCCCACAGATTGTGGAAATTATAGAACAATATCATTAATATCGCACTCAAGTAAGATCTTACTGAAGATAATTCAAAAACGGTTGCAGCAGTATATTGACAGAGAACTTCCAGAGGTGCAAGCTGGATTCAGAAGAGGACACGGGACAAGGGATATCATAGCTGTTGTCAGATGGATCTTGGCTCAAGGCAATGAATACCAGAAAGATGTCTACTTGTGTTTTATTGACTATGCAAAGGCATTTGATTGTGTAGATCATGACAAATTATGGATAACATTAAGAAGAATGGGAATTCCTGAACACTTGACTGTACTCATGAGGAACCTGTACCGTGACCAGAGGCTGTCGTTCGAACGGAACAAGGGGACACTGCATGGTTTAAAATCAGGAGGGGAGTGCATCAGGGTTGTATCCTTTCCCCATACTTATTCAATCTATATGCTGAGCAAATAATCTGAGAAGCCGGATTGTATGAAGAAAAACGTGGCATCAGGATTGGAGGAAGAATCATTAACAACCTGAGATACGCAGACGATACAACTTTGCTTGCTGAAAGTGAAGATGACTTGAGGCACTTACTGATGAAGGTTGAAGAATACAGTCTGCAGTATGGATTACATCTCAATATAAAGAAAACAAAAATCCTCACAACTGGACCAATGAGCAGCATCACAATAAATGGAGAGAAGATTGAAGTTATCAAAGAATTTGTTGCTTGGTTCTACAATCGATGCCAATGGAAGCAGCAGTCAGGACATTAGATGACATGTAGCACTGAGAAGGTCAACTGGGAAGGAACTGTTTCAAGTGCTGAGGAGCAAGGATGTCTCCTTGAGGACTAAGGTGCGCCTGACACAAGCCATGATATTTCCAAGTGCCTCATATGCATGTGAGAGCTGGACAATGAATAAGGAAGACCGAAAAAGAGTTGATGCTTTTGAGTTGTGGTGCTGGCAAAGAATGCCAAAAGTACCATGGACTGCTAAAAGAACTAACAGATCTGTCCTGGAAGAAGTGCACCCGAAATGCTCCTTGGAAGCGAGAATGGCCAGACTTCATCTCACCTATTTTGGTCATGTTGTCAGAAGGCACCATTCCCTGGAGAAGGATGTCATGCTTGGTAGAGTGGAGGGTTGACGAAAGAGGGGAAGGCCTTCAAGGAGATGGATTGACACGGTGGCTGCGATGATGGGCTCAAGTATAGCAGAGATCGTGGAGCTGGCGGGCAGTGTTTCGTTCTTCTGTGCATGGGGTCGCTATGAGTTGGAAACAACTCGATGGCACCTAACAACAACAACAACAACATCAGTATGGAAGTAGATTGTCCAACTTTCCTTCCAAGGAGTGGCTAGTGAGTTTGAACCACCAACCTTCTGGTTACAGTCAAGTGCCTTAGACACTACACTACCAGAGCTCCTATGTATTAAATGTAGGTCTGGAGAAAATCAGTCAAGATTTTCTTATGGAATTCTAAAACTTAATGAGACCTTAGGAGCTCTGGAAGCATACTGCCTAAGGCACTTGACTGCTAACCAGAAGGCTGATGGTTCAAACTCATCAGCCACTCCTCAGAAGGAAAGTTGGACAATCTACTTCCCTAATGATACTGCCTTGAAAACCCAAGGAGGGGTCACTATGAGTCGGGTCCAACTCCACAACACATAATAACAACAACAACGAGACCTTTGGAGGTGATTGTTAGATTTTAGAAAGTTTGTGCTCTTAAGGAATTTCCCAACTTTCTCTTCTCTTTTTGTAATATAGAAGACTAGTTTTTACTGTTGTTGTGGTTGATAGAGTTAATAGTTGTTTGGGTTTTGTTTATTTATTTATTGTAGCAAGAAGACAGAATTTAACTACGCTCTGGTAGCATAGTGCCTAAGGCACTTGACTGCTAACCAGAAGGCTGGCGGTTCAAACCCACCAGCCACTCCTTGGAAGGAAGACTGGGCAATCTGCTTCCATAGTGATACTGCCTCGGCAACCCAAGGAGGGGTCGCTATGAGTTGGGTCTGACTGGATGGTACATAACAACTACAACTCATTAAAAAAAAAAAAAAAAAAAAAAACCCCACTGTCAGCGAGTTGATCCTGACACATAGCAATCCCCATTGGGTTTCTGAGGCTATAAATCTTTACAGAAGTAGGTCATCCCATCTTCCTCCCACAGAGCAACTGATGGGTTTGAACCACTGACCTTCTGATTAGCAGGCAAATGCCTTATCCACTACGCCACTAGAGCTCCTTTCCTATCTTATTAGGCTGTTTAATTTTAAAAAGTAGTAGCAAATGGTTGAGGAGAAATGCTTCAGTTAAACATCTTACCTTTGGTATATCTTACTTTCATCTTACAACTCTTTCAATAATTACTCTCTGATAGATAAGTGAATAGAACCCAACTTCCTATGGCTAGCTGTTCTTGTTTATTCTACATATAACAACAACAAAAAGTTGTCATTGTGTTGATTCTGACTCATTATGACCCCATGTGTGTCAGAGAAGAACTATATTTCATAGGGTTTTCAGTGGCTAATTTTTCACTAGTTTGCTGGACTTTCTGCCTCTGGGTGGGTTTGAACCACCAACCTTTTAGTTTATAGTCCAGTGTTTAACTTTTATGCCTCCAAGGAACTACTCTATGTATACATATAACCAGTTTATGAAAGAAAGAAGAGAAGGAAAGAGATAGAAAAATAACTCTAATACTATTACCCTAATCAAGAATGGAAGATTGGGGTTCATGCAAAAACAGGATAATATTTCAACTATAGTGCTATAAGTTACCATGGCTAATATTCATTGTGCTTAGTACTACAAGGTTGAAGTTGTAGCTGCCAAAATGGTTGGTTATGGTTGGAAGGATCAAGTGCAACCCATCAGGCCTTCCATGATTAGCCACGTGAAGATACACCTTTGATTTCAGCAATAGCTATTCCCCATAGACCTGATTCTGCATTTTTATGTGCCCTAACTGCATAAAGCTTTTGTTCAAATGAGCAACCAGTGTCAGATGTGCAGATGGTTATGCTTGCTGCTGTTGCTGCTGTTCACAGCAGTTCACTACTAGCCTTGTATTGTACTTCATATTGGATTGATAGTATTTCTTCTGCCCAGCTTGAATCCTAGTTTAGCTGCCAAATCCACAGGTATTCTGTAATTCATCCTTTCTATCAGCTCAACACAGGGAACTGTGTTACAGTCTTGATCTTGGGACCTGGCTTTTGAGCTCACTGATGATGTGTTTGGGTATATAATTAATGTTAAGAATAACCAGAAGATAAAAATTCATAAAACACCTCAGTAAAAAATTGGGTACAAAATTCAGGACAAGACCAGAAAATTAGACCTAATTTTTTGTTCACTTTGGAATTTGATGTTGTATTAGTCTCATATACAATAGTACCAAGAGAAATGAGACTTCTATCGCCCTGATACCTGTTTAATCACTGGTTAGCATGTGGCTTATGTAGCAGAACATGGTGCCAGATTTTAATTGTTGTTGTTGTTGTTATATGCCATCTAGTTGAACCCTACTCATAGCGACCCCTCCTTGGGTTTCCTAGGCAGTATCACTACAGAAGTAGATTGCCCAACCTTCTTTCTGAAGATTTTAATTATGCTTTAGCAATTAAATTTCTGGGTTAAATTAAAAATTGTGTATAAATTTTTCCAGGCTTTAGTTACATCATAGCTCTGTACTTATTTTATGAGTCAGATATTACATCATTTAATTTTTCATGTTTGTTCCAAGAGTACACCTAGTTGGATGTTGCCAGGACCAGTTAAAACATAGTAGTCTTGTGCAGCTGTAATTAAAACAAAACAATATAAACGACAACAACAAAATCACGGCTTAAACCTCGATTTAACCCCTCTGGTAATTAAACTATCATCTCCATACCATCCTCCTTCCATCTCTCCCTTGCTCCTTCTATTTTCCCCTCCCTCCATTTCCCCATCTACCTCTTCTTTTCCTCATCCTTCTTTTTTGTCATTCTCTTTACTTTTCTCCCATTGCTTTAGTGGGACCATAATCACTAATTAGTAGTTTTCAGAGATTGTGTTTTTTTCCCCCAATTCTAATTTAATCTCTCAGTAACTCAGAGGGCTTTATAAAAATTGTTTCTAATTGTTATTTTCAGTGTTACTGATTAGAATATATTTTGTTAATTACTGCTCTCATCTAGGGTCTACTTTATTGTTTTAGTAACAACAAATTAAAAAAAAAAAAAACTCACCGCCATTTAGTCAATCCAACTCATAGTGACCCCTCCTTAGGTCTCCAAGGCAGTATCTCTATGGAAGTACATTGCCAATCTTCTTTCCAAGGAGTGGCTAGTGGATTTGAACCACCAGCCTTCTGGTTAGCAGTCCAATGCCTTGGGCACTATGCCACCAGCAAATACTGATGAGAAATTTGAAGCACTCCACTTCTTTTACTCAGGATTACTTAGTGTTTCAGGCAAATGGCTGGGGATGAAAGCACGTTTCCTCCTTCTTTTATTAATATTACTCTGTATGTTCTAGGTTGTGACTCTAAGTAACACTCTAGGAAGTGATGAGAGTGTATTGCTTAGAGTGATAAGGTTAATTAGGGAGTGCTCAGGGCTGGGTTTACCCATGACTTTTTTCAAAAATGTTAATTAAGTTCATTTGAATGCTAAGTGTAAGTGCCAGAATTTTCTAGTAATAGGTGATTGCTGTTATCAAGTAGTCACTGGTTATGCTATTGGACAAAACATGTTAATGGAGCATCAGTAATATCTAAACCTGTTTACTCACTTGACAAATAAAAATTGTGAGGCTCAAAGATACTGAGTGATTTTCTGGGACTCCAAGATAGACCATAGCAGAACCTGCATTGAAATCTGTCCTTAGGCACCATCTAGAGATCTTCCAAGTCCTTATACTGTCAGTAGTTGAAATAGCCATTTGAATATAAAAAGTTATGATGGCTAAAAAAAGACCAGATTTGTTGGTCTGATGGAGCCCAGTGAGACTCCTGAAATTATGGCCCCTAGTTACCCTTCAGGCCTGGAAGTGAACTCACTTCTGTGGCTTCCAGCCAAACAATAGACAGGCATACGGGATGAACATTTATATCAGGTAGATACACCCCTTGGAGTGATCAATCATGGGAGAACAGAAGGGCAATGTTTGCACAGGGACACAGCTGGAGGCTGCACCTGGGAGTGCATGGGAGGGAAAGACCTAGGGAAGAGGTAACTACAAGGAGGAAGCAGGAAGAGAGCTGTTACCTTATGGGGAATTGCAGTCAATGTCATGAAACAAAATGTGTATGAACTGCTGTCTGGAAAATGAATTTGCTGTGTAAACTTTCACCCAAATCAAATAAAAGTTAAAAAAAAAAAAAAGTTGTGATGCTCCAAATATGCTTTGAGCACTGCAGACCTAAATAACTACAGAATGTCTGTTAAGGGTGATGGGTAATTTGGCAATGGGTACAGGTGGTGGTTGTACATGATTAATGCAATTAATGCTGCTGAATTGTACATATAAAAAATGTTACAATGATAAATATTAGGTTATATGTTTTTGCTACAATAAAAATAAATAATAATCAAAAATGTTTTTTTAAAAACTCCAAACTATGGATATAGGTCATGTAAAGTCTCAAATGTATATTCTTTTGGGCCCTGAAAGTAATGCTACTCAAAGACTACAATGAGATAAATTCAGAAATTTAGAGCAAATACTTAGAAAATTTCATAGTAATTTCATATTATGATTTTATATCTGCTGAACTTAATAATAAAAAAATTGGGCTTATATTTGATCTATCTTGCTTTTATACATTTCATTTTTTATCACTTCACTTTTCCTGTATTTTACAAAAAGTATTGGTCTATGTTGCATTGGAAATTTAAAAGAATACTGGTCCTTCACCATTTAGAAAAACAACAAAACTCACTGCCATTGAGCGGATTCTGACTCCTAGTGACCCCCACTGGGTTTCCAAAGTGGTAAATCTTTGTGAAAGTAGATTGCCCAGTCTTCCTTCCACGAATGGCTGGTGGGTTCAAACCACCAACCTTCTGGTTATCAGTCAAATGCCTTAGGCACTATACTGTCATAGCTCCTTTTGATCCTTCACCATAGATTGGGTAAAAAGAATCTAGAGCAACACTTCTCAAAATTTAATACCTATAAATCACCTGAAGTTTCAGTTAACATGCAGATGCTAGGTCACCGGGCCCAGAGCAGCTTGAGATCCAGCCTTTCTAACAAACCTACAGATGTTGCTGCTGCTACAGGTCCCAGCACCTCACTTTTCATAACAAGACTCGGAGCCTCTCCCAAGGTGAGGTTGGTGAAGGTTTCCCAGGTTTCTAGAAACTTTATTGTTTAGTATATCACTGAATTTAACACAAAGCTGCAAACTTTACTACATTTTTCTTATTTTAACTCCAAAAAGATTTTGTAAATTCAGAATCCATTTTAATAAACTTTCTGGTCACTTGAAGATGAGATAAAAAGAATATTTAATTAACAAATCATAAAACTAAGAGGTTAGTGATTAAAAAAAAAAAAGCCTTTATTCCATTGTTTCTACTTCAGCTGTAGTATTATCTTACTTAGAGTTTGCATGTTGAAATGGATATTTCCTTTTGACTGTGATAGGAGACAGCACCTGCTCTTTGCAAAGAATTTCTACCCTATTTATTTATCCCTAAAATGGCTTAGTGGGAATTTTTATTTGAATTTTAGAGTTAGATAATTGTCCTTGTGATAAAAGAATTGAAGAAAATACATATGTATATGTATATATAATATATATGTATGTGTATATATATATATATATATATATATATATATATATATGTGCATTTGCACTTGGGGCACTTGATAGCTAACTAGAAGGTTGGCGGTTCAAACCCACCAGACACTCCTCAGAAGGAAGATTGGGCAATCTACTTCTTTAGTGATACTGCCTCGCAAACCCAAAAAGGGGGTAGCTATGCATCGGGTCTGACTCAACGGCACATAATAACAACAACATATAAGATAATCTCTAATTAAAATTTTTTTGTTTTTAATTATGATTGTCACTTCATCGTATCCCTATTCTCCCTCACATTCTACCCAGAAAGTTGATACGCAGGATAATAATTCTTATACGGTGATGACTGAGATCCCAGTGATATTTTACTGTAAAAGGAAGAGAGTTTCAGCTAACAGTAATATCACAATAATTCAAGTCTTTTATTTGTATTATTGATTGCATAATTGACCGAATACTTCTTAAAATCTCTTTTCCCTGTCCTTTGCACTACCTTTCTCCTCAGTCCCTTGCTTCCCACTATCCCTGAAAATGCCCTCTTCCACCGAAGCCTGGTTTTTACTCCTTCCTGTCCTTCTCTCTAGAAGCACTGGTGGCACAGTGATTAAGCACTTGGTGGCTAACCAAAAGATTGGTGAATCAAACCCATTGGCCACTCCACAGGAGAAAGATGTGGCAATACGCTTCCATAAAGATTACCAAAAAAAAAAAAAAAAACCCAAAACCAAACTCACTACCATCAAGTAGGATCCAACTCATAGTGACCCCTCCTTGGGTTTCTGAGGTGGTATCACTACAGAAGTAGATTGCCCAATCTTCCTTCCAAGGAGTGGCTGGTGGGTTTGAACCTCCAGCCTTCTGGTTAGCAGTCAAATGCCTTAGACACTACGCCACCAGAGTATAGCTGAGAGTTAAACATATTTAAACTGGCTCTGAAATAATTAGTGCTCTTCTTAACATATTCAGGTTATTCATTAGTTCCCAGGTGTACATGACAAATCAGATGTTAAAGCTTCTACCTTTCCCCTCTTTTTTCTTAGACTTTTTTTGGGGGGGGTATTATTATTTTTTAATATTTTAAATTAAAAATTAGTATGGTTTCAGAACATGACATATTTTATTGTTTACACTTCAATGGTAGAGCAGTTTTACTTACTGTTGCATGTTTAAATCTACTTTTCCTCATTATGATAACCAGCCCCTGCGTTTTTCGAAAGCCTAAGGCTTTCTGCTTTATGTTAGTCTCTGCTTCATGATATTCCTAAAATGAGGTATTGAAATTGTGATTTGGAATTTCTAGTTCAGGTAATTACCCAAGTAAAAAGAAAAAGGAAAAAAAAAATCCGCATTTATGTTTTCCAACATTAAAAGCAGGGTAAGCATTCAATCCCATTTTAGTTCCAATTTCCTTTATTGCATCTCTCCCTGAGCTTATCAAATGTGTGTGAGTAATTTTCAATTCAGCATTCTCCTATTTCCCATTAATTAAATGAGACTCTATATGTAAAACAGTCCTGAGAATTGTTATATAGTCCAATATGAATAGTGATTTCTCCTGTTCCTTGCCCTGATAACTTATGTAACCTTACTTTTGTATAACCTGATTTACTCCAAAGATGATTCTCTAAATAAAGGTTTTTGGTCTTTGAATCATACTTTCAGCTGCTTAGCACCACCTTTCTCTGTTCCAGTCTCTTTTTTCTATTTTTGTTAATAGGAATTATGACTGTAGTAGAATAGTCATTCCTTATTTTTTTAATCCCATTACGTATTTATATAATGTTAGGCTGTTATTTCCTTTCTTCTAGACATTTCAGGAGACTTTAGAATCTTTGAAATGTACATCAGTCCTTGTCAAAGAGACCAGATTTTTCTTTTTTAAAAGCATTATACTCATTTATGGGAAATTCAATAGGTATGACTATTTTCTTCTTTCCTTTCCTTAAGGAAGGAAATTCGTTCTTGGTAAACTAATCACTTCTCTACCTAACACAACCCTCACGTGTTTTAAACCTCTTTTGGTTTTGCAATTCTAAATGCCCTAACAAATGGATATTGTGTCATAAAATGATGATATATTCACACGAGAAAATTCTAGGTTAATTCTTGAAACAAGTTAAAGAGGGATTGCATATGGCCCCACGGAGCTGGCACAGAGACAAAAAGACATCTTATATGTCACCAGTTAGAGCGCAGTGAAAAGGAGTCGTGATGGCACAGTGGTTAAGCAGCACTGGCTCCTAATTGAAAAGTCAGCTATTCAAACCCACTAGCAGCACCAAGAGAGAATGATGTGGGGATCTGCTTCCATAAAGATTGCAGTCTGGGAAACCTTAAAGGGCAGTTCTCCTCTGTCCTATAGGATCACTGTGAGTCAAAATCAACTCAACACCACACAACAGAAACAGATTGCAGAGAGGCAGACATATTATTGCTACTACTAATAATAGTGAAGCTAATGTACCTTGAGCCTGTACACAAAGAGCAATAATAATAACAAATATTTATTGAATACTTTATTCTGGAGACAGCACTAAGTGCTTTGCTTGCATTACCTTATAATAAGTCTTGACTAATCTATCCCGTAAATAAGCAGAATCTCCCATTACTTGATGCTTCAGAACTCAGCTTGCAAAGCCAGCCTTTAACTCAATTCTGTTAGTGCATTTCATATAATTGCCTTTAACACAATTCTGTACTTTTGTACCCAGCAGCAGTTCTCAAAGCATTTGCTCTCAGAACCATTTTACATTCTTAACCATTATTGAAGATCAAAAGAGAGCTTTTGTTCATGTGGTATCTTGGTTATCTAGTGCTGCTATAAGAGAAATACCACAAATGGATAGCTTTAACAAATAACAATTTATTTTCTCATAGCTTTGAGGGCTAGAAGTCTTAATTCAGGGGACCAGCTCTATGGGAAGACTTTCTATCTCTGTCGCCTTTGGGGTAAACTCCTTGTCTCCTTTCAACCTCTAGGCCCAGAGTCCCTTGGAGATCTCCATGTGTCTTGGCATCAATCTACCTCTAGGTCTAAGAATTTCTCAGCAAGGGACCCTCGGTCCAAATGATACACTCTGCTCTTGGTTATTCTTTCTCAGTGGTTGTCAGGTCCCTCTCCCTCTGCTTACTTCTTCTATCCCTTGTAAGATAAAAAGTGTTGCAGGCCACACCCCAGAGAAATTCCCCTTACATCTAATCAGGGCTTTGACTTGAATAAGGGTGTTGCACCCTAAGCAAAGACTGTACACGTGGACTTCACCAGATGGAGTACAGAGGAATCAGATTGACTACATCTGTGGCAAGAGGCAATGGAGAAAGAAGTTTAATATCTTCGGCCAAAACAAGGTCAGGAGCTGGTTGTGGAACAGATCATCAACTGCTCATGTGTATGTTCAAGTTGAAGTTGAAGACAAGTAAGACAAGTCCACAAGAGCCAAAATATGACCTTGATAAAATCCCTCCTGAATTTAGAGACCATTTAAAGGATAGATTTGATGCATTGAAAGCCAATGACCAAAAACCAGAAGAATTATGGGGTGACATCAAGAATATAATCCATGAATGTATGGAGGGATGGACACTGGGAAGAGGTAACTATGGGGAGGAAGTGGGAGGGGAGCTGTTGCATTGTGGTAAACTGTGGTCAATGACATGAGACAA
>NW_006921658.1:9582980-9592654 GCF_000298275.1 Orycteropus afer afer
TTTATTTATGTTTTATTGACTATGCAAAAGCATTTGATTGTGTGGATCATAACAAATTGTGGATAACATTGAGAAGAATGGGAATTCCAGAACACATGACTGTATTCATGAGGAACCTGTACATAGATCAGGAGGCTGTTGTTTGAACAGAACAAGGGGATACTGCATGGTTCAAAATCAAGAAGGGAGTGTGGCAAGGTTGTATCCTTTCACCATACTTGTTCAACTTGTATGCTGAGCAGTTCATCCAGGAAGATGGATTATATGAAGAAGTACATGGCATCAGGATTGGAGGAAGACTCCTTAACAACCTGCCACACACAGATGACACAATTTTGCTTCTGCAAGTGAGGATGACTTGAAGCACTTACTGAGGAAAATTAAAGACTGCAGTCTGCAGTATGGATTACACCTCAATATAAAGAAAACAGAAATCCTCACAACTGTTCCAATAGCTTCATGGTGGATGGAGAAAAGAGTGAAGTCAAGGATTTCATATTACTTGGTTCTACAATCAACACCAATGAAAGCAGCAGTCAAGACACCAGATGATGTATTCCATTGGGCAAATCTGCTGCAAAAGACTTTTTTCAAGTGATGAAGAACAAAGATGTCTCCTTGAAGACTAAGGTGTGCCTAACCCGAGCCATAATATTTTCAGTCATCTCTTACGCATATGAGAGCTGGACAACGAATAAGGAATATCGAAGGAGGGTTGATGCTTTTGAGTTGTGGTGTTGGTGAAGAATGCTAAGAGTACCATGGTCTGTTAAAAGGGCTTAATGTATCTGTCCTGGAGGAAGTGTAGCCGGAATCCTCCTTGCGAGCAAGAATGGCCAGTCTTCATCTCACCTACTTTGGTCATGTTGTCAGAAGGAACCATTCCCTGGAGAAGGATATCATGCTTGGTAAATTGGAAGATCAACAAAGAAGGAGGAGTCCCTCAATAAGATGGATTGACATGGTGGCTGCAATGATGGGCTCAAGTATAGCAAGGATCCTGAGGTTGGCACAGGACCAGGCAGTGTTTCCTTTGACTGTGCATAGACTTGATGTCACCTAACAACATCCCACCTTAATGCCCCTACATTGGATCAGGGCTGTGACCTGAGTAAAGCTGTTGCACCCCACCCTAATCTTACAACTGACTGGCTGATCACATCAGATTCCATCATGGGGGGTGATTAATCATTACATAACTGCCATTTAGAATCATGGCACAGCCAAGTTGACACATGTTTTTGGGGGATACAATTCAATCCATGCCATGTGAGTTACATCTCTTGATAGCTACCACATTAGAAATGAAAACTAAGAATTTTTCTTAAAAAAGCATTGTATATTAACATAAATAAAATGCTTTATTAAAAATAACTCAATTTTCCAAAACAAAAACAGTTTAGCTGGAAAAGTGGCATTGTTATACATTTTTTTGCAAATCTCTTTAATATATGGCTTAATATAAAGCAGCTGGATTCTCATATCTGCTCCTGCATTCAATCTGTTGTATTTTATTACTATTATTATAATTATTTGGTTAAAGTACGTGATAAAATCCAACCTCATACAGATATGTAATTAGACTAGTTGCGTCGAGTTGATTCTGTCTCGTGGAGACTCCTGTGTATCATAGCAAACCTGTGCTCCATAGCTTTTGCAATTGCTGATTTTTTGGAAGTAGATTGCCAGGGCTTTCTTTCAAGTGCATCTGGGTGGACTCAAACTTCCAACCTTTTAGTTAACAACCTAGAATATTAAGTGTTTGCACCACCCAGGGACTCCTGGGTAATTGGATAAGGGAGGATTATTTTAACAGCTTTTTTATATAATTATGGATATTCATGTTTGATACTACACCAGACTCCACAAATGGTAGTTTCTTGAAAGTTAGGTGCATGTGGAATCTGAAACCGTATCAATGAAGTTATACTCTGAATATTCATAAGGGAACAAAAGTAAATAAGGAAAATCTTGTCTTCGCATTTTTATGAAAATAGTTTGACCTGAAGGACTCCTGAAATGGCCTCAGGAATGCCCAAGGGTCCTTACAGCACACTTTGAGAACCTCCAAAGAAAAAGCTTAGGAAGATAAGAAACAGCCCAACCAACTCAAGGCCGTGAACAGACATGTTCATGGCTTATTTACTCCAAAATTGTCTCTCGAGGCAGAAAGTAAAAGAGACTGAGGACTAGTGTCCTACTCTCCTTCACGATGAATTCACTGGCCGTCCTTGGACAAACACTGTAAATTCAGTGGCCTCATAATCATAATCTCCTCCCTATCCTGCCAAGAAGGCCCCGGCATGAAGCAATTGGGTTGCGTTCAGCTACTAACAGAAAGGTTGGCCGTTTGAACCCATCCAGAGACTGCGGGAAAAAAAACCTTGTGATCTCCTTTTATAAAGATTACAGCCAAGAAAGACCTATGGAGCTCACGTCTACTTTGTAACACATGGCGTTGTCATGAGACGTTGACTTGACTGTAATGGGTGTGTTTTGTTTTTTTTTGTGTGGGGGCGGGGGGTTGGAGATCGTGGGCAGGAATTCTGCCAAGAAATAAAGAGAATGGAGATAATGTCTCTAAAGTGATTAAGAGCTCTAGAAGAAAATAAATATATAACTGTGATCCTAGAGTTAAATGTGCTGTTTCCCTGTAAATAAAGTGAAATATAAGATGTATTAGTATGCACAGATATGGTAGATGCTTTCTTAGAGGGGCTTGTTAAGGTACAACTAATCATACTCAAAGCCTTTAAAATTAGTCAGTATTAATAGTGCCAACTGCCAGTCTTTTATCTTGAAATAAAAATTGTTCCCCTGAAGATTTTATCTTGTCTAAAGGTACTTTCTATCCACTTATGAAGGGGAGTTTAATATAGGTTCTATTTTTAAAAAATAATAATAATAAAGGAAGAAACACTTTTGTCTAGCCACTGAAATTACAGTCTTATTTATTTGCAAATTATGAAACTGCACGCTTCAATTTGTTTTTATAAACTAAACACTAACCTGCATAAGGAATGTATTATTTGCAACATTTTATCATTTTTCTACCCTTTTATTAGTATGCTTCTATTTGCTTTGCTAAACAATCAGATCATTTTATTTCTACTTGACGATATGCAAGAGGTCTTGTCTACCCGTACGCTTTTAACCTATTAAACTGCATTATATTTTCATGACAGTAAGTCATTACTAATAATACACATTAACTTTAATATCGCTATTTCCTTGAGCTTGGGGAGGGAATATTTATGTATTTATATATTTCATTTTGTGTGTAGAAATATATAAATGTATTCCTCGTAGTTTTTGTTTATGAACTAATAATTTAAACACTTTTACTAGAAGTAAAATGGTTATCATTAGCTTCTCTCAATGTTGTTCAAATCTTTAGTTTCGACCAATGAGAGAACCACAAAAATTTTTTGTTCAGATTCTCTTCTCCTTGATGTGTAAGGTTATATATGGGGAGAGAAACAATACAGTTACGGAAATGTTACAAGCAAACAAACCTAAAGCATTAATTCTTCCTCACTCTGTTTTGTCTTCTTAAATCTTTATCTGAGCATCAGAGGTAGAGATAAATCTGTTTGGGCTACATATCAAAGTGGTATATGTATTAATGAGTAATGACTTTCTTTTTGTGGTGGTGACATCGTTTCATTTTCTACCTAATACCTAAGGTTTTATACAGCATATTTTTAAATTCACTTGTTTAAAAAATATTTGAGACATTTGGACACTTTTTATAAGATACTCTTTCTGTTTCTTTCTACTCTACTCCAAGTATTGTAAATAAGGGCTGAAAATCACTGCCTTAGAAAAATTTTATGCATCAAACAACAGTAACCTGCTCCAAGAATGAGGATAGGAAAAGTGGAAACAGAGCTTTTAAGGTTTTATAGATTTCAGATAGCTAGACTATTACATTTTCATTCTTATACTTAAAAATAAAATAATAACAACAAAAATTTTTATGAATATTCAAGAAAATACAACCCTGGTTTTCTCTGGGTACCAAAGCTGAGGTTTAGGATGTATGCCAAGGAGAGATTTTATTTTCATGTTGAACATTCTTGAATTTCTTCCCTAGCTACATTCACTGTATCAGCTATCTATTGCTGCTCTGGTAGCATAGTGTCTAAGGCATTTGACTGCTAACCAGAAGGCTGGCAGTTCAAAGCCACCAGCCACTCCTCAGGAGGAAGGTTGGACAATCTACTTCCGTAGTGATACTGCCTCGGAAACCCAAGGAGGGGTCTCTGTGAGTCGGGTCCGACTCGATGGCACATAACAACAACAACAACAGCAACATTGCTGCCTTGCGTATTATTCCAATGCATAGTAGCTTAAAACAGCAAGCATTATGTATTAGTTTCTGGGGAGCAGCAATTTGAGCATGACTTAACTGGATGCCTCAGGCTCAAGGCTCTCATGAAGTTGCAGTCAAGCTGTCACCCAGAATTGTAGTCTCATCTGAAGATCACTGGGGTGGGGATCTACTTCCAAGCTCACTCCTGTGGCTGTTGCAGGCCTACAACCTCACTGGCTGCTGACGGGAGACATCAGCTGTTCACCACATTGGCTTCTCCATACACCTCCTCACAGCATGGCAGCTCACTTCCCCTAAAGCAAGGAAGCAAGTGAGAGAGAACAAGAGAGGCCCCCAAGATGGAAACCTGAGTCTTTTTATAACAGTCTCAGAAGTGACATCCCATCATTCTTGCTATATTCTGTTAACTAGAAATGAGTCACTAAATCCAGCCCACACTCAAGGGGTGGGGATTACGTGAGGAAATATACACCAGGGGCACCATCTTAGAGGCTGCCCTCCACATCCATCAAACATAATGGATATTAATTTGGTAAGTGGTAAGAAGCACTGGAAAACAGATGAGAAAATAAATTTTAAAGACATTTTTCTGATTTCTTTGTCACTTTTACATTCTAAAGTTTCTCTAAAGCTTTGCTTAAATTATTTTAACTGATCAAAGGAATTATGATTAATTTTATAGTCAGTAGCTGGATCTAAATGAAAAGGCTATATGGGATCAAGGGAAAATCCCAGTAAAGGGAAGAAGTCAATTTAGCTTCACTTATTTTCTGTCAGATACATAATGATCTTGCATATCCATCTTTTTCAAAGGGAGAACCAGGGTTCATTGGTCCTCAAGGAGAACCAGGCTTACCAGGGTTACCAGGAACAAAAGTAAGTGGAATATTTCTCCTTTCTTTCTGAATTTTCTTCATATGGTTTTTAGTCCATTATGTTTTTAAACTATGAGGCAACCTTATGGTTTAGATGACCAGCTATTTTTGCCTAATTTTCCTCCCATTGCTAATACTTCTAAATGGAAATACCATGTCAAGAAGGGTAATGGAAAGTTAATTCCAGAAAGCCTTAGTCAAGATGACAGAATAGTAGAATATATTAGTTGTTCCAGTTGCCCTTAAACTTAACGCTCTTTGCCTCCTGGCCATGTGGGAAAGTGGGAGAATTCTGAAGAGGAGAGATAGAATTCATTAACTCCTGCTCCTCATCATTGATTTTAGGATAATGGTAAATCAAGCATTATTACTATTCCCTCATCACACCCTAGGTTTCAAAGGCAAATGTTGATGTCATATAGATTCCTAAGTGCTTCATTCCAAAAGGATCTGCCCTGAATAATGTCTGAAGGAAGATACTGTAATGAAAACATTTCATGATCCTTTACTTGGCAACCCTAGAGAAGGGCCTAAAAGTAAACTCTCTGTGCTTCCATGTAAAAAAATTATGCTTCCCCGGATGCTGTCAGGCTCATGTTCTCTTTTTATCTACCCAATAAAATATAAAAAAGGGATGGCTCTGATGATGGAGCTTTACTCATGACAGACTCATGAATCAAAGAATGGACAAAATTAGGTCAAACCACATTCTTTCATTTTTAAACTGTAGCAGTCTGCTTCAGTGTGTATTGCATTCATGAGAAATAGGGGCAGGGATGTTTCCAAGAGCCAGAGAAGTATATGCATGGTCCATTCTAACAGAGGGGTCCTCACTTCTGCTAGTTGAGTGAAAATAACTGTAATCCTAGTAAATGGGAACTGTGTGGCCTAAGGGGAACAGAAACTTGGTTAAGTTATGCAAATTTTTGTTTGAAAGCAAGTTCTTTTTCACAGACTGTGACATCACTTCCGGGGGTTGGCATACAGGGGATATGGAGCATACTAGGTGACACTGTCAGAGGAGTTAACCCCAAAATGACTGCCTATGAACTTTTTGTGCAGTTTTTCAGCAAAGATTTATTTTTCATAACATTATCCCTGTAGTTAGTTATAATAACAGAAACATTTTTTGTACATCTATCCCTATACTTACAAGGCTAAAACTCTATGATAATTTACTTATTGAACCTTCTAATGCGTTCCAGTCAGAGCTATCATTACCACTCAAATACAACGATGCTTCAAATCACCTGGTTTCATCTATATGTGTTGCAAGCACACACTACAAGGACACACTGTTGCTTTTGTTGTTGCTGGTATTTTTATACTGATTTTGTTTAAGTTTCTGATGATTTAGCTACAATATTGTGGTAGTTAGTATTTGTGAACCTATATCAATATTTTTTTTTTTAGTACAAAGTAGTTACTAAAGGAAAAGGAGAAAAATTAGAAGTGGCTTCTGCTTAGTTACTAATGATGTCGTAACTACTAATGTTGTCATTCAGTGTAGAAAGGTTTTATAAAACAATTTTGTTGCTAGTATTCATATAATCTAAGAAATATTACATTTAAGCAATTTACAGTTATATTTATTTTATATTATTCTATGATTAAGATAGGAGCTCTGGTAGCATAGTGCCTAAGGCACTTGACTGCTAACCAGAAGGCTGGCGGTTCAAACCCACCAGCCACTCCTCGGAAGGAAGACGGGGCAATCTACTTCCGTAGTGATACTGCCTTGGCAACCCAAGGAGGGGTCGCTATGAGTCGGGTCTGACTCGACAGCACACAACAACAACAATGATTAAGATTGATAATAACACGTAAATAAACATTAATAAAGATTCTGTATCCTCTGGTACAAGGGGAGATCCATGAAGGGAGGTCTGCCATGAATTAGTGCATGGGTGACGCCATCCCCAGTGACACCATTACACATAATGAGCTGTCAGGCTTATTAAGAATATATGAAGAATACTTGTTTTAGCCAGAAGAGATTCACATAAGAAATGTGCTTTCTGGAATAAAAGCAGAGGGAGAAAGAGAAGATGAGCATTCCCTGTTAATGTAAGAACTGTTTTATTTACTCAGGCTTGCAGCCATAGAACCAGGTAAGAAGAAGAAGGCAGCTTCACAAGAGTATATTGCATAGAAAGGGGCCCTGGTCAGTGTTAGAGAGGTGAACACAATTTGTAAATGTTGGTGGCATATTATTTGCTCAACAAGTTAAAACCGAAGAAACACAGAAATAGAGAATAGAGTTCCTCCCTCCCTAAGTGTATTTTCTTTATTTGGCTGATTTTAAACTATTTAGCAGTTTCAAAAACAAAAAATCAACAATAATTACTGCTTATGAAGAACACCCCACCATGATTTTACAGACCAGATGCCTTTATAGTAAATACTACTTTGAACCTCCAAATAAAAGTAAAGAATGTTCTGTATCTGTTTGTCTCCTCAATGAGAGATGTGGATAGCAAATGTATTTCATTAATAATATTCTGAAGTTAATTTTCAACTGAATTGCCTGTCCAACATGAATTCAGTGTCTTAATGGAAAAGTCATGATGATTTAAGAAATTCTTTGGGCCAAATACCACTCTTTGCCAGTTGTGTAAACAATTTATAAGGAACTCTGGTGATGCAGTGGTTAAGGCATTTGGCTGCTAAGCAAAAGGTCAGTGGTTCAAACCCACCAGCCATTCAATGGAAGAAAAACAAGGCAGTCTGCTTTCATAAAGATTTACAGCCTTGGAAACCCAATGAGGGGGGTCACTATGAGTCAGAATCAACTCAGTGGCAGTACTGTGGTTTGGTTTGGAAGCAGTTTGTACCACTAAATTCAAATTTAAGAAATAAACTGATCCTGCATTTTTCACTCCGAACACAGTGTGGAGAACTTGTGAAAAAAAATGTGTTTCACACAGTGCTGTATTCTCAGTGTCTAATAGTGCCTGGTGATAGACCTAGAACAGTCTGAAGAAATGAAGTTTTACTCAAAATGTTTTTGAATACTTTGAATAATGAGTTTTTTCATAAATTCAGCAAATACACACACACACACACATACACATATATATAGGGCTGTGGTGCTACTGTGATGTTTTGGCCCTCTGGTGCCACTCTAACAGAAATACCACAAAAGGGTGGCTTTAACAAACAGAGATTTATTCTCTTACAGTTTAAGAGGCTAGAAATCCAAGTTCAAAGTGCCAGCTCTAGGGGCTGAGTGATAACACCTTGACCTTGGGCTTCAGCTCTGCCTCTTGCTCCTGCCCCGCTGAAGCTGGAGGCTTCTTGTAACTCAGGCAACTCCTGGTTGCTGAGGCTGACAGACTCAAGGTCAACAAATAAAATGGCACAGTCCCTAGATTACAAAACAACAAGGTAGACCACTAGTTCAACTCCAGAGATGGTCCCAAGATCAGCAGGAAACATGGCAGGCTATTGAATGAAGATTCAGCTACATTCAGGGTCCAAGCATGCCAAAAAGCTGCAGAGACCTTCTCCAAGCTTCTTCTTATGTACTGGAAGCAGACCACATCCCTAAGGCAGTTACTCAGCTGCTCCAGTAGATTCCATCATGAAGTTGATTACCAATCTTATCATGAGGAATTAACTATATCCAGCTGCCCAGCCACTCAAAATCAGGTCCAGCCAAGTTGACACATAACCTTAACTACCACAAGTGATTAAAGCGTTCAGCAGCTAACCAAAAGTTCTGCTGTACAAACACATGAGCTGCTCCATGGGAGAAAGATGAGGCAATTTGCTTCCATAAAAATGTACAGCCTTGGAAACCCTATGGGGCAATTTTACTCTGCCCTATAGGGTCACTAAGGTCCTCCAGTGGCATAGCGCCTAAGACGTTTGACTAGCTAACCAGAAGGTTAGCGGTTCAAACCCACCAGCCACTCTATGGAAGGAAAACTGGGCAATCTACTTCTGTAAAGATTTACCACCTCAGAAACCCAATAGGGGTCACTATGAGTCAGAATTGACTTGAGGGCAGTGGGTTTTATATATTACCCACTGCCATCAAGTCAATTCCAACTCATAACAACTGTATGTGTATATGTATATATACATATATGTATACACATTTATATATACATATATACGTATATATATGGAGCTTTGGTGGCATAGTGCATAAGGCATTTTCACTGCTAACCAGAAGGTTGGCAGTTCAAACCCACCAGCCACTCTGTGGAAGGAAGATGGGGCAATTTACCACCTCGGGAAACCTAGTGGGGGTCACTATGAGTCAGAACCAACTCGATGGCAGAGAGTTTGGTTTATATGTGTGTGTGTGTGTGTACATACACACACACACATACACACATATATGTGTATATATATATTTGCCAAATATTTTTCTAGTATTTGAGAATGGGGAGTAATGCAACAAAAATTATCTCTACTGTCCTGAAGCTTATGTGTGAAGAACTGGTGAGGAAAAG
>NW_006921658.1:9595594-9604973 GCF_000298275.1 Orycteropus afer afer
CAAGTCCACAAGAGCCAAAATTTGATCTAGAATATATCCCTCCTGAATTTAGAGACCATCTAAAGAATAGATTTGATGCATTGAACACCAATGACCGGAAACTAGAAGAATTGTGGGATGACATCAAGAGCATCATCCATGAAGAAAGCAAGAGGTCACTAAAAAGACAACAAAAGAAGGAAAGACCAAAATGGATGACAGAAAAGACTCTGAAACTTGCCCTTGAGTGGAGAGTAGCTAAAGGAAATGGAAGAAATGACAAGATAAAAGAATTGAACCGAAGATTTTAAAGAGCAGCTTAAGCACACAAAGCCAATTACTATAATGAAATGTGCAAAGACTTGGAGTTAGAAAATCAAAAGGGAAGAACATGCTCAGCATTTATCAAGCTGAAAGAATTGAGGAAAAATTTTAAGTCTTGAGTTGTAATATTGAAAAATTCTAAGGGCAAAACAATGAATGATGCAGGGAACATCAAAAGAAGATAGAAGGAATACACAGAATGACTGTACCAAAAAGAACTGGTTGATCTTCATCCATTTCAGGAGGTGGCATATGATCTAGAACCAATGTTACTGAAGGAGGAAGTCAAAGCTGCAATGAAAGTATGGTGAAGAACAAGGCTCCGGGAATTGATGGAATACCCTTTGAGATATTTCAACAAAGGGATGCCACACTGGAGTCACTCACTCGGTTATGCCAAGAAGTTTGGAAGACAGCTACCTGGCCAACTGACTGGAAAAGATCCATATTTGTACTCATTCCAAAGAAAGGTGATCCCACAGATTGTGGAAATTATAGAACATTATCATTAATATCTCACTCAAGTAAGATCTTACTGGAAATAATTCAAAAATGGTTGCAGCAATATATTGACATAGAACTTCCAGAGGTGCAAGCTGGATTCAGAAGAGGACGTGGAACAAGGCATATCATAGCTGTTTTCAGATGGACTTGGCTCAAGGCAAAGAATACCAGAAAGATGTTTACTTGTGCTCTATTGACCAGGCAAAGGCATTTGATTGTGTGGATCATGACAAATTATGGATAACATTGAGAAGAATGGGAATTCCCGAACACTTGATTGTACTCATGATGAACCTGTACCTTGACCAGGAAGCTATCATTGAAACAGAACAAGGGGACACTACATGGTTTAAAATCAGGAAGGGAGTGCATCAGGGTTGTGTCCTTTCCTCACACTTAATTCAGTCTATATGCTGAGCAAATAATCCAAGAAGCTGGACTATATGAAGAAAAACATGGCATCAGGATTGGAAGAAGAATCATTAACAACCTGAGATATGCTGATGATACAACTTTGCTTGCTGAAAGTGAGGATGACTTGAGGCACTTACTGATGAAGATTGAGGAACACAGTCTGCAGTATGGATTACATCTCAATATAAAGAAGACAAAAATCCTCACAACTGGACCAATAAGCAGCATCACGATAAATGGAGAAAAGATTGAGGTTGTCAAAGAATTCACGTTGCTTGGTTCTACAATTAAGGCCAATGGAAGCAGCAGCCAGGACATTAGATGACGTATAGCACTGGGCAGGTCAGCTGTGAAGGAACTGTATCAAGTGCTGAGGATCAAGGATGTCTTGTTGAGGACTAAGGTGCACCTGACACAGGCCATGATATTTCCAATTGCCTTGTAAGCATGTGAGAGCTAGACAATGAATAAGGAAGACCAAAGAAGAGTTGATGCTTTTGGGTTGTGGTGCTGGCGAAGAATGCTGAAGGTACCATGGACTGCCAAAAGAACTAACAGATCTGTACTGGAGGAAGTGCAGCCGAGATGCTTCTTGGAAGTGAGGATGGCCAGATTTCATCTTACCTACTTTGGTCATGTTGTCAGAAGGGACCATTCCCTGGAGAAGGATTTCATGCTTGGTAAGGTGAAGGGTCTACGAAAGAGGGGAAGGCCTTTGACGAGATGGATTGACACGGTTGCTGCGACAATGGGCTCAAGTATAGCAAGGATCGTGGAGCTGGCACAGGATCGGGCGGTGTTTCGTTCTGCTGTGCATGGGGTTGCTATGAGTTGGAAGCGATTCGATGGCACTAACAACAACACATGGATTTTCTCCATTCTACAAAGGGATTTGAGGCTTACAGGATTTAACTAACTTGCCCCAGACACGGAACTGGTAAATAGCAGGGCCAAGATTAAAATCTACAAAGTCCGAATATAAAACCTGTGGTTTCACCATTTTCCCATGCTTCTTCCCAGTAGCACTTAAAAAGTGGCTACAGAATGAAAATGTATGTTTGTTCCTGTCTTGATGATGCCCCTCATCAATTTCCTTTAAAGATCTTTCTATTTACCAACATAGGAATCTGACAGGTATTTACCAAATGGTTTCCCTAGCTATAAGATGGGATGAAAATACTAACTCTGGGAAGGTACTTTGATTCTTAAATGAGATAATACATGTTAAGATACGGATACAGTCCTGGGAACATGGTAAATAAATGGAAATGCTCTGCTTTACTGATTTTATTTAACTCATCAATTAATATGTGGGGACTAGCCTAGATGGTTGCCATTTACATGTTGTGCAATTTGTGACAGGGTGAGCGTGGGGAGGCAGGACCTCCTGGAAGAGGGGAACGAGGAGAGCCTGGATCCCCTGGACCAAAGGTCAGTCATTCTTACGCTGGAAAAGAACATTGTTTGGTCTGGAAATGTTTGCCACTTGCTTTGAAACCTGAAACTAATATAAAATTCCTGAAAAGGTATTAAACCATCAAAATCACAAATAATTTATTGAAATGTAGACCAATTGGTTCTTTTCAAAAATGACTTTACAATTCAACTTTTGCAGTTTACTTAGTGGTCTTTGGTGAATGAACTTAATAACACATCCAAATGTTAAAGGGGAGGTGTTGTCATATTAACACTTTATCACTTGGTGTGTTGTAACACTTACTGAGAAAACTCTGTTGATATGTGCTATGTTAGTTTCTATGGTAACTTAAAGGTGTGTAACACCTTGAAAATATTAGAACTAAGGATTTATTTGACTTTTCAATCTTTATTCATCTAAACTTTCTTCAAACTAATGTGGTAACACTTTATTTTAATAACCCATCCTAGAGATATAGGAAACAATGTTTTGATGAAAAGGAAATTTATGCAGACAACTATTGTTGAGACTGATGAAGGTTATACGCAAAACCCTTCCCCATCCACTGATGCGAGGGCAGTCTTCAGAATTAAAATGGAATGAAGGCCATGGGGAAACTAGAGAATGGACTAATTACACATTGATGACTCTTATGTTTTGTGTTATCATGACCAATATAGAGCCATATACTGAGGCAGTTAAAATAAAGTGTTCCCATTTTTCTTCATTATTCTGAGTCACTGTTAATTTCTTTTTTCTGTTCTTATCTTCTCTGTCATTTCTCTTTTTCATCTTCATGTTCTCCTGTAATAGGGGAAGCAAGGTGAATCAGGAACTAGAGGCCCAAAGGGGTCCAAGGTCAGTAGCAACATTGAGTAATCATTTCAATGTAGCATGAGGCCATCAAGAGCTGTGCTTTTTGCCTTTTTCACAGAGAATCCATGTTTTAGATTAAACTTTTCCACGCACTGCCATTGAAATATTTTTTTTCCTATGATGATATCTCAAAACCATTGTTTTGTCCCATCTTGTTTTTGTATGTTCTTGTGTTTCAAACTATTCTTTTTTTTTTTTTTCCTTTTTTTTAACTTTTTATTGTGATTTGGGGAAAAGTTTACAGAGCAAATCAGTTTTCCATTCAATAAGTCATACACATTTATTTCATGTCATTGATTGCAGTTCCCTCAATGTAACATCACTCATCTTACGTTCAACTTGTGTTTCTCATTTCCATGCCTCCTCTCCTAATCCTTCCCACCTTCTGAAATTTGTCCTTGGGCAATTGCTGCCCATTTGTTCTTGAATGGTTGATTGTTCTAAGGAATGTGTACCATCCTAGTATCATTGTTCACCTTGTAGACCTGTCTACTATTTGGCTGAAAATTGAGCCACAGGGATAAGTGAGTTCAGTTCCAGGTAAGAACGGTGAGTAAGGGCCTTAGTCTTGGTGATTCCAACAGTCTCTATCCACCTAGTAAACCTGCTCTTTTTTATGATTTTGAGTTTTGTTCCACGTTTTTCTCTCAGCCTGTCCAAGACCTTCTAATGTGTTCCCTTTCACAGCAGTAGGTTGTCATCATAGCCAGGCACCATCCAGTTCTACTATCAGGGTCATGGAAGCTGAGGTTTACATGGTCCATTAGTCCTTTGGGCTAGTTTTTTCCTTGCATCTTTGATTGTCCTTGCTCTTCTTTGCTCTGGGTGGGAAGAGACCAACAGTTGTATCTTAGATGGCCACTCACAAGCTTTTAAGGCACCAGTCACTACTCACCAAAAACGGATATAGAACATTTCCTTTGTGGACTATGTTGTACCAGTTGAGCTTGATGTCCCCCAAGACTATGGGACTGACCCCCAGGCTCAGCAACTCATTCCATCAAAGTTTTTGGTTATGGATAAGAAGTTTTCATAACTTTGTCTCTTGTATGCTCTACTATGTTGATGGATATATTTGCAGCATATGTAAATACATATGGAGAAATATCCCCTGTCAAACCTATGTATATTCATGGGTATATACCCATTCTCTTTCCCACACCTGTTCAGCCTCATGTCTATCTATGTATCCACTCATAGATTATTATTGTTATTGTTATTGCAGGCTTGTGTATGTTGTCATATTTACCTCTGTTGTCTTTAAATCTTGTGCTCCTCCAAGTGTCTTCCTTTGCCCTGATCATTTTATGTTGCCCTCCCCCTTATTGTATATTATTTACCTTTCTCAATTTTTTCTCACCCAAGTTAGTATATGTCTACTCTCTAGTAAGTGATTTCTTTTTCCTTCCCCTCCCGCCCCTGGTAGCATCAAAGAATGTTTCTTTTTGTGTGAAAACCTTTTCCTGATTTCTTACAATAGTGACCTCATTTGTCCTTTTGTGACTGACTAATTTCACTGAGCATGATGTCCTCCAGGTTCATCCATGTATGAGACATTTTGCAGATTTGTTATTGAACATTGCATAATATTCCATTGTGTTTATGTATCAAGGTTTATCCAACTTCAGACTGTTCTTTAAAAGAAATTTTATTTCCTGTGTCAGAAAAATCCTTTCTTCTTTGGAAAAAAATTAAGTACTTTATTTAATTTAAATTATATATTGTAGACTCTTATTTTTGTTATTCCCTGGCTATGTTTTGTGACAAATCTTCAAATTATACTTTGCTTTTAAGTTAGTTGACACCCTTCATTACGTTAAAGCATTCTCTGTTTTCCTCATTTTTGGATCCATTTTTCCATGTTAAAATGCTCTTTGCTAATCTCACTTTAAATAACATGATTCTGCTAACAATATATATGTTATTGCAGCTATTATAAAGAGCATGATAAAGAGAAGTATTTTAATTGGTAGTGAAATTTTAATGCAATGAAGGGTGAAAGGTTGGAGACTCAGATGCATCCAGAGATGGCTTGGAAGAGGTGCCTTGGCATTCTACTTCTGAAAAATCAGCCATTGAAAACCCTATGGAGCACAGTTTCACTCTGACACACATGGGGTTGTCATGAGTCAGAACTGACTGAACAGCAACTTTTTTTCTTATAAACTTTTCTTCAATCTCCGTCATTACAAGGAGACCTTGCCAGTGACTTTTCCTTTCTAATTATCCATGGAAGGAGCTTCTTCATTCTGTCCTGATTATCTATAGTTTTCTCAGAGAACAGACAACCCACATACCTGGCTCTTTTTCTCTCTCTGCCCCAAATGTCTTCATTTAAAGCCAAGAACATGAATTAATGTGGAGGATAAAAGCTTACTTTAGGTGCCATAGAAACCACTTTTTTTTATTTTGAAGATCCTATCTAGTGAGAGAGTTATCATGTATATTGTTGTTCCAGGATACCCTTTACTTGAATTGAGGAATTTTAATTCCCTGTAAACTACATCTTAAAGAAGCATTTTGCCATTTTGTTATTTATCATGGGAGTGTTTTCCCATTTTAGAAGTTTATATTAAACATGCTGCTGTAGGGTATAAATATATTCTTAGATTTGAGAGCTTTCTAGACTGTTGGCCTCACTTACTAATTAGTGTTTTTCTCTTTTCACTGGGCAAAGGGTGATCGTGGAGAAAAAGGGGACTCTGGAGCCCAGGGACCAAGGGTGAGTGTGCCTTTCATCTAAGCTTCTGCCCCCTACGAATACAGATTTAAAGGATGTGTCTGTGTTGCTTTTCACAAGGCACTTGGACTGAGAAATACCCAATAGCATTAGAGGCAAGCTACTGTACTTGTATATGCTCCCTGCTCCTTTTTCTCCTTACTTTTTTGTTTTTGTCATAGGAACAGAGTGTGGGGATCCTAACATATAAAATAAACTTCATGAGAAGAATTTCTAAAGATCTCCCCTATCTACTTTCTCTCTGCTAAAGGAGCAGTAGCAAACCTGTAGCCATCTAGCTAAAACTGAATTTTCCATTTTTTTATTAATCCAATTATAAAAGACAGAAATAGCCCATAGGTTCAGAGCCTTTCTTGAAAAACAGGCAGGGAATTAGGACATGACTAATGGAAATTAAGTGACAGAGCTAATGACTAGGGTAAAAGTTTTAAGAGAAATATGTGTTCTCTTTTTAGTTCCCTGTTTGTTTTAATTTTAGTGAAATTTTATTCCTATTGGGAAAGCCAAGCATGTACTACAGAGCAATGTCCTATCTTCTTAAAGGAGTTGTTAGTTGTCATCAAGTCGATTCTAACTCATGACGACCCCATGTGTGCAGAGTACAACTGCTCCGTAGGGTTTTCAAGGATGTGACCTTTCCAAAGTAGATTGCCAGGCCTGTTTTCTGAGACATATCTTGGTGGGTTTGAACTGCTAACCTTTCAGTTAGTAGTGCAGCACTCGACTCTTTGTGCTACCAGGGGCTCCATCCTCTTAAAGAATGAGGAAGAAATCTATGAGGTGTAGATGAGTAGAAAGAGATTGGAAATTGCTTTAATAAATACAGATAAACGTCAATAAAATTTTGCAAGTCAGATTAGTCTATATTATATAATTTTCAGAAAATAGTTGCATAGACAGAATCATATCTTTCTTACCAGATTTCATAACTGTAACCTACTCCAGACAGAAAGTTAGAAGTGGTTTGCTTCCTTTGAAATAAGAGCAAATTTTGAATGTATTTATTCGAAAATAACACCTGGGCATAGTAGGCAAACAGTGGTGAGAGAGATGAAAATTGGGTTTTCTGTTTTTTGTCACAATACTCTCTCTATACCATCTTAATTTCTATCTTTTTCCTGGGTTGATTTTTTTCATAGGGCCCACCTGGTCAAAAAGGGGATCCTGGAGCCACCGAGATCATAGACTACAATGGCAATCTCCATGAAGCTTTACAGGCAAGTGACTGTTCCCTCCCCTCCCCGACACAGACAGAGTGACACTGATAAGCATCTTTATAATGGGTAGGAATATTAGTTTCCTCCCCTCTGATCAATGAGGACTCCACTGCACACCTTCACTCTGCTCTGATTTCAGCCTTTTCTCCCTGCCCTAGTTTATCCCCTTTATTTCATAGCATTTTCAAGCTTTCCTTTTCAACAGGTTTTTTTTGCCTTCTACCTTCAAATATGCTTAAGTATTATCAGGTTTACACTTTGTGTTAATTTGGCCAAGGTTTTCCTCCTTGCATGGAGAGGGAGCTTAACCAAACAAGTAAGCGCCCTATAGAATTGGAGCGGGAGCTAGAGTTCCCTGGGTTCACATCTCAGCTCCCCTGCTTACTAAATGTGTAACCCAGCCAAGTTATTCAACTTCTCTGATCCTTAGTTTTCTCATCTATAAAATTAGGTTATAATAGTAGCAACCTCACAGGCTTGTTGTGAGTAGTAAATGGCTAAAAATATATCATGCACTTAGAACAGACCTGGCACATAGCAAGCCCTCTGTATTTCCTACTACTGCTACAATTTTTTTTGTCCTTTCATAAATGACAAAATCCATTGGGTATGTGGTTTATCTCTAATACCTTTGCTCCCTATACCTCCTTTCCATGCTTAAAACAAACAAACAAACAAACAAACAAAAAAACTCACTGTTGTCAAGTCAGTTCTGACTCATAACAACCCCTCCTTGGGTTTCCTTGATGATATGGCTATACAGAAGTAGATTGCCATATCTTCCTTCCAAGGAGTGGCTGGTAGGTTTGAATGCCAGCCTTCTGGTTAGCAGTCAGATGCCTTTAAGCACTACACCACCGGAGCTCCTTTTCCATACTTAGACTCTGGTATTCTACCCTTTACCATCATTCTGTTGAAACTGCTCTTACAGAGGTCCACAGTAACCTGAAGCCTAACCCATTATACCCATCACCATTGACTTTTCTCGGACATTTATACTAAACCACCTTCCTTTTGAAAGTCTTTCTTTTTGGTTTCTCTGACCTTCTACTTTCATTTCTCCCAATTTTTTTCTATGATAGAGCCATTCTATTTTGATATTTCCAATGTCTCAGCCCATCCCTAATTTTTGGTACCCGCAAGTCTCTGCTGTTTTCTTGATATAATGACATCCTCTGTGTTTCTCCACTTTATGGCTCCCAAATCTTTCATCTCCAGCTCTACATCTACAGGTACTTAATCTTCCAGACTATTTCTCTTATTGATGTACCATTACTCTGTCAACTTCCACCTATACACACCATCTTATTTTCCTACCTATCAAACTAATTCCTTTACTAACCATTTTATGTTTGTGATATCATGAATCTGAATTTTTTGTAATAGAACCTTTAGGCCAAAAAAACCACTCACTGCTGTTGAGTCTGTACCAACTCACAGCAACCCCTCCTTGGGTTTCTGAGGTGGTATCACTACAGAAGTAGATTGCCCAATCTTCCTTCTGAGGAGTAGCTGGTGGGTTTTTACCACTAGCCTTCTGGTTAGCAGAGCTCCTAGAACCTTTAGAGTCATTTAAATATTAACAACAACAACAACAAGTATTATTCTTGTCTTTCATCTAGTACATCTCACCAAATCCTGCTGTTTCTTCTTTTAAAGTATCTCAAGGTGCCATATTCTCTCCATTTCCCCCACTAAGCCCATACCCTATGTCACACATAACACCACAACAACCCCTTGACCAATTCCTCTGCCCCTAGCTCTTAATAGCTCTTCTAGTCCATATTGTATATCACTTCAAATCTCCTAAACTATCACTGTTTCCATGGCTCTAATCTGCTCATTTGGGAGCTCTGGTAGCATAGTGCCTAAGGCACTTGACTGCTAACCAGGAGGCTGGAGGTTCAA
>NW_006921658.1:9605073-9607807 GCF_000298275.1 Orycteropus afer afer
TATTACAAGAAAACACTAAGTACTATACTCTCTTTTAAATAGAAATGTCATATGCCGTCAGCCTCTAATCTCTGGAAAATATGCTCTGGTCCCTCCTTTCAGTCTCCTGCATCCAGTCAAGTCCTTTGCCTCTCTCCCAACCTCTCTATTTTCATGCCCTCCTCAGTACATGCTTAGAAGCTTACTGAATCCCCTGACTTCTTCTTTCCTGTTGTTCTTAACTCTTACCCTAATCCATCCCATGTCCCACCAAGGCTTGCCAGAGTGGGCATGATAGAGATAGGGATAAAGTCCTACATCACTCACCACAGATCCCATCTAACTTCCTCTTTCTTTCCAGAATGAATCTATTCTTTCAATGAGGGAGTGCCTCTGTTTCCCGTAAACATGCCATCATCAGCCTAAATTTCAAACCTGTTTGATTATTGTAGTTCTACCCATCATTCAGGAAGCCAGACACTCTGCTCTGTGGTTAGGTATAAAATGTCACCATCTGGCAAGCTTTTAAATGCTCCTACTATTTGACCCAGCAATTCCCCAACTAGGAGTCCATCTTAAGAAGATATCAGAGATTTGCATATAAAAACGTTTATACAAAAAATGAAGATTGAATAAATCAGCTCTAAATTACAGCTGTCCCACTTTAAAAGCTTTGCCGCTTTGGACAAACCACTTAACCTCTCTAAGCGTCAGTTTCCTCATTTGTAGAATACGGATAATGACACCTTCCTCATTTGTCCTGAAGATTAAATAGGATAATGCTTGTAAAGCTTTTGTGCAGTTCCTATTCTCATCAACAGTACAATTGTAAACAGCAAAAATTAGAAAGTAAATCTTCAATAGCCTCATAAAAACTAAAACCAAACTCACTGCCATTAAGTCTCATCCAACTCATAGTGACCCTTCCTTGAGTTTCCAAGGCGCTATCTCTACAGAAGTAGATTGCCCAACCTTCCTTCCGAGGAGTGGTTGGTGAGTTTAAACCTCCAGCCTCTGGTTACCAGTCAAATGCCATAGGCACTACGCCACCAGTGCTCCCCAGTAGCCTCATAGTCATGTGAGAAAGCTGGATGATGAATAAGGAAGACTGAAGAAGAGTTGATGCTTTTGAGTCGTGGTGTTGTCAAAGAATATTGAATGGACCACGAACTGCCAGAAGAACAAACAAATCTGTTCTGGAAAAGTGCAACTGGAATGCTCTTTAGAAGTGAGAGTGGCCAGACTTGATCTCACATATTTTGGTCGTGTTGCCAGATGGGACCAGCCTCTGGAGAAGAATATCATGCTTGGGAAAGTAGAGGATCAGTGAAAGAGAGGAAGACCCTCAACGAGATGGATTGACACAATGGCTACAAAGATGGCCTCAAGTGTAGCAGTGATTGTGAGGGTGGTGCAGGCCCAGGCATTGTTCCATTCTGTTGTACATAGAGTTGCTGTGAGTTGGAGCCGCCTGAATGGCACCTAACAACAACAACATCCTTCAGTGCTGTCCCTGGGAGTTGCAAAAGTGGTTAATGCACTTGGCTGTTAACTAAAAGGTTGGAAGTTTGAGTCCACCCAGAAGTGCCTCAGAAGAAAGGCCTGATGATCTACCTTGGAAAATCAGTCACTGAAAACCTCAGAGAGGCAGCTCGACTCTGGCACACGTGGAGTCATCATGCGTCAGAATCTACTTGGCGACAGCTGGTTTCTTTGTCCTTCGGGGGTTTGACTCAGGTCTTACCTCCATGGATCCAATCTGGATAATTAAGAACCCTGTAGGGCTTCCTCTTCTCTAACATATAGCCTTATGTTACTCCTTAATTCTTAATGATTTATTCATGTGGATCTTATCTGCTTAACTAGATCAATAGCTCCTTAAGGGCAGCGCCATGTAACAGAGCTATAAATATAGCAAAAAGATGGACAGCTATGTGTCTTTCAGCACTCAAAGCACTTTATGTTCATAAGTTATGAAATCAGTACATGAATTTTCAGACCTAAGAACAGGAGGAGTTAGCTGCAGGGACCCAGGTGAGGAGAGGAAATCCAGGCCACCCACCACAAGCAGCAAGGTGGGAAGCAGGGAGAGGACATAAAAGGCAAAGGGGACCAGAACAGATCGAGGAGTCAACCACAGGGACCTAGGTGAGGAGCAGGAACCCAGGCCACACCTCACAAGCAGCAAGGCGGGAAGCAGGGAGAGGACAAAAAAGGCAAAGGGGATAGGAACAGATGGAGGAGTCAAGTGCAGGGATCTAGGTAAGGGAGGTTGGAGGGGTTTCCAACAGCTAAGGGAGACAAACTTGTCTGTCAGTTTGTCCTACTGTGGTGACATGTTGCTGTGAGTCTTCAGGCTGTTCCACTGATGTTTCAAACCCAGTGGGGTACACCTGGTACACAGGTATCAGCCTGGCTTGCAGACTGAGACAGACTAGGAAGAAGGAAGAGGCCATCCACTTCTCAAAGAATTGGTCAGGGAAAACCTTATGAATAGCATCAAACACTGTCTGATCCATTACTGTGCAACTTTATGAATAGTCCAGAAACACTGTCCAATACAGAGGAGGAAAATGAGTCATTTAGCATAGAAAGTTCTCAAAGTAGGACTTGGAAAGAGCTGCATTACTAGAGTAAAATCAGCCTTACATGAATAAGGTAAACCTTTTGAGACCTCTATTTGCTGACGTGGCACCACTCAAATTGAGGAGAAACAGTGACAAACATCCATTAATAATTGGAACATGGAATGTAC
>NW_006921658.1:9613567-9617867 GCF_000298275.1 Orycteropus afer afer
CTACTTCCGTAGTGATACTTCCTCGGAAACCTAAGGAGGGGTTGCTATGAGTCGGGTCCAAGTAGACGGCACGTAACAACAACTAATTAGCTGAGTCATTTTGGGGAAAGTCATTTAATGTGTCTGTGATTCATTGATCTCATCTATAAAATGAAGATGTTATCAGAGTAGACATTTTGAACGAATCCATTAAATCTAATATTACTGTTCTTAGGATTAATTTTTTCTTTTTTTATGAGAGTCTGAACAGTTTCTTTTAAAAGTCTGCCACATGTTTCTTAATATGCAAAGATGTATGTTCTCTTTTGATTGTTATTTTTTTTCTCCCCTCTTCTCAAGTTCTGCGTGACAGTAAACCAGTTGATGTCCATCAAAGTCAACTAGTTCATGATTATGTGTCAACCCAAAGATTTATTATTCTTAAAAGGTTACTAGGAAAATTATATACCATGCTTGTAAATAGGGTTTTTTTTGTTTTTTTTTTTTCACTTCAGAACTATTTATTGCTTTTCCTAACATAGTATTCTGGTGGACTAGGAGCTTCTAATAAAATCAATTAAGCTAAATATCCGTTAGATTGAGAAGAGGTGTTGTTGTTGTTCTTGTTGTTGTTGTTCTTGTTGTTGTTGTTGTTAGGTGAGAAGAGGTCGTAGACATTTACTCTTCTCATCCTCTAACCAGTGATGGATATTTACACTTTTGCAAATTTCACTTCATTCTTGCCTCAAAAAAATCTGCAAAACTAATCTAATTACATAAATAGGCATTTATTATAATTATAAACAAATATTACATAAGAATGTAATTTTTTAAACTTTTTCCTCTATTAAAAATTGTTATTTACATGAACATTTGCCATAAGCCATTTATTTTTATTTTTATTTAAGGTGTTAAATTCCCATAATTAGCAGTAACACTTCTGTTTCCAATCTGAAGCTTTTAAAACTTCTTATCACTGTCTAAAATGAACCTCTTCTCTAGTGTGAATCATGGGTGATTCTAAGCTTACATCATTATGAGAAATGAAAGAAAATAACCTTTGGTTCCAAAGTGATTCATGGAAGCATCTTAGGGACTGGACCACAAAGCAGCCTGCTAGGCTTCTCTACCAATTTACAGTTGCTCTCGCTCATGCCTCCCATGTCACTTCATGACTCATCTTTCTCCATCATTACCAAAAATTCTGGTTTTCAAATCATTACTGGAGTTCAAGAGAGAACCCTGGTGAGTTTATGTAGTTTCAGTTTAAAGAAACCAGATACAAGAAGTCCAAGGTGAACCAGTGCTTTTAGGCCTTATCTTTTTGTCTGAACATTGGTGTCTAGGATGGTGTCAAAAAAGTATGTATTTGTGAAGTTAGTTTAGTTTGCTGTCATTTACTCTTGTAGTAACTGAATGGAACCTGCCCTGTAGACTTTTTAGGTCTCACAAACATAGTTATTTAACAAAATCATTTAAACTTCATCTATTAGATAGTTCAGTTGCCATTAGCAATATTCTTTCATTATATAACTCATTATAAAACATGTTTTAGTGTTTCTTCTTCTTCTTCTTTTTTTTTTTTTTTTAAAAAAGTAACTAACCTCGTGTTCCAGTGAAACCATGAACTTATCTATGGGGCATGCTGGAAAACCTGACAAAGTTCAAATTTAGAACTGACTTCCCTTTCTAAGATTTTGTGATTCTGCTTGCTAATTAAAAATGCAATATGTAATTGGAAGGTAATGATAAAAAAACATTATCTCTATTCTGTAGTTTTTGTTTAAATGACTCATCTATGTTATACAAATGAAGAAAAAGTTTTCTCATGAGAACAAATCCAAATCTTCATCTAGGTGAATTCACTCAAATAAAGTAAGTGGTGCCTATGTCACAGATACATTGGTGTGAAAAGCTGGGCCCTGATTTTTTACAACATTGCCTCCGGTTTGTAATCTTTTTTTTTTTTAACTTAGAAGCACTGTTTTTTTTGGTTTTTTTTTCTTTCCTACCATTTTTTTCTCTGAAGCTGCACACAGTGACTGGCTTTGTCATAGAGTAATAGCTTTAACCATTTGTACACATACAGAAATATATTGTTTTCTAAGGAACGATGACACCATGTCACTAGAGATTCAATTAAGTGCTTGAAACAAAAGAGATCATTGTAAAATTATTTTTGCAAACAACAGTAAGACAACAGCAACAACAACCTGAGTCAGAGATTGGAACAGGGTAGTGGAATCCAAAGGAATAGTGTTAAACTGATAACTACAAATTTACATCTAATTGGATAATGTTTCTCCATGACAGGAGTCCCTGATGAAAAATGTTCTCCCCTCTATGATTTAATAAAGTGGATATGGGCCCAATAGTATCTTTAGCCCAAGACCTAGGCTATAAAATATTAATACAAAAACACAAATCATGTATTAAGAATCAGGTGTTTTAGAGATTCATACTTTAAGACAGTACAGTTTTTTACATCACTCTGTCACTTTACACTAAGAAACTATATTAATTCCATGCTGATTCAAATCTTTAGTCATGGCACCAGAATAAAATAACTTAATTATAATGCAACAAATGAGCTACAGACTTAAAAAGCAGAACAAAATATTAGTTATGCAATTGAATATTTTAGTTTTCTCTAATCAAAGTACTTTCTATATAGATTTCTTATGAATAGTCGTCTCTTTAGTTCAAAGTGTTGTACCTCTAATGTGTACTATTTACTATATAATTTTAAAAATATTATTTATTTTGTTCTTGTTGTTGAGAATATATACAGCAAAACATGCACAAATTCAACAGTTCCTATGTGTACAAGTCAGTGATACTAAGTACATTCTTAGCGTTATAACTAGATATTTTTTAAATTAAGATGAATTAAAAGTTTGACAGTTTCTTTTATCTTAATTCATAGATTTCTTTAAATAAAATTCTAAAAATGCTTTTAAAAATATTTACAATCTTACTGTATTCCCTTTCTCAGTAACTTGTCAATTCCTTATAAGGTATCAGATTTGTTAAAAGTTGGTTATTTCAAAAATGTATTATTATACTTTGGCATGCAAATTAGGTAACTCTGTCTTTATCAATACGTTTTCCCTACAGAGGATTACCACCTTAACTGTCACGGTAACTCCTGTTGCATGATTTCTGTGGTTTGTGACTTTCTATTTGTTGTTGATGCATGCTAGTAATAACAGTACTAAAGTAGCAGTTGTTTCTATCTGATATTTAATTTTATGTTTCCTGATATTAATAACCTTTAGTGGCATTTTGCCCCAGTTGAATTGCTTTGTTTACTTAGTGAAAAAGTTAATATATATATATATATTATATATATATATAATTTTTCTTTTTTTAAAAAAGTCCTTAGTCTTATCTTAATAATATAGCATTATCCTTTAGTGGTTCAGAAATAAAAGCCTTTTGGGGGAAAGTATCTAAAAACATAGATAGTGTTTGTAGGCTGATTCATCCCACGAAGAATGTGGGACATGGCAGCAATTTTATACTGTCTTACAAAATCAACCCAAAAGCTTCTTCCATGCTATTTTGAGCAAAATGAGCTGATACTGTAGCATATAAGGAAGTGATTTTTATAATTATGTAACCTGTGAAAATTTTCCCCATAGCAAATCAATTTTGGGAAATATTAAATTATGATAGAAATAAGAGATGTACATCATATACTTTTATTTAAAATATGCATTTTAACACACATATCTGCTCCTTAAAATAAAAAACTCTGTGTCTTTTCTTTTGCTTTAGGGTCCCCCTGGACCTCCTGGACCTCAAGGACTACAAGGGCCAAAGGTTATTTTTTATTTCACTTGTTTCCATTTACTCAAGGTGCAGGAAATCCCACATTAAGTGTGTGGAGCTTTGAAAAAAACCTTAAAAATTACTGGAGAAGCTGGAATCAGCAGTATTTCTTAATAGAGTTAGGAAAAGAAATTGAGATCTGGGAATCTTTACAAGTGGCAACCATTTTGGATTTTAAAGTGATAACATTCTCATTCAGATTCCAGGGACCTAATAATAGGCTCTGTTTGCCAAGGTCATCAGGGACATACAAGACACTGGCAACAGGAAAGGAAACAGGTGTCGAGGGTATAAGTGCTGTCAACTAGTGAATAGAGGAGCACAGTACAGTACCCTGCTTGTGTAGATAACATACAAACAAAACAAAGAAAATGAAAATCATGGGCAAGTCACTCCAACATACAATCACCAATTAGATTTAAACACAAACACATCACAATGCCTTGGAGAAAACAGCATCACAGTCCACACAAAGAAACAAGATAAA
>NW_006921658.1:9617967-9619015 GCF_000298275.1 Orycteropus afer afer
AAAACACATCCCTGAGGAAGACGCAGCATTGGAACTCCCTGATAAGGAATTTAAAAGAATTATATTTAGGTATCTTCAGAGGACTGAGAGACAGATCAAGGAAAACACAGACAAAACCCTAGAAGAATTTCAGAAGAAAATACAAGAACAAAATGACAAAATAAATGAAAAATTAGAAATGATTCAAAATCCACAGATAGAAATCCAGAAGGCTAATACTAAATTTTCAGAAATAAATAACACATTGAAAAGGCAAAGGAGTAGAATCGATGCAATGGAAGACAGAATTAATGAGATTGAAGACAAATACCTGAATACATCTTTGGAAAGAGATCAATCAGAAAAAAGATCAGAACAAAATGAAGAAAGCCTAAGGTTCATGTGGGATACTATCAAAAGGAATAATCTGTGTGTCACTGAAATTCCAGAACAAATTCCAGATTTGTAGGAAGAGAACTTCCCTGATATAATGAAAGATGAGAATATATTCATTCAGGAAGTCCAATGAACCCCAAACAGGATAGACCCCAAAAGAAAATCACCAAGACATATTATCATTGGTCTTACCAAAATCGACAAAGAATCATGAGAGGAGCACAGGAAAAACGAAAAGTTACCTACAAAGGGCAACCAATAAGACTAAGCTTGGATTTCTTGGCAGAAACCACACAGGCAAGAAGACAATGGGATGGTATATATAAAACCCTGAAAGAGAAAAATTTCCAACCAAGAATTATGTACCAAGCAAAATTGTCCCTCAAATATGATGATGAAATTAGGACATTTCCAGATAACCAGAAATTAAGGGAATTTGTTAAAACCATTGCAATAAATGCAATGTATGAAAAAAGGAAAATTGTATAAAGAGAGAAGAGATGCTAAAGGGAGGCCTTTGGACAGAGAAGCAACAACAGCCAACAACAACTGACCATTAATACACTTGATAATATAACCCAGAAACCAACCCAGCTATGGAAGTATCCAAAGTAAATAAGCCTACAAGATTGTAAACAGGGAACCAGAGACATCAATTGACAAATGAGGACAA
>NW_006921658.1:9620195-9627135 GCF_000298275.1 Orycteropus afer afer
AAAAAGAAAGAAATTGGGATCTATACTAAAGAAAGAGGGATCAGAAGAAAAGAAAATTAGGAGAAAAAGAGAAATGGTATTTAATTTAAAGGAGAACAATAAGAAAAAAAGGAGAATATTAAACAAGAGAAAAAACAAGTTTTACAAAAATTACAAATGTAAAGAAGCAATAAATGCAATGTATGAAAAAAGGAAAATTGTTTAAAGAGAGAGAAATTTACTCTGACACTAAGAGAGATCCTTTCCTCTAATTCTTTTGTAATTAAAAAACAACAGTAGCAACAAAGAAAGCTTTAACATGATGCATTCACAAATGACAATTTAAGAATCATTTTTAAGCATTTTTAATAACATATCTCTTTATTATGCATACTCAGACATTCTATAATTATATCTTACCTAATTAAATACACCAACTATAAACGGTAGAAATCTAGAATTACTTGATTATGTCTAGAATTTGTTGATGGTATTAGCTTTATACCTCCAAACTAAAGCTTAGTTGTCCAACCATGTTCAATCAATTAACACATGGCCAGTCACTCTAGCTTTTCAGAATAGTGTTTGAGCTACACGTGTTGAAATATGACTTTCATCATTGGATTTTTGTAAGGGAGTCAAGTGGTTTCGAAATTCATCCTTTGTTTATGCTTCTTAAAGCAGTTTATTTGTTAAGTCTCACACACACATATACATATCAGCTTTTGCATTCTTCTCTTTCTAGATACTTAAAACCAGAAATCTAGTACATAGTAAAAGTACTTTTTCTAATATATAAAAGATATGTAGTAAAATATTACTGAAATCCTTGCATATGTAAGTTGAATTAGATCATAAATCCTTATTTCAAACAGATTCCATGTATAGCTTTAGTGTAAGTTTTGGGATATTTAACTCTATTTATCAACTACATTCTGACCCCTGAGAGATGTAACACAAAGAAAACTCCAGTCATATACACAGTTTATCTACTGTGAGCAAGTTGGCTTGGACTCCTATTCTTGAATATCTTGGTGAGCTGGACTACGCAACCTAGAAGCAAATCTGCAGATACCCTCTTCCTCTGTGTGAGTGAACAAAGGCCTAAGTTCTTTGCTTTGTCTTACCTAGACCACCTGTTTAACTAGGTCTTCAGAGCCAAAATTGTCCCAAAAGCTAAATACGTACCTCATTCTCCTAAAACGTCAAAAGTTTCTAGGACTTTTCTCTTTAGCTCAAAGGCCTGTCAAACCAAACCAAACCCACTGTCCCCATCCCTTAACCTAAAAAGACAAAAAGGACCACCTAGCCAAAAAGTCTGTATCACTGAATCCTGCATCTCCCTTGTCTTATAATCCATTTATACGATGAACAATTTTTGAATCTCTGCTCTATGATAAGGATGATTGTAATGGTTTCAACAAGTACTTTACAGACTAGTGAAGGAGACAGGCAAGTAAAGGTCCATTTAGTGACAAATAGAGTAAGTGCTTGATTAAGTGAGAGTGGTGTGGGCATGCATGGGGGTGTCTTACTCAGCCTTGATTGTCAAGAATGGCTTCATGCTAAAACTAAAAGACAGGAAGAGGAGCCACATGAAGTTCTAGATGAGTAGTGTGGGGAGAGCAGATTAGTCAGACTTGCTTACTCCCATACCATTGCCATCCTTCCCATTTCACTATCCCCCAGGCCAACCCAACCCACAGACCCCCATACTGATCTTGTAATTGAGATCCTGAGAGAAGAAAAGAAATCTGCCAGTTTTGAAGTCCTAAGAAGATGCATTATTATACATCAACTTAAACTTTACCATTTAAACACTCTCACTGTTTGTTAGATGCTTAATCCTTTATGCAGTCCATTATCTCTCCTTGAGAAGATTGGGATAAATGGGTTGACCTCAGAACTCCTAGTCTCAGACTGAATGGGAACCTATTCAGGTAACATTTCTCCCTCCTTTATCAAACAATTGTTTGATTTCTTAAACACCAAATAACTCTTTACAAACAACATTTGAGAGGTGAAGGGTAAATGAATTAATCGCTCATGAGCTGTATTTCTCTGTGAACTCTCATGGTCTGCATTATAAAGGTAAAAGCTTACTGAAAAAATCGTGGGACACAGAGTGCTGACAAGTACTCAGACTCTGAATGAAAGAAGGCTTAGCCAGGTGCATCCAACCTCAGTAGACTTGTTTGTGGCAAAATAAACCTTGCTGCTACCACAAAGAAAAGGAAGTCTGAAATAAGGAAAGGCTTTCTCCTGTACCCTCCCGCTTTTTTTTTCTGTTTGTTTGAAACCACAAGATCAGGCCTTTGTTAAACATTGGAAAGCTCAATTTTCATGCAGTGGCTCATGCTTCTTAACATTTCTACCAGAAAAAGGAATTCTAGCTGCTTCAATATTAGTGGTTTATAACATCACCAAGCAAGCCTTTCTTGAAAATACAGCCTCATATCAGTTCCCTTGGAAATCTGTCTGGGAGGCAGGGCACTCACGATGAGAAGAGCTGTTTATACAAGATTTCAACAAATGTGAAAATCAGGAAAGTTTAATGGCATTTGAATAAATGCCACATTGACATAAAATAGTATCTCACCTTTCAAGGAATTTATTTGTTCAGTACCTCTGAAATGGAAAAATGACTGGACATTTGTATGAATAAATTTCTAATGGATCACTTAAATTTACTTTTAATGGGAGCATCTTAAATTTAAAAAGCACATAAATCTATATATTTTGGGTATGTCAAAAATTCTAGTAAATCATAACAGTAATAATAAATTTTAGTTCATTTCTAGCATGGCCTAGGAAACTAAATCAATCTGAAAGTAATTTTCTGTGTATTTCTTGGAAGTAGCACATTCCCAATGATTATGAACCTGTTCGAACTATGTCAGTTAACATATTATTGTAAATTCTTGAGAGTTTGTATTTTATACTTTCTTAAGTTAATTCATATGTTTTGCCTTTTTTCTCATACTAGAAAATAATAGAAATTGTACAGATGTTTTAAGGAGAAAAAAATTAACTGAGGCATATAGATTATTGCTATAGGATATGGTTTGCCATCAAATAATCTCTATCAGTTTACTTTTCCTAGTGTTGTTTTGTTGTTGTTTTTCTTTTGATTTACTTACATCTCACATGGGAGAAAAAGTAAACACTGGATGTTAGTTACATATGTATTATTATACATACTGTAAAAGAAAATGTTACTTCACTAAATGTAGACATGTGCTATGACATAATATTCTTGGATTATGATGCATTTCCCAAAGGGCAAATCATGCTTACCAACTAGCATCATTTTTAATTTAGTATAACTTGCTACCAATGACAAACAAAGGTAAATCATTCTTTTTTATCTTAACAGGGAGAGCCAGGATCTCCAGGAATCCCAGGAGTTGATGGAGAGCAGGTAATTTTCAAAGAAATACACTTTAATTTCATACATCACTTTTCATTTTATGATAGGTTTGGAGACAAAAACATATTAGTGTTATTGATACTTCATATCCTCTTTTACTTTTTTCCCACTATCTATTTTAGAGGTGGCACTGACTCTAAGAAGAAGTTGTTTCAATATTAAACATTCATTTTCTTCACAGAAAGATACAAACTATATGATGCCTTAGTTTTGTTCTTAATACTCCTTATCAATCTACCAGTGACTCCTCTGTGAATTTTTAATAGCCTATAAGATTTATAGGCTATTATTTAGTAAGAATAACTTGATTTTTTGAGTACACATAATTCAAGATTAAAATCAGAGATCATAGCTTTCACAGAAGTGGATATTGTTTCTATGTTGTTACTTTAATTTAAAAAAAAAAAACAACAACTCACTGCCATTGAGTCGAATCTAACTCATAGCAACCCCTCCTTGGGTTTCTGAGGCAGTATGTCTACAGAAGCAGGTTGCCCAGTCGTCCTTCCGAGGAGTGGCTGATAGGTTTGATCTGCCAGCCTTCTGATTAGCAGTCATATGCCTTAAGCACAATGTCACCAGAGCACCCAACTTTATACTGGCTAAATGAAAATTGTACCTAATTTTGAAGTTTCTTAGAAAAGACAAACGAGCAGGGCACTTGCAGCTCTGTGCAGTATCACAGTATCTCAAAAGGTGTCACCTGAGATAGAAGCCACGCCACTCATCTATCAGTTTGTCGTATTGTGGTGGCTGCATGTTGCTGTGAGGCTGGAGGCTATGCCACCATTTTTCAAATACTAGCAGGGTCACCCATGGTGGACAGGTTTCAGCTGAGCTTCCAGACTAAGACAGACTTAGAAAAAAAAAAAAAGGAGCCATCCACTTCTCAAAGAATTGGCCAGTGAAAACCTTATGAGTACCAGTGAAACACTGTCTAATATATTACTGGAAAACATTATGAATAGCACCAAAACATTGTCTGATATGGTGCCAGAAGATGAGCTCCCTAATGTCACAAGACACTCAAAATATGACTTGGAAAGAGCCACCTCCTCAAAGTAGAGTCAACATTAATGACGTGGATGGAGTAAAGCTGATGTGGCATTTGCTGATGTGGCATGACTCAAAATGGGAAGAAACAGCTACAAACATCCATTAGTAATTGGAACATGGAACGTACAAAGTATGAATCTAGGAAAATTGGAAGTTGTCAAAAATGGAATACATAAAGATTGATATACTAGGCATTACTGAGCTGAAATGAACTGGTTTTGGCCATTCTGAATCAGACAACCATATGATCTACTATACTGGAAATGACAAATTGAAGAGGAATGGTGTGGCATTCATTGTCACAAAAAAATGTTTCAAGATCTATCCTAAAGTGCAGTGCCATCAGTGATAGGATAATATCCATATGCCTACAAGGAAGAACAGATAATATGACTATTATTCAAATTTATGCACCAACCACTGAAGCCAAAGATGAGGAAATTGAAGATTTTTACCAACTTCTGCATTCTGAAAATGGCCAAACATGCAATCAAGATGTATTGATTATTACTGGTGATTGGAATGCAAAAGTTGGAAACAAAGAATTACCAGTATTGGAAAATATGGCCTTGGTGATAGAAATGATGCTGGAGATCGCATGATAGAATTTTGCAAGACCAATAACTTATTCATTGCACATACCTTTATTCCATGCTATAAATGGTGGAATTCGCCACATGGGATACACAGGAATCCCATCGACTACATCTGTGGAAAGAGGTGATGGAGAAGCTCAATATCTTCAGCCAAAACAAGGCCGGGAGCTGACTCTGCTCATATGCAATTTCAAGTTGAAGCTGAAGACAATTAAAAGAACTCCACAAGAGCCAAAATATGACCTTGATGATACCCTATCTGAGTTTAGAGATCATCTGAAGAATAGATTTGACACGCTGAACACCAATGACTGAAAACCAGTCAACTTGTGGGATGACATTAAGCACATCATATATAGAGAAAGCAAAAGGTCACTTAAAAGACAAGAAAGAAAGAAAAGACAAAATGAATGTCAGAAGAGACTCTGAAACTTCCTCTTCAAGAGAGAGTAGCTAAAGCAACCGGAAAAGCTGAACAGAAGAATTCAAAGAACTGTTTGAGAAGACAAAGTCTATTATTATAATGAAATGTGCAAAGACCTAGAGTTAGAAAAGCGAAGATGAATAACACACTTGGAGGAATTTCTCAAGCTGAAAGAAGAAAAAGTCTTGAATTGAATTGCAATACTGAAAGATTCTATGGGCAAAATATTGACTGATGCAGGAAACATCAAAAGATGATGAAAGGAATACAGAGAATCACTGCACCAAAAAGAATTGGTCAATGTTCATCTACTGCAGGAGGTGGTGTATGATCAAGAATCAATGGTATTGAAGGAAGAAGTTGACGCTGCACTGAAGGAATTGGTAAAAAAAAAAAAAAAAGTCTCCAGGAATTGATAGAATACCCACTGAAATGTTTCAATAAACAGATGGAGGCACTTACTCATCTATGCCAAGAAATTTGGAGGACAGCTACCTGGCCCACTGACTGGAAGACAACCATACTTGTACCCATTCCAAAAAAAAGTGATCCCACAGAATGTGGAAATTATCAAACAATATCATTAATATCATAAAGAAGTAAACTCTTACTGAAGATAATTCAAAAACTATTACAGCAGTATAGTGATAGAGAATTTCCAGAAATGCAAGCTGGATTCCGAAGAGGACATGAAATAAGGGATATCATTGCTGATGTCAGATGGATCTTGGCTGAAAGTAAAGAATACCAGAAAGATGTTTCCTTGTATTTTATTGACTGTGCAAAAGCATTTGACTGTGTGGGTCATAACAAATTATGGATAACATTGAAAAGAATGGGAATTCCAGAACACTTAGCTGTGCTCATGAGCAACCTATACATAGACCAGGAGGCTGTTGTTCGAAAAGAAAAAGGGAATACTGCGTGGTTTAAAATCAGAAATGGAGTATGTCAGGGTTGTATCTTTTCACCATACTTGTTCAGTCTGTATGCTGAGCAAATAATCCAAGAAGCTGAACTATATGAAGAAGAATGTGGCATCAGAATTGGAGACTCATTAACAACTTGTGATATGCAGACAATACAACCTTGCTTGCTGAAAAAGAAGATGACTTGAAGCATTTACTAATGAACGTAAAGGCCACAGTCTGCAGTATGGATTACATCTCAATATAAAGAAAACAAAAATCCTCCCAACTGGACCTGTAAGCAGCATTACAATAAACGGAGAAAAGATTGAAGTTGTCAGACTTCGCATTGCTTGGTTCTACAATTAACACAAATGGAAGCAGCAGTCAAGAAATTGGACAGTGTATTGTATTGGGCAAATCTGTTGCAAAAGACCTCTTTAAAGTGCTGAAGAGTAAAGATGTCTCTCTGAAGACTACGGTGTATCCAACCCAAGCCATGGTATCTTTAATCACCTCATATGTGTGTGAAAGCTGGGCAATGAAT
>NW_006921658.1:9631783-9633302 GCF_000298275.1 Orycteropus afer afer
TCAATTCCTAGAGCCTTGTTCTTCAGCAATTGCTTCAGTGCTTCAACTTCTTCCTTCAGTATCATTGGTTCTTGATCATATGCCACCTCCTGAAATGGATGAAGATCTACCAGTTCTTTTTGGTACGGTGACTCTGTGTATTCCTTCCATCTTTTTTTGATGCTTCCTGCATCATTCAATATTTTGCCCATAGAATATTTCAGTATTGCAACTCGAGGCTTAATTTTTTTCCTCAGCTCTTCCAACTTGAGAAATGATGAGCGTGTTCTTACCTTTTGGTTTTCTAACTCTAAGTCTTTGCATATTTCATTATAGTAATTGGCTTTGTCTGCTCTAGCTGCTCTTTGAAATCTTCTGTTCAGCTCTTTTATCTTGTCAGTTCTTCTATTTGCTTTGGCTACTCTCCACTCAAGGGCAAGCTTCAGAGTCTCTTCTGACATCCATTTTGGTCTTTTCTTTTTTTGGTCATCTTTTTAATGACCTCTTGCTTTCTTAGTGGATGATGTTCTTGATGTCATCCCATAATTCTTCAGGTTTTCAGTCATTGGTGTTCAATGCATCAAATCTATTCTATAGATGTTCTCTAAATTCAGGAGGGATATATTCAATGTCCTAGTTTGGCTGTCATGGACTTGTTTCAATTGTCTTCAACTTCAAGTTGAACTTGCATATGAGCAGTTGATGGTCTGTTCCACAATCAGCTCCTGGCCTTCTTTTGGCTGAAAATATTGAGCTTTTCCATTGCCTCTTATCACAGATCTAGTCAATCTGATTCTTGTGTATTCCATCTGGCAAAGTCCACGTGTATAGCTGCTGTTTGTGTTGCTGAAAAAAGGTATTTGCAATGAATAAGTCGTTGGTCTTGCAAAATTCTGTCATGTGATCCCCAGCATTATTTCTGATACCAAGGCCAAATTTTCCAACTACCTGTGATTCTTCTTCATTTCCAACTTTTGCATTCTAGTCACCAGTGATAATTAACACAACTTGATTGCACATTCGGTCAATTTCACACTGCAGAAGTTGATAAAAATCTTCAGTTTCCTCATCTTTTGCTTTGTTGGTTACTGTGTAAATTTGAATAATAGTCATATTAACTGGTCTTCTGAGCTTTATCCTTGAACAAATGCTGCCATTTTGATCTCATATGGTTGATTGTTCAAGGGAGTGTGTACCTACTCTTGGTTCATTGTTCACCGTATAGGCCTGTCTACTGTTTGGCTGAAAGTTGAGCCATGGGGGTGAGTTCCATTCCAGGTTTGAAGTGAGTCTAAGGGCCATAGTCTCTGGGGTTATACCAGTCTCTATCAGACCAGTAAGCCTGGTCTTTTTTTATTATTATTTTGAATTGTACTGTACATTTTTCTTCCACTCTATCCAGGACCTTCTATTGTGATCCCTTTTGGAACAGTCTGCAGTGGTAGTCATGCACCATCTAGTTTTCCTGGTCTCAAGGTTGTGGGGACTGAGGTTCACATGGTACATTAGTCCTTTGGACTAATTGTTTCCGTGAATCTTT
>NW_006921658.1:9633402-9638597 GCF_000298275.1 Orycteropus afer afer
TTTGTTTCACCTACTTTGGTCATGTTGTCAGAAGGGATCATTCCCTGGAGAAGGATATCATGCTTGGTAAAGTGGAGGGTCAGCAAAAAAGAGGAACACCCTCAAAAGATGGATTGACACAGTTGCTGCAATGATGGACTCGGGTATAACAAGGATTGTGAGGTTGGCACAGGACCAGGCAACCAGGCAGTGTTTCATTTTGTTGTGCATAGGATTGCTCTGAGTCAGAACTGACTCAAAGACACCTAACAACAAAAAGAAGATGACAGGGGACAGCAAATTTTTCTATGAAGTTTCAGATAGTAAATGCTTTGGCTTTGCAGGCCCCATATGGTCTCTGTCACATTTCTTTAACAGCTCTTTAAAAATGTAAAAAACAGGCCCATACAAAATCAAGCATGGGCTGGCCCATGGGCCATAGTTTGCCAGCCCTTGCCCTAAAAGTATCTGATTAAGGGAGTATGGACACAACTCAGAAGTCAGAATCAAATCATAAGAGTTAGTTAGTTTCAAGATCTTTGATGCTTTGGGGGGCTTCCATTATTTACCCAAAGTCAAAATGATCATAAGAAATCAAGAAGATTGTTGATAGAAGCAGTGAACCTTTTAGTCCTTATGAAAAGTATTAATAAGAAAAGTAAGTTTAGAAGAATTTTTTTAACAAAATATGAGTGGTGTGTTAAAATTGTGTAATGCCACATGAAAGAACATGTGATACTTTACAATTCGACTTATAGTAACCCCTCCTTGGATTTCTGAGGCAGTATCTCTACAGAAATACAATCTTCCTTCCAAGGAGTGGCTGGCTGGTATGTTTCATCTGCTAGCCTTCTGGTTAGCAGTCAAATGACTTAGGCACTACAGCGCCAGAGCTCCCAAACGGAAAGATACTATATATGATTTAGTATGTCAATCTGAGATCACATTAGAATTTTAAATTTAGCTTTCTTACTTCCCCCATGTTAGCCATTGTAAATGACATACATAATGACATATGCCATGACCCCTAATATACAACAGCTGAAGAAAGGGGAGGATAGGCTTTATAAGGTCTTCTACCATGAAGTCCAATTGGTTGACTATCCTGTTTCTCTTCATCATTAGATTCCTGAAACCAACCAGGGTCTGACTGATCCACAAGATATGTCTATCTACCCACTCCACCCACCCAATGGGTGATTCTAAACTTCTTATGTGGCATTGAAGCAGCTCCAATTCATAGTGACCCTATATACAACAAAGCGAAACACTGCCCAGTCCTGCACCATTTTCACAATTGTTCCTGTATTGTAGCCCATCATTATAGCACTGTGTTAATCCATCTCAGTGGTGAAACACATGGGAAATTGTTCACTACAGATTAGTAGGTAAGCACAAGTAAGCCCAGGCTTACCTTACTTACTGATTATTCTGTCCCAGTCAGGGATTATAAATTAGAAAAGAGAATTTGATTAGTAGGAAGGGGCTGTGGGGTCAGGAGAGAGGCGGAGGCCAGCCGTGCCTAGAGCAGAATCTCTGATGTGGTGAAAAAGTGTGAAATTGTCACTACAGATTAGTAAGTAAGCACAAGTAAGCCTGTGCTTAACTTATTTCCCACTATGGGGGCACTTTTATCACATATCACAGTAAAGTTCCCTGGATGAAAATGCTTCACAACATAAATTAATTTCAGTATTGTTAGGTGATATCAAGTCTGCTCCAACTCATAGCAACCCTGTGTAAGAATGAACCAATGCCCAGTACTCCAACCACCCTCATAATCTTTATTATACTTGAACCTATCTTTGTAGTCAGTGTCAATCCATCTTGTTGAGGGTCTTCCCATTATTCGCTAACCCTCTTCTTTACCAAGAATGATATCCTTCTCCAGGGACTAGTCCCTTCCGACAACATGACCAAAGTAGGTGAGACAAAGCCTGGTCATTCTCACTTCCAAAGAGCATTCTGGCTGCACGTCCTCCAGGACAGATTTGTTTGTTCTTCTGCCAGTCCATGGTATTTTCAGCACTTTTCACCAATACCGCAATTCAAAGGCATCAATTCTTCTTCATTCTTCCGTATTCATTGTCCAACTTTCACATGCATATGAGGCAGTTGAAAATACCATGGCTTGGGTTAGGCTCACCTTAGTCTTCAAAGTGACTCTTTGCTTCTTAACACTTAAAAGTGGTCTTTTGCAACAGATTTGCCCAGTGCAGTATGACATCTGATTTCTTTACTGCTGCTTCCATGAGTGTTGATTCTGGATCCAAGTAAAATGAAATTCCTGACAACTTCAATCTTTTCTCCATTTAACATATTATTGCTTATTGATCTACTTGTGAGGCTTTTTGTTTTCTTTATGTCAAGGTGTAATCCATACCGAAGACTACAGTCTTTGATCTGCATCTGTAAGTGATTCAAGTCATTTTAACTTTAAGCAAGCAAGGTTGTGTTGTTTGCATCATCATAGGTTGTTAACAAGTCTTCTTTCAATTCTGGTGCCACTTTCTTCTTCATGTAGTCCAGCTTCTCAGATTATTTGGTCAGCACACAGATTGAATATGTATGATGATAGGACACAATCCTGACATACTCCGTTCTTGATTTTAAACCATGCAGTGTCCCCTTGTTCTGTTTGATCAGCTGCCTCTTTGTCTATGTTCAGGTTCCTCATGAACACAATGAAATGTTCTAGAATTCCCATTCTTTGTGATGTTATCCATAATTTTTTATGATCCACACAGTCAAATGCTTTTACATAGTCAATAAAACACAGGTAAACATCTTTCTGGTATTCTTTGCTTTCAGTCAAGATCCATCTGACATCAGCAATGATATCCCTCATTCCACATCCTCTTCTGAATCCAGCTTGAATTTCTGGCAGTTCCTTGTCAATATAGTGCGGCAAACATTTTGAATAATTTTGAATAATCTTCAGCAAAATTTTACTTGCATGTGATATTAATAGATATTGTTCAATAATTTCCACATTCTGTTGGATCACCTTTCTTTGGAATAGGCACAAATATCGATCTCTTCTAGTCAATTGGCCAGGTAGCTGTCTTCCAAATTTCTTGGCATAGACAAGTAAGAGCCTCCAGCACTGTGTCTGTTTGTTGAAACATCTCAATGGGTATTCCACCAATTCCTGGAGCCTTGTTTTTCATTCCTTCAGTGTAGCTTGGACTTCCTGAATACCATTAGTTCTTGATCATATGCTACCTTCTGAAATAGTTGAACATCCACGAATTTTTTTGTTAGTATTCCTTCCATCTTCTTTTGATGCTTCCTGCATCATTCAGTATTTTGCTTATGTAATCTTTCAGTATTGCAACTTGAGGCTTGATTTTTTTCTTCAGTTCTTTAGCTTGAGAAATGCCAAGTATGTTCTACCCTTGTGGTTTCCTAACTCCAGGTTTTGCACATTTTGTAATAATACTTTATTTGTCTTCTTGAGCTGCCCTTTGCAGTCTTTTGTTCAGCTCTTTTATGTCGTCTTCTCTTCCATTCACTTTAGCTACTCTCAATTGAAGAGCAAGTTTCAGTCTCTTCTGATATCTATTTTGGTCTTTTCTTCCTTTCCTGTCTTTTTAATGACCTTTTGCTTTCTTCATATATGTTCTTGATGTCATTCCACAACTTACCCAGTTTTTAGTCATTGGTGTTCAGTGTGTCAAATCTGTTCTTCAGATGGTCTCTAAATTCAGGTGGGATATCATCAAGGTCATATTTTGGCTCTTGTGGACTTGTTTTAATTGTTTTCAGCTTCAACTTGAACTTACATATGACAAATTGATGATCTGTTCCACAGTCAGCTTGTTGCCTCATTCTGACTGATGATACTGAGCTTCTCCATCCAATTTCAGTATTAGTCTCACAAAATTCAGATTAGTTAATACTATATATGTGTGTGTGTGTGTGTGTGTGTATACACATATATATATATATATATATATATATGCTTCATCACTATAAATGAAAATGATGCTTTGGGAAAGTTGAAGTATTTTTAGCATTAACAGCACTAATATGCAGTCAATGATTTACCTGTCTGTAGATTGGATCAGTGAAAAGTAATGGTGATTAGAACTTCTGCCTGTATCTAAGGGGATGGGAAGCTATGCTGGGTGGAGAGGGAGAAATTCATTTGGACTTTTGTTATACAACTAGATCCTGGTTCAAAATATATGTTGTACTGTTGAGAATTAAATTCACTAAAGTGTTTTCAAAGCTAGTGAGGGAGAATTGGCTGCCAAGTAAAAATAAAGAATTAGAAACAATGATGGCAAAACCTGTGTTCAAGTTTCTCATTTTTAACAGCCTGCATAATAGATTTAATCCCTTTCATTCCATAGAGAAACAGTAATGATTCAGTGTAGAATCAATGTAGAAGATTGCTATATGAAATCACTGTACCTTAAAATGAGAATCATTTCAGCATAAACCAGTTGCTGTCTCCATGTGTGTAAGAGTAGACCTGTGCTTCACAGGGGTTTCAGTGACTGATTTTTTAGAAGTAGATCACTAGGACTTTCTTCTCAGATGCTTCTGGGTGGACTGAAACTTCTAGCTTTTCTGTTAGCAGCTTAGCACTTTAACCACTTGCACCACCCAGGAACTCCCATTTCAGCATAGGATCCATGTATTGGCAAAATGGATGTGAAATTCTGTTTTACCTAGGATATAGCAATTTGTGGGCAGTATGATTCTAACATGAAACCATATCATTTGTAGGGGTTCAAAGGCTCAAAGGGAGACATGGGAGACCCAGGTATGCCAGGTGAAAAAGGAGGAATTGGACTTCCTGGATTACCGGTATGTTTATCCTTTTTATATTGTGTTCTTATTTAAATGAATAAAATAATCAAAAAGTTATATATTATCTGCTGTTTCATATAGTGGTTCATATTTTAGGAGCTCTGGTGGTGTAGTTCTTAAGCCATTTGACTGCTAACCAGAACACTGGTGGTTCAAACCCACCAGCCGCCCCTCGGAAGGAAGGTTGGGCAATCTACTTCCATGGTGATACTGCCTTGGAAACCCAAGGAGGGGGTTGCTAGGAGTTGAATCCGACTTGATGGCAGTGCATTAAGTTTCTTTTTTAAAGTATTTTTATTTTGAAGTGGTTGAGGGATCATTGGTTAATTGCTATGATTGAGGCATTAGAACAGATTTTAAAACATAATGATATAATTATAATAAATTATAATATA
>NW_006921658.1:9641967-9649404 GCF_000298275.1 Orycteropus afer afer
TTTATGACCCCAGTCACTACTCACCAAATAACAATAAATAGAACATTATCTTTGTGGACTATAGTATACCACTTGACCTTGATGTCCCTTGAGATGTTCCCTAGGCCCAGTGACTCATTCTCTCAGTGTTTTTGGTTATGAGTAAGAAGTTTTCATATCTTTGCCTCATAAATATGCTCTACTATATTTATGGATATATTTGCAGCATGTGTAAATATATGTAGAAATATCCTCTGTCAAACCTATATATATATTCGTGGATGTAGACCCATTCACCTTCCCACTCCTGTTCATCTGCTTTGTCTATTTATGTATCCACTTGTACATTATAGTTATTAATGTTTGTTTTGGTTACCTAATGCCACTTTAACCAGAATATACCACAAATGGAATGGCTTGAACAAAAGGAATTTATTCTCTTACAGTTTTGGAGGTTAGAAGTCCAAGTACAAAGTGCCAGGCTCTAGGGGCTGGGGGAAAGCCCCTCAACCTTGGGCTTCAGCTCTGCCCTCTGCTCTCAGCCCATTGAAGCTGGAGGTTTTTCTTCACTCAGACAGCTACTGGCTGCTGAGGCTGACAAAGCGACAAGTTATAAGGCACATTTTCAATATTACTGAACAACATGGCAGGCCACTAATTCAAGTCCAGAGAAAGTTCCAAGATCAGGAGGGCATGGCAGACTGCTGAACAATGATTTGGCTACATGCAGAGTTCAATCATGCCAATAAGCTAGAGACCTTCCTCAAAGCTTCTTCTTATATAGTGGGAGCATACTATATGCCTAAACCAGCTACTCAGCTGCTCCAGTAGATTCCCCAATGGAATTGATTGCCAATCTCACTATGGGGAATAACTACATCCAGCTGCCCAGCCACTCAACCAGGCCCAGCCAAGTTGACACATAACATTAACTACCACAGTTATTGCTGGATTGTGTATGTAAAAGTATTTACCTTTGTTGCCTTTAACTCTTGTGCTCCTTCCAGTGTCTTCCTTTGCCTTGATCATTTTTTGCTGACTTTCCCTTGTTGTACATAGCCTTTCTAATTTTTTTTCCTCACCCAAATTAATATGTGTCAACGTTTTAGTTAGTGATTTACCCTCCCTATCCCTCTCACTCCCAGTAACCTTCAAAGGATATTTCTTACTGTGAATAACCCTTTTCTTGAACTTTTACAATAGTAGTTTCATATAATATTTGTCATTTTACGATTGACTATCATCACTCAGCATAATGTCCTCTAGGTTCATCCATCTTATGAAGTGTTTCCAAGATTCATGGTTATTCTGAAGTGTTATGTAGTATCCTACTATGTGTATGTGTCATAGTTTGTTAATCCATTCATTTCTTGATGAGCACTTAGATTGTTTCTATCTTTTTGCTGTTGTGAATAATGCTGCAACAAACGTGTCTGCTTATGTTGCAGCTCTTACTTCTCTAGGATATATACTTAGTGGTGGACTTTTGGTATTTCTATTTCTGACTTTTTAAGGAAACACCATATCATTTTCCACAGTGCTTGTAGCATTTTACAGACCACCAGTGGTGTATAAGTGTTCCAGTCTCTATACACCTTTGCCAGCATATTGTTTTGTTTTTTAATTTCACTATTAATGCTGAGGTGAAATGATATACCATTGTTATTTTAATTTGCATCTCTCTAATGACATTTAGCTTCTTTAAGTTAATGGTGGTAACTGATCATTATAAGATACACCATAATTGAAAAAATAAAGCAAAAAACTAAACCAAAAAAATTTTAATGAGCTATTCTGAAAAATGTAGACTTTGTATACTATGGGATGGTGTTTTTATGGGTTTTTTTCTCCTTAATTCTTACTGAGGATTTGGAAGGGAAAATATAGCACTAGCCTAGATATATTTTTAAAAACAGGGAAGTATATAAATAAAAGTCAATAAAATATAAAGGATTTACCTTTGTTGTTTAAAATGCACACCACCATAAAAATATAACATTTACAGCCTATATATTCAGCACTGGATAAGTTTAACCAATTAAACCAAACCTAGTTTTTATTTTCATTATAGTTCCATGTATTACCCATAATCCTAGGGATTTTGGTAAGCCTCCTATTTTAGGCTAAAATGTTACAGAAGAAATTCTTCTTTTATATATTATGTGTATAATACTAAAAAAAATTTCAACAGGATCTTGGGTTTGGGGAGAAAATTCAGTTGTTTCTTGCACTTTGGAAATAACTTTCACCAGCTTAACTCTACTTAACGGTTTTTTGTAGGGTGCCAATGGAATGAAAGGAGAAAAAGGAGACTCCGGATTGCCAGGCCCTCAGGGTCCTTCCGTAAGTCCAAGTGGCTAAACTTCTGTGGTTCTGAGAGACCCTGAAACAGGCCTATTATTTACCTAGCTTAACCTGTGCCAGATGGTTTATCAACAACAGAAAGACAGTGAACCTCTTGGTTTGTCAAACTGTGAAAGAAATATCTACTGGCCTTGTATGACGAGAGACATAGGATCTTAGAGGCCTGGGTTGGAAGCAGTTTTTTGGAGGGCTGTCTAATCCTTATGAGGAGAAAATCAGTGGTTTCCCCACAATGGTTGTGGATAGAGCTCCATCAGTATAGAACATATGTCCTTTTTTTCTCCAGAGCCCTGTTTTTGCTTAGTGAAATATTTGAGAGTTTAATAGTGGTTGTAGCATCATAGCATTTCTTGGTAATCAGTTGCTTCTTTTTCTTTTAATGTACTTTTGCTTTATTCTGGCTTTTGTAGAACAACTGTATTTTTGTAAGATTTGTTGTTGTTGTTGTCCTTATGAAGGAATTTCTAAAGCTAGAGAATAAAATGCATCACTTCTTCCAGTATTTCTTCCTCTACAACTGTTAATGGCCTTAGCAGAACCTCAGCACAGGAATCCAGCTGAACTGCCTTATCTCAATGAAGTAACCAAATCCATGTTAATTTTTTGGACATACAGATCATAGGCCCACCAGGCCCACCAGGTCCCCATGGCCCACCAGGCCCCATGGTAAGTTTCCTTTTCCTCCAAAATGTAATTGTTTATAAGCATGCTACTAAAGAAAACATGAATACCTCCCTCAAAACAACCAGCTTATGTTTTGTACTACCCGCTGTGGAATGCGCAGAAAATATGAGGCGCTTGAGATGCATTGACTTTATGGGGTTGTCTTTTACCCCCTCAACCACATATGTTGGAAAGAGATAGGATAGATTTATGATAGGAGTGTTGAGGAAAGATTGCTAGATCTGGCAAGCTATCCTCCAACCTTATTGTATGAACATTGGCAAAGGTTTTAATCAACCACTTCTCTAGTTTTATTTTTTTTTCTGTAGTGAAATAAGATTAATCATAGTCACCACCAAGGAATGTTTCTAACCATCTTTGGAGTTTGGGGTACTCAAATGAAATGTTCCATAAGGACATTTATAAAATAATGCTATGAAAAACTGAGGCTTGGTTCCACAGATTCATGTTTCTGGGTCCTTTCCTTTTCACTTTCATAGCACTTTTGTTGATCCATTGTGTTACAAGCATTGTCTTGTAACACCCACCAAACAATTGGGTGGGGCTATGTAACTAAGGTGCTTGTGGCCCATCAAGGGGATTAGACAGTTTGCAAATAAAGTGCATGGAACCCTGCAGGGGTAGGACAATGCAATTAAGGTCTACAGAACCCTAAAGAGGGGATTGGTCAGTTTTGTCACTCCACTAAGCTTAAAATAAGCCATCCCAGAGGTGGAAGATTGAGCTCTGGTGGCGTAGTGCCTAAGGCATTTGACTGCTAACCAGAAGGCTGGCAGTTCAAACCCACCAGCCTCAGAAGGAAGGTTGGGCAATCTACTTCCATAGAGATACTGCCTTGGAAACCTAAGGAGGGGTCACTTTGAGTCGGATCCAACTCGATGGCAGTGAGTTTTTTTTAGAGGTTGAAAGGGGTGGCTGACTACCACCAGGAAAAGAGATGAAAGCAGAGCACGTTCTTTGGACCCTAGGTCCTTGCACTGGGAACTTCCTCAGGACACAACGAACTGTAACACAAGAGATGGTGAGAGACAGTGAGAAGCAGTGGCAGGAAAATGGTGGCAGCAGAGGCAGCAGAACCAAGAGACTGGCAGGAGAGAGTGCAGTGGGCTTTCTGGCCTATGGAGTGAAGTTTGTGAAGTTCAATGAGAAGGCTAAATGCCTCCACCACACCATTTTTACACAGTGTTCACTGAAGGTGTCCCTCTGTGACCAAAGACAAGGCACCCCATCCTCACAGATTTGGTGTCCAGTGAGGACATTACTTGCCCTGTCAGGTCAGTTTGGACTCACTACAACCCCGTATGTTATGGAGTAGAACTGCTGCGTAGCGTTTCCTTGGCTGCGAGCTTTGCAGAAGCAGATCATCAGGCTTTTCTTCTGTGGTGCTGGTAGGTATGTTCCAGCTACCAACCTTTCAATTCCTAGTCAAGCACAAACTGCACAACCCAGGGATTTTTTAACAACTAGTAATTTCTCAAATATCTTAACTAATGGCAGTTGTGTTAAGGCTAGATTGCTTCAAGTGCTAGTGATTGAATAATAACGCAAAGCAGTCTGTAAGGTCTCATTTGATGGCTCAATAAACCAAATGTTCTCAATCATACAAATTAAATAGGAAGAAGTTCCTATCGTGCTGTAAGAAAGAAGCATCAATATAGAATGATTTAAGCCACACCCTAGCTCCATATCCAATCATCTGTTTCTTATTGCCATTTTTACTTCATCACACAAAAAAATTACAATAAATTTTATTTTCTTAAAACCAAACAGCTTATTAAGAATTAGGCAAATAGCATATTTTGGCTTTTTTATCCTCTCTCCACTTAAGATAGAAAGTTAAGTAGAAAATGAGACATCCTGTTCATATCATAAAATTCTTTATAATTGAATTTAACTGTTATTAAAATGAGATAAGAATAATCGATAAAGTGACTCCCATTTCCTGAAAAATGTTTATGCACAAACTTATCTAAAGGGAAATATTATTCTAATGTAAACATATACAACAAATATCCACACATTGTCTGATAAGGAACTTTTTTCCTGGTTTTGTATGTTTCATTGATGGAAGTTAGTATACTTCTTTTCCCAATAGTTGATTTAAATCACTTGAAAAGTTTAAAGCAATCCTTAGGAAGTTTCCATTAGTTTCACTTGACTCATTAATCTCTATACTTAAATTTACACACAATATATGCTTTTATATACTGATTCATGCATACATTATGACTTCATTCTGTTTATAAACAATTGTTATAAGAACATTAATGAGTTCATCTTCTGTAGAGACAATTACAGTCTGAATAATAATGCTTAGCTCTCTTGTATTGGCATCCTTTCCTTAATCTTAAATAAGAGTCCCAAACTTGTATGTAAACTCCCTGCTTCCTTTCCCTTTTATATTTCTTGCTTTTTTGGGTCTGGAGGAATTGATAAGGAAAATGTCTCCTCTTCTCTGATACTTAAAGTCTGCAACTTTTCTTTGGCAAATTAACGTCCTTTAATTCCTTCTATTTAAACTCATGAAGCATCTCAAATATTCCACCCAGATTAAAATGGAAATTGAGAAGTAGAAGTAATGTGGGTTCAAAATCCCTTTTTTTTCCTTCCATATAACCTTGGCAGACCTCCTCCTCCTTACCATAGGTATTTAGCAGTCAGAATTGCTATTTATGAATTCCTAACACAGGAATCCAAGAGCTGTAAGTAAGGAACTTTCAGTAGGTCATAAAATCCACTCTTCTCCTGCCTCTAGCTGTAACTCAAAAAAGAAGACCTTTGTTTTTACATATTTTTTGTTATTTTACATAATACTCACTTCTGGGAAACAGTGAATCAATTCTTAGTTAAAAGCTGTGTTTTCCCCTTTCAGGGACCCCATGGACTTCCTGGACCAAAGGTAATCTAACAAATCCCTTGATTATTTGTTTTCTATTTCCTTATTAATCATGAGAAGCATGACTGAAGCATGTCTGTCCTGTCTTATTTCTTTGTCAAGTAATGTTATTAATCTTTAAGCCTTTAAGCATCCGGATATTTAAAGCAAACAACACAAAATGATTCACAAAAATTTTTAAGTGGTATCACCTGGAGATAAAATATTTTGCATTTTGCCTTTTTCCTTGACACTGTAAATTTCTTAAATTACCATCATAATATACTCAAAACCAATTATATAGAAGTGAATTTGATTAGGTTATTAGACTAGTCTAGATACTTTTTCAATTGTGGTATCTTTAGCTATGTATTTGGATAATATTAATTGATGTTTCTTGCTTGTCATATAGTAGAATTGCATTTAAATGCTTTGGCTATCCAGCATTTTAATTTTGTGCTCCCTCAGAAGTCACTGGTCTAGAATGGGGTAGTGTATATTAGGTAAGCCATGCTTGGGGGCTCTGGTGGTGCAGTGCCTAAGGCATTTGACTGCTAACCATGAAGCTTGGCAGTTCAAACTCAACAGCTGCTCCACAGAAGGAAGATGTGGCAATCTACTTCCTTAAACATTTACCACCTTGGAAACACAATGGGGGTCACTATGAGCCAGAATCCACTTGATGGCAGTGGGATTGGTTTTTGGTTTGGATGCTTGGGGGCAGATAACATCATAGACATGTATTTTACTCTATCCACTTTGCATTAAGTAGAAAACAATAGAGAATAGCCTCTTCTTGTCAGAACTAGGGCAGCTGGCACTGTAAAGATGGTCTCAAACTGTTCTTGGGCTTTGTGTAGACTGAGAGACATCCTGGAGGATTAAAATGAGTCCTGAAAGGCAAGATGCTTCCTCCAGGGAGTTTATATGATGAGATTCTAATCTCAGCTTTGCCACTGACAAGCTGTATCCACCTTGGGCAGATTACTTACCCTCTCTGAACCTCTGTTTACTCAGCTGGGTAACTTACCTCATAGTGTTGTTAATTTCATGAGGTACGATTATAAAACACTTAGCAGAATATCTGATGCAGTTGTTATTAAACACCCAATAATTGATCATTGTTACTGTTATCTTGTGATTTGATGCTCTGTTTTGAGCAAAAATTCAACCAAGTTAGTCCAAGGGAAATTGTGAGAATATTCAGGGGCTCTTGAGAGCTACCTGCTAGTAAACTGGTGCATTTAAAAGGCGATGAGGGGGGACACAAGAATGGCACTAGACATCAGAAAGTGTAGTCCAACCTCTCCTCTGGGGAGGCTAGCTCCCCTCTGGTGCATCTAGCTTTAGGGCTGGTAGCAGGTATTGATCTGACTCAGGAAACCCGAGTTTCCTTCTCTAGGTGAGGCAGATGGCCTTCCCTGGAATTACTATTAATGATTTTTTTTTTTTTTTTTTTTTTATCACAGAGGAATCCAAGAGCTGGAAGGAATTTTTGGCAGGTCATAAAGTCTACTCTCCTCTCTCTAGCTATA
>NW_006921658.1:9649504-9650675 GCF_000298275.1 Orycteropus afer afer
GTGATATAGGGGAGCTCTGGTAGCGTAGTGCCTAAGGCACTTGACTGCTAACCAGAAGGCTGGCGGTTCAAGCCCACCAGCCACTCCTCGGAAGGAAGATGGGGCAATCTACTTCCATAGTGATACTGCCTCGGCAACCCAAGGAGGGGTCACTATGAGACGGGTCCTACTCGACGGCACATAACAACAACAACAACATTGTGATATAGGTGAAAATTTGCAGAGCACATTGATTTTCCATTCAACAATTAATACACATTTTGTTTCATGACATTGATTGCAATACCCACAAGGCACTCTTCCGTCTGCCTCCCTGTATTTACAATGTCCCGTCATCCTATCTCTTCCTGCCTTCTGAGCTTTATTGCTGTTGTTAGGTGCCATCAAGTCATCTTCGACTCATAGTGACTCTATGCACAGCAGAAGTAAACACTGCCTGGTCTGGCGCCAGCTCCATGATCCCTGCTATACTTGAGCCCACAGCCACTGTGTCAATCCATCTTGTTGAGAGCCTTCCCCTCTTCCCTAGATCCTCCACTTTATCAAGCATGACATCCTTCTCCAGGGAATGGTCCCTTCTGACAACATGACCAAAGTAGGTGAGACAAAGTCTAGCCATTCTCACTTCCAAGGAGCATTCCGACTGCACTTCCTCCAGGACAGATCTGTTAGTTCTTTTAGCAGTCCATGGTACTTTCAGCATTCTTTGCCAGCACCACAACCCAAAAGTATCAGTTCTTCTTCAGTCTTCCTTATTCATTGTACAGCTCTCACGTGCATATGAGACATTGAAAATATCATGGCTTGTGGCAGGCCCAACTTAGTCCTCAAGGAGACATCTTTGCTCTTCAGCACTTGAAAGAGTTCCTTCGCAGCCAACTTGCCCAGTGCTATATGTCGTCTGCTGTCCTGACTGATGCTTCCATTGGCATCAATTGTAGAACCAAGCAATATGAAGTCTTTGACAACTTCCATCTTTTCTTCATTCATCACGATGATGCTCATTGGTCTAGCTGTAAGGATCTTTGTTTTCTTTATATTGAGATGTAATCCATACTGCAGACTGTATTCTTCAGTCTTCATCAGTAAGTGCTTTAAGTCATCCTATCTTTCAGCAAGCAAAGTTGTGTCGTCAGCATATCACAGGTTGTTAATGATTCTTCCTCCAATC
>NW_006921658.1:9652417-9677844 GCF_000298275.1 Orycteropus afer afer
TTTTTTTTTTTTTTCCTTGTTAGAAAGTAGTGAAACCAGAAGCATGGATTAGAGTTTGGGGATTCAGTACTGTTCTGAGAGTCAGAGGAGAGAAAGTCATCTATCAACTTTGGGACCTTCGTGTAATTATCTACCTCAACCCACTCTTAGCTTCCCTTTGGATTGTATGGCACCACCCCAGACTACCAAACCAAAACCAAACCCACTGCCTTCGAGTCGCATCCGACTCATAGTAACCCCTCCGTGGATTTCTGAGGCAGTATCACTACAGAAGTAGATTGCCCAACCTTCACTCTAGACTAGCCTAATCATAATGACCAAAACTGTGTTTTTTAAATTCCATAAGTGATTCTGACACACCATCCCCATAGGTTTAGATGTCCAAGCTCCTTTTGATATCTAAAATACTATTATTTGTTTCGTCCACTCTTAATTTCCATTGTTATTTAAGTCATAGATGTAAGAAGATGATAAAGCTAAAAAGACATCACGGATTACCTATGCTAGTTCCTTGACATTATAAAAGATGGACTGCAGGCTCAAGAAATTTAGGTTATTTGTCCTAAATTATGTTACTAGTTAACGATAGCTCTGGAACTAGAATTAGAATTTAGGTCCAGACTTGAAGTTAAGTGTTTTTGGCACTGGATTTGATTATTTATATACTTACCTTCTCAATTAATGCTCCTTCCTATCAGTGAAAAACCCTCACTGAAGAGTTTCATAGCCTACTCAGGCTGCCCTAACTAGTCATCATGTCAAAACCACTTGCCGAAACTCCATGCACATGCAAAGCCATTGATCTCAAGTTTAAATCAGCTAATTAGAGATGACATTGAGCTGTGAGTCAGAACCAACTCAACAGTGCCTAACAAAAACATTGAGCTTTGACCATACTTTCACGTTGACTAACTCAGTGACATTCCCAATATCCTATCTTATGTGAAAAGCATGTTTGGATTTTAAATAGTGTCAGCTCTGCAAATATATCTTGAAATCCAGGAAATCTATTGGATCATGCCAATGTGTTTATGACTTTGTGACCCCTTTGAAAGTCCAAATATTTATGATTATTCAAAAGTTCTATGGCTAAATCTACTTCAACATTTCCCAAAAATTCTGAATGAGAAGAATCACCTGGGAGGCTTTTCTTAAAAACGATTCCTATGTTACTAAGGAGGTCTGGTGGTGTAGTGGGTTAAGGCATCTGGCTGCTAACCAAAAGGTTAGTGGTTCAGACCTACCAGCTGCTCTACAGTAGGAAAATGGGGCAGTCTGCTTCCATAAAGATTTACAGCCTTGGAAACCTAATGGGGGTCACTTTGAGTTGGAATAGACTTGATGGTAATGGGTTTCGTTTTTTTGGGGGGGGGTGGTAGTAAGGGCATGTGCTATGATCTGCGCAGGGCTCTGGATTCTTGATGTTTAATAAACACCACACTGATTTTCATCATCAGGCAAATTGTAGAAATATTGCCCAAATTAATCCCTTCTGCCATAGGAGCGTAATCCTCCAACCCCACCCAGCAACACTCTGTAGGACATTTGAGTCCATAATGACCTCCTTTCACAAGTCTTTGAAGAAGATTTTCTTGACAAAATCAATGTCTATACGTAAAAGATAGAAAGAATGAGGTCAGAGCTCTCTCTGCCTCTAAGAGGCTGCTACTGGTGGAAAATAGGTGTACTATATTCCTGCATTTTTAAGAGCAGTCCAGAGACTATATCACTTACCATGGTTTTTGTAATGTCACCTTGAGTTAAATTCATACCTCCTTTTTTCTAACACTGGGCAGACGGACATTTAGTACAGTTAGTACTTTTAAGTTCTTTGATCTTCACATTCTCTTCTGGGATTGGTAATTTGTTGTCTACTCTATTGATTAATCCATATAGGGACTTGCCTTGGCAATGTCAGTGAATGAGGACTTGCTAAATGGCATTACTTCAAACATCAGCTGCTGCATGTTTAGCTCATTCCCCTGGGCAAAATGCTTAAAGGCTTAACATATCTGTATATAACACTGTTCTGCATATTCCAGTTTTCCATTCCAGCAGAGTGGGTGTTTTTCCTACTGAACTTTCCTCAATACTTTCCACTCTGAGTGTCTTTGATTTACTTGGTTATAGCACTGAAGTTAGAACAAATTCCCTTTAGATGTAACTAACCCAAAATTCAAGGACTTGGTCATAAATATCTTGATTATAAGGAACACATTTTCTTGGGAGTTTTGCTTCCCAAAATATTATTTACTTGTCAATTTCAATTTATAATTTAAAAAAATTAATGTTTTGAACTGATGCAAGATGACTCTGGCCTGACTTTGCTGTTACCTAAAACTGGAATCTGCAATCTTTTCAGAGACTGGCTCTCTTCTCTCCCAATTTAAAGACCCATGATAGCAACCAAAATTGGCATTTGCTTTTGCATTTAGGGTGAACCAGGGTTAAATGGTGTTAAAGGATTGAAGGGTGAACCAGGTCAAAAGGGTGACAGAGGACCCCTTGGTCTTCCAGTAAGTAAAGAAAACTTTCCATTTCAGTGCAAATCTCAGACTTTTCCTTCTACCTTAAGTAACAACTCTGGTTTACTCCATGGCTATCTTACTGTTGAGGCTTCTATAATTGGAAAACATATTATGTTAGAGCAGAGCTCAGTCTAGTTTTGTTTTCTCTGGTGTCTGCTCTCGTGTCAAAAAGAAGATCCCGTAACAAATAATGCTATACATGTTCTGTCATTTTCTTCAATTACATACGTGCCAACCTTCCTCTTTTAGGGCTGAAATTTTTCTCCCGTCTCCCTCCCCTTTAAAAAAAAAAGGATTGTGCTCATTATTTCATAATTTTTTCTCAAATGATTTCATAATTTAGTGCAGTTTAAAATTCTTCAATTGCTTTTTCTCCTTCAATACCAAAAAACTGTAGCCCTCTGTTGGTGGCAGGTATGCAATTGGCCATCATTAATGGCGTGGGGTAAATGCTTGCCCTGACACTGACCAGTCATATCGTGTTCTAAATGTTTTATGTTGTTTGTTTAGGAAATGGCCTGTCATGAGGCTCTTTGGCAGCAGTGGCTAGAATGGAAGAAATAGTTTGCAATTGTGTAGAAATTTTTATTTTTAATGAAAAGAGGATTTTTCCCTTCTTGCTTTTATGCCAGACTTCTTTTCACAACAACTAAAAAAGAATTTTAAAAAAATGATTACTGAATATAAGATTTTAGCTTCAATATTTTAGTTTGCTGTCTGATGAAGATAAAAATCAATAAATAACATTATAATTGCATTATTAAAATAGTATCAGAAAATCAGTAGTACAGTATCATTTATACACATGGTGGAAGTGAGCGAGAAAGGAATTGGTGACCAATTATTTCTTTTCCCTATGACTTTTACTATACTTTGAGGTATCAAGGTATCTCTTTTGATATCTGGTCCTTTACAAAGATCAAACACGTAATGTTATTGTCATTGTTAGGTACCATTGAGTTGGCTCTGACTCATAGCGACCCTGTGTTCAACAGAACGAAACACTGCCCGGTCCTGTGCCAGCTTCCCAATCCCTGCTATATCTGAGTCCATCATTGCAGCCACTGTGTCAATCCATCTCATTGAGGGCCTTCCCCTTCTTCATTGACCCTCCACTTTACCAAGCATGATATCCTTCTCCAGGGCATGGTCCCTTCTGACAATATGACCAAAGTCTGGCCATTCTCACTTCCAGGAGCATTCCAGCCACACGTCTTCCAGGGCAGATTTGTAGATATTTAATATTCATTTATTTACTGAATGAGTAAATAAAAAAATGCATGCTATAAGCCTCGTGTTAGATCACAGGTGAAATAATACCACTTTGATCAATGGACCACAGGCATAAAATCTCTACAACATGTGTGAGTAATTTATTCAACATTCCTGGTGGATATAATATTATCAGTGAAAGATTTTCCACATCCCCCCCATTCATTTTCAGATGTTAGATTCTTGGTGACTCTAAAGAGAGTATGAAAAGGAAAAAAGAAAGATTACATTTTCTGTTTTTTTTTTAATTCTTGATCCAATTTCTTTCAAGTTTGCCTTAAATTTAATTTTGGACCTGTGCTAATTTTTATGCAACCTTTAGCCAAAAGTTCTACCTATATAACATTAAACAAACAAACAATTGCAAGAACATAAATATTGTATGCATTTTTTGCTTTAATCATTGCTTACTGAAAATGTATTTCTACAGTTATAATATGGATCATAATAGAGTATACAAATTTAAAATAAAAAAAAACTAAAAATACCCCAAATATATATGTTATAGCATAAAGTTTGCAGCTGGAATAGATCTTTTTTTCCACTTTGTATTATTAACTGCATCTGAAGCATAAAATGGAGAAATAGTTCTACAAGCTTGCCAAGAGCATTTATAAGGCCAATGTGTTGTCTTTTTTAATCACTCCTTGATTTAATCTGTATTTTTAAAAGGACTACATAAGGTGCTCTGGTGGCAAAATGGTTAAAGCATTCAGCTACTAACCAAAACATGAAATATGAGGCAGTCTGCTTCCATGAAGATTTACAGCCTTGCAAACCTGATTGGGCATTTCTGCACTGTCCTATAGAATCGCTATGAGTCAGAATTGACTTGATGGTAGGGAATTTGGTTTGAGTTATACATAAATATTTGGACTTTGAGATGCAAAAGCCATATCCAAGAAATAATTGTGCTTATTCTTGAAACAAGCATTGGAAATCTGTCATTTTTCATTCTGCCCTATTAATATGTAAGGAATCCTGGCACTCAGCTGCTAACTGAATCCACCTGCTGCTCTGTGGGAGAAAGATAGGGCAGTGTTCTTCTGTAAAGATATACAGTCTTGGAAACTCTATGGGGCAGTTCTACTCTGTCCTGTAGGGTCTCTGTGAATTGGAATCAACTAGGAGCTCTGGTAGCATAGTGGCTAAAGCACTTGACTGCTAACCAGAAGGCTGGCGGTTCAAACCCACCAGCCACTCCTCGGAAGGAAGGTTGGGCAATCCTACTTCCGTAGTGATACTGCCTCGGAAACCCAAGGAGGGGTCGCTATGAGTCGGGGCCGACTCGACGGCACATAACAACAACAAGACAACAGTGGGTTTGTTTTAGGTATTGATGTGTAGTCTAGAGTTCAAAGTAAAGAAAAACATCATACATTGCCTGAGAATAGAACTAGATTTTTACAGTATTTCTCATTCAGTTTTTGATGCAAGGATTGTCTGAAGTGAAATAAGGAATGATTTAGCTTGGACAGTTATTTTTCATTTGGTCTCAAGACTCCCCCCCCACCCACACACACACACCCAGTCTTTTCCTGTTCCTAGAAGTCCCTCTAGTGGTTCATAATGTAAATAGTAAGAACAACACAAAAAACAATCAGTATTATTCATGTAAAATCCACCAAGAGTCATCCTGGCATGTTTAAATTTTGTATTTGTTGTTCATAAACACTATTTTAACAAGTAAAACTAGAGTTCTTTTCTTGTTTTTGGAAATCTTAAATGTAAATGATTATAATAATGAGCCTTTTTCTTATGAGATTGGCCATTATTTTTTCTTCAGAACCTAAAGAACATATATTATGAATAGTTTAGTGTGTAGAAAATAAATCTCATATGGAAATTTGATAACAGTTTATGACTGTTATTGGCAATTACTTTGTAGCCCACTCTATAAACCTCATTAACTTGATTGCCAAATAAGAACTTGTCTAATAGAAATGCCATTAAAATGCCATCATCTGTGGGGTGTTTATTGTCATGTGTTGTTTTTTTTTTTCAAACTAACAATTCATAGCGATGTGATATTCATCCCAGAATCCTGTGACTGAGTATTATGTTGTTTGAAGTGTTACATTTGTTCCTCAGTACCTCATACTAATCTCTGTTCTTGTCATTCGTGTTATACCCACCAACCCTGCTACCAACCAAATCACACGCAGGGAGCATCTGGCTTAGACGGAAAGCCAGGATCCCGGGTGAGTCGGTCCCTGTCTTACTCTGACATGCTTTGCGGCTATGGATTGTGGGCTTCTGGACAGATCCCTTTGCTGAATGTACTCTCATCAGTTGATGAGGGTACATGGGACTGAAGTGAAGGAGGAGGACAACAGAAAATAGGGTGCATCTCTGTTTGAAGCATAGCTTAAACTACTAAAACATCTTTCTGAAACCTGGATTCAAATGTGGATAATTTGCTAGGAATTCCCTGCTTGGCTTCATTGTCTTCATATCTCAATTTTTTTTTTTTTTTTTTTTTTTTGTTCTTAGCAGAAGGACATTCCTTACATTTCTGTAAAAGATCCACTCTGAAGACATGAAAATCAATATGAATCTGACCCCTTTGTTTTTAACTAGCTTTTCTTTTTATGTTTACACCTATCTCACAAATGTACCTTCTTCCTTGGAACTAACTTTCAAATTTCTGTTCAAAGAAATAACTTGTCCGTCTTCTGTCATTTTGTCTCTTTGGTTTTTAATAGCTCCATCTCTTAAATTTCAGTTGTAGATACTCAGGATTTAGAAAGTCTTTTAAAGAGAAATTTTAAATTCAGACAGTATGAAAAGGATCAGTTAAAATTATGAGATTTCATCAACATTAGAATGAATTTAAAACCCTGAATTCTTTCATACCACAAGCCTCTAACAGAATAAACCTGGATAGACCAGGAGCAGGAATATGCTGGAAAAACTGTGCTGCAATACTTCCTGCATTTACAAATATTATAATAGACTCTTTGCAAATCTAGGCAGAGTCTTCCTGGAAATGAGCAAATATACTTGAAGTCCTTGCTATATTTTTAAGGATGTAAGGGGAAAAAAAATCTTCAATTCTAAAAACCTGCTTTGGGTGGTCATTATTTTAGTGTTTCTGTGTTCATTCAGCTGTTACCTTCTCTGCTACAGAAATCTTAATCTTGAAACAGGAGACCAGATGCAATTATGCCATTAAATCATCTCAGCTGCCCACTTTGTGCACTGTAAGCCTAGTGACTTTGGCCACTGCAGCAAAACTGATAAGAATGTAATATCTTCTCTCTAAGCCTCTGCTGCCCCCAACAGAGCTGCAGAGAGTTTGGATTGAGCAGTTAGACACTGTTCTCATTTATTTAATAATTTGTTTCACTTGTATTACTGTTCAAGCCTCTTTATCACAGCTGAGAACAAAGGCTTCAGAGCAACTAAGGCCAAGGAGAGTGGGGGTGGCAGTGGGGGTGGAAAGTGGAAGTGAGGAAGAGGTGAGGAAGAGGAAAAACAAATACATTTTTCTTCAGATTATGGGAAGAAAGTGAAGACGTTCCACTTGGTAAGGGAGGAAATACATAATTAAACATGACATATGCCTTTTTATGTGTGCCTTCCACTGAAATATGCAGTTATATAATTCATCCTTCATGCATGAGTCTCTCAAAAACCAGTGGCCTGAAAGAATCAAGTATAAAGTACTTGGGAAGGAGATAACTTGCCTTACTGTTGTTTTTAAGGCTGCATTCATCCAGGAAAAAACCAGGATAAATTATAACTGCTTGCCTTGTAGCCCTTGTGATGTATCTCATATTACCTTATTTTTATCTTTTTTTTAGGGTACAGATGGCCCTATGGGACCCCATGGCCCTGCAGGTCCCAAAGGAGAAAGAGTAAGTTGCTCTTAAAGTTATAAAGCCTTGTACTAAATAAAGTACAGTGTGGCTCTTGCATTGTAGTTGAATTGAAGTGTTCATTTACCAGACAAGAAATAAAGGGCTATCTAATATTTAAAAAAAGTAAATTCCTTCTTAAGTTTCATCCAGAACTCTAATACTGAGAGATGAGAGCCCCAAAGCACAAACTAGAATATGGCTGCCTTAATAAAAACAATGCATACATTTACATAGCTAAAATAAATAACTCATATTATTCTTTCTTAAACCATAAGGAAGATATTTTCACTTGGCCTTAATCCAAAAAGTTGAAGTCAGTGGGGCTAAAATTTCTAGGACCACATATTTTCGTTGATAGTCTTTTATATAAAGCTACTGTATGCATCCAGAGTAAGTTACAGCTCTATTTTTTCAAAAAAGGAAATGACAAAATCTAACTATTCTCCTCCACACAGTTACACATGCTCCCATTTCTAGCAAAAGAATAGCCTGTCTTTCTCTAACCATAAGGAAATAATTTCAGTGTATTATAAAACAAAAACCTCTCACTAATCTCTGTATTGCTAGGCCATGTTCCATATTCTTTGGAGGAAAGGAAAAAAAAAAAAAAAAACATCCAGAATGGAAGATAAATATCTGACACACATACAAAAAATGTACTGCAACATCAGCAGCTGGTTATTTGTCTGGAATTTTTTTACCCTCTTTCTCTGTTTTTCTCCCACTTTTTCTTTTCTTCACCTTGGAAAACTCAGAAGTTTTTTCATGTGTCTGAGTGGAATTGTGTCATCAGTTTTCCCAGTCTCCAAATGGGATGTAGAGAAAGTATCCCGATAGTGAGAGCTTCAAAATGCTGCAATGATTCACTGTGCAAGCTTGTGGTCTTTTAAAATTAGATAGATTTTCATCAATCTGGGATAATTTGCTTTAAAATAGAGCTCTGGGTGGTGATTTCTTTGACAGGGCTTCCAATTCCATAATTCTATGAAATGAATTCATTCATTCTGTAAATATTTACTAAGTGCTGCCAGTTAAAAAGCAGTTGCCCTCAAGGTGATCAAGACCTACGTTGATCCCATATGTGTCTGAATATAGCTGTATTCTGCAAGGTTTTCAATAGCTGGTTTTTCAAAAGTATATCGACAGGCCTCTCTCCAAGATGCCTCTGGGTGGACTCCAACCTCTAACCTTTTGATTATTAGGCAAGCACCTTAACCATTTGCATCACCCGTGGACATCTTATCAAATGATACTATGAGCAAAACACAGTATTACTTCAAGTGTGAAATGGAAACACTCTTCTCATACTTAAAGGCTTTTGAGCAAAAGCCTGTTTTGCTAAATCATTCTGGTGCATTCAATGTTAACATTATAGTCGATCCATCATCCCAAATTTTTATTAATACCTTATACATAGTGACGCAACAAAGGAAGCAGCTATTTTCCCTGACTTAGAAGAGTTTATAATCTATTTGCAGAAAAAAAAAGAACTAAGGAATAACCAGAGAATGAGGCCAAAGTGAAAACAAATAGTACAGGCTGTACATCCAATAATGAAGAAGGCTGGCTTTGTCCAAGAATGCTTCTAAAAGATGTCCTAAAAGAAGATATAATCTGAAAGAATAAAAATGCAATCGTCTTCTTTCTAAAACCAAGCCAATGACTTCTGGAGATAGTCTGAATTGAAAATAATATTCAAAAGCTAAGAGTTTCAATGCTACTGCTGATGCAGATGTGCTTTCAAGCATTGTATCAAGAAATTCAGGACTTGTACTAAAAATGGAGCACCAAATCACAGGCAGTCTTTTGGCTGAATGCCCTGGAGCTCAAGAGGGTTTACTGTTTGCTAAATCAGCTGCTACTTCCGATCTCTCCAGAGTGTCACAAGAGTATCAAGTCGCACTGGTGAGGCAGAATGAACAAGGAAAGCAAATGAAATTGTGAAGAATTTTTGAAGGCATAGTTTAAGTCAAATGGTGTATCCTGTAAAGTGCTACACTTGTATTTACTCAGCATGTTAACTATCTGAACTGGATCAAATGTCAATTCTCTCTAAGTGCCCCCTCACCCAAAGTGCTAAACTGGAGTGAGATTCTCAAAGTTAATAGACTGAGGCTCCATTTGGAATCTCTTGACAAAGTTTCAATTTTAAAGAGGTAAGAATCAGCAAAAGGCATGATTCTAGAATAGTTAAAGAATTAGAATGAAATTAGACCAGCCTACAGGAAACCTGGTAGCATAGTGGCTAAGACACTTGCCTGCTAACCAGACAGCTGGCGGTTCAAACCCACCAGCCACTCCTCGGAAGGAAGGTTGGGCAATCCTACTTCTGTAGTGATACTGCCTCGGAAACCCAAGGAGGGGTCGCTATGAGTCGGGTTTGACTCGACGGCACATAACAACAACAACAACAAAGGAAACCAGGCATTTGGCAGGCAATGTTATTCATAAACTGTCAAATATATGGTTGGCAGCATTACTATTCAATTTTTCAAACATCTGATGCTGCCTGCCTTCTTCATTTGGCCCTATAATTACTTAGGAACTCTGGTAGAGTCTGTTATGTTTGAGAAGTTCAAAAGTCCTTAGTCCCCATGTGGCACAAATGGTCAAGCACTTGGCTACTAACCAAAGGTTGACAGTTCAAATCCACCCAGAGGTACCTCAGAAGAAAGGCCTGCAATCTACTTCCAAAAGATTCCCATAAAATCAAACCCACTGCCACTGAGTTGATTCTGACTCATAGCAACCCCACAGGATAGAGAAGAACTGCCTTATAGGGCTTCCAAGGCTATACTCTTTAAGGAAATAGAGTACCAGATCTTTCTCCCATGGAATAGCTGGTAAGTTTGAACCACCATCCTTTTGGTTAGCTGAGCACTAACCACTGCACCACCAGGGCTCCTTTCCAAAAGATTACAGCCATTGAAAACCCTATGGCATGCAGTTGCTAGTTACCATCAAGTTGGCTCTGACACACAATGACTTCTTATGCTAAAGTATGAAACACTGCCCAACTTTTTGCCATCTACGTAATCTTCATGATCATTGATATATTTGAGTCCATTGTTGTAGCTATGTCAATCCATTTCACTGATGGTTTCCCTCACTGTTACTGTCCTTCTACTTTACCAAACATGATATCCTTCTCCAGAGATTAGCCTCTCCTGATCCAAAGTAAGCAGGTAGAAGTCTTGAATAACATTCTGTGATCCATAGGGTTTTCCTTGAGTAACTTTCAGAAGTAGATCACCAGGCCTTTCTTCCTAGTCTGTCTTAGTTAGCAAACTCTGCTGAAACCTGTCCACCATGGTTGACCCTGCTGGTATTTTAAATATCAATGGCAGGGCTTCCAGCATCATACCACAGTACCACCAAGTGACACACAGGTGATGGAAGACGTGCTATTTGCATTATTAAAACAAATAAAGCCATAGCTCCCAATCAGAGGAATAGGAAGGGGGTGGGTATACCAAAGTCATCTGTGAATTTTTTTTTAAACTAGACCTACTCCAGATTATATGAACCCTCTTTTTCAACTCCCAACTCCTGCTAAACACACACACACACACACACACACCACTTTCAAAATTGAAAATAACACTGCCATATCAAACTGAAAGAAACTGATTTTCAGTTAGTATGCTCTGGGTTGCCTCTAATTGCATAACACTAACAGTGTTTAATAATATTTATAGAACATGTTATCGGCCCTCATTTCAAATATTATAATGACATTTGATCTTCTGAGCAATTTTTCCAGAATATGTGTTATTATTATCATTTTACAGCAAAAGAAACCAAGGCACCAAGAGTTAAGAGAGTTACTGGAGGCCACACAGCCAATAAGTGACAGAACTGGAATTCAAATTTAAATGTTTCATTTCAAAGCCTAGACACTTTACTGACTATAATTGCTACTCGTTTTGTAATAAAGTAATAATGAGTAAAATTTAACAAGTTTCTATCATACTTATTTTCAATAATCTCAAACATCTTGAACTCCTGTACTATATGACCCTCTAGGGGACAGTGCTAATTAGCCCTATCAACCCCTTAAATTTAGATTAAAGAAGAATGTTAATAAAAACCAAAAAACCCATTGCCATTGATTCCATTCTGGCTCATAGTGACCCTATAGGACAGAAGAGAACTGCCCAAAAGGATTTCTTTATGGAAGCAGATTGCACCATTGTTCTGAAGAGTCCCACATGGGTTCAACCTGCTGACCTTTTGGTTAGCGGCTGAGTGCTTAACCACTATGCCACCAGGGCTCCTTTTGAAGAATGTTAATAATGACCTGAAATTTGCTCACACGAGAGTCGGGAGTATGGAGAAACATGAGGATAATGTGTGGCTATGTATCCACAGTTATCAGCTGAGTTTGGCATTTTGCCTTTGATGACAGATTCACTAACCCTTAAACTTCTTCAGGGGTGTGGCAACAGAAGGTAACATTTTCTGTTTGGCTACTCACATAAACATCACTGTTACTCCTAAAGTGTTCCTGTTATATATTGACAAAACACTTGGACTTAGGAGATGGCAGCAGAAGAAAATACTGCTTGAAATGCAGAACTTTTTCTTTAACTATCATCACAATTACTTCACATTCATGAGCCATGAATACAGTAACATGTATTCAAGATTTTAATTTCATCTGGGGAGGCCATGCTGCTTAATTAGTCATTTGAACAAAAAATAATGAAGGTAATGTTTATTGCCCTTACCAGGCATTTATTGAGAGAAATAGAAGTTTTTAAACCTTTTTCTTTTTGGAAAGACAGCAAAATATATACATGACTCTATTGATTTAGATTCATTCATTCACCCAACAAATATTTATTGGCACGATTCTAAGCACTGGAGATGCTATAGGTAACAAAACTAGAGGCCCCAATACAGTGAAGGACACATTAGAGTCAGAGGGACAGAAAAGAATTTAACATACATGTCTCTCCCCAGGAGGTAAGTGCTATGAAGTAAAGTAAAGCTAAGAAGAGGGAGATGGTGGTCAAGGAATGGCTTGCTGAAGAAGAGACATTTGATCAAAACCAAAAACCAAACTCACTGCTGTCGAGTCGGATCCAACTCATGGCGACCTCACCCTTCTTTCATAGATGACTTTAGTAAAATATGCTTTTGTGGGTACTTTTACTATAGCACAGGCAGCAGCAACCCCTATGAGCCAGAATCTTTGAGACTCTAATGGAATGGTACTTTGGATTTAAAAAAATAAAAAAAGTTGCCCTTGGGGTGATTCCACTCATGGCAACCCCACATGTGCAGAGTAGAACTGCTCTATAGAACCGATCTATGGCCTTTCAGAAGCAGATAGCCAGGCCTTTCTTCCAAGGCACCTCTAGATAGTTTCAAACTGACAACCTTCTGTTTATTGCATTGCTAAAGGGTCAAGGAGGTGGCATCTTTTGACCTCCTCTAACTATACAAGAGGGAGACAGAACCACCATCAGCAGCCCAAGGCCCGTACCTATGAGACAAGACATGCCGCCACCCTCCAGCCCTCTTACCAACCTTGACACCAACCATCCCTTCCACAGCACCCACTACCTCTTTCCCAGGTTCGATAATTCGCTGCAGTGGCTACACAGAACTCACAGTTTATGGGGTTTATTAGGGAAGCAACAGGCTACAATTGAAGTTCAGGAACATGCTCAGAATATAGTTCTTCAATCAGGACAGTCTCCCCTCTGCTGTGCCCTTAGACATGCCTCTCTGGCCCTTGGCTTCGTGGCCTGGCCTCTGCATCTGTGGGCCAGGTAAGCCTGCCACTCTGTCTTGTGCCTCAGTCAGGCATCTCTCACAGCCAGCAGTGAAGTTCCCCCTCTGCCTCTAGGAGGGCTTCTTTTAAGCCTGGCAGAGTGACAAAACTAACCAATCCCAACATCAGCGTTCTATGCACCTGAGAGAGAGCACAAACTTTCCCAGAACATTAAGTCATGCTGCGCCAACAAAAATACCCCAGGTGGATGACTTTAACAATCAGGAGTTTAAAAGCAGCAACTCAGTTGCTCACAGTAATTTCACTACAGAGTTAATCACCGGCCTTATTACAGGGAATAACTATTACCAACTGCCTAGCCAAATCGACACATATTTGCATGGTCCCACCCAGTAATCCAGTGGAAATTACAAAGACTATGGCTAGAAAAGCCATACTAGGTAATTCAGTACACTGCAGGAACCCGGGACTCCTTATGACATTTTATTATATGTATGCCATAGGAGGAAGTAGATGTGTATATTTGTGAGTATAGATGTGTATGATTAAGCTTTTCACCTTTCATTTTAGGGTGAAAAAGGAGCTATGGGAGAGCCAGGACCCAGAGGGCCCTACGGTCTGCCTGTGAGTTCACTGTTACTTGTACTGTCCCTACCTTCAGCATGAATAGATGACCTGTCACTGACACGGTTAACCCTTCACCCATGGGGCTGACTAATCATGTTACAGGAGCAAAGAACAACCACTAATTATCTGAAGTACCAATATAACCTTGTCCTTCAGAACTAGGTCATATTCAGTGTCTCACTCACTCCCACTCTTACCCCACACCCCTCAGCACGTACAGACACACACCCATGCACTTCACGAGATTGGGAGGATCACAGATGTCTATGGGATAAGCCATGCTAACCTGAAACCAGGATTCTGACTCTCAGATAACACCCTCCCTGTGCCGTCTGATGCCAAGGACACCCATGACTGTCATTTCCTTAGAAGGTCACTGTCTCCGAAAATGGGTGTGGAAGCTTTCATTTAAAACAACCTCCTCAGATTTCATCTTTTCACATAGGTCTTTTATTAAAACTATTCTTGCTAATAAAAGTTTTTACTTGAATTAGGTTGATGTTGACAATGACATTTATGTTTCTGACCTTTCTGAAGTCCTGTGGTGACAGATGAGCTTCAGAACCCAGGGTATCAATAGCTTTCTATCTTCTGGAAATTTTCAGTGGCACAGAATTCAATTCAGTCCTCAGATTTCCTTCAAAAACATTATCTTTGGGATATTTATAATTGATACATTATCATACAGTGGAAGAATATATTTGTTTTTTTAAACTCTGTTCCTTCCACATTTTATGAACTGAAATGATAAACTTATACCATGATTAATTCAGTGCTAAAAGAGATGCTGATTTTTTTAAATAGATTTCAAAATCAAATTGACAAAATCAAAGCAGCCTCTCAGTAACTTTGGTGGGTCAGTTGTGTGACACAATGAGATCATCTCCATGATCATCTGTATTTCGGCAGGGAGTTATGATCCTTGTGTAACAGTCTGATGACTCTTTATGTGTTTGAGGATCATTCACTTACAAACCTTTCTTAGAAGTTTTTATGTTGCTACCTTCTCATCCTTTATAGGTAAGATGCACCCCTAGCAAGATTAAAACTACATTTAACAGTTTTCACATTCTTTACTCATTTATGAGCTAATTACCGAGTCAGCAAATTAAAGTAGCACAGAACAGTGATTTGCATTCTCTGTTAGTGCCGGTGTGTTTTTAAATCAACTCTACAGCAGGTTTGCTTTTGACCTAACCCTGAACTAATAACTTGGACACCAGACATCAAACTTCAGCAAAATACCATCAGTTTGTTTAACCTTCTACATAATAAAAACTTTCATGAGCCTCGGCTGCAACATTAACAGTCACTTCACTCTAGGTAGTAAGAGAAATTTGCATTACTAATCAATCAAGAATCTTTTCCACGTTTCTGTAGTAGTTGTTCTAATACGAGTGTTGCATGCCCAAGCAGCCCTAAATAAAACAATAACCTATTCATGAAACTTAGGAACACTAATCTAGCTACTATGATTCTTTGGCAGGGGAAAGATGGAGAGCCTGGTCTTGATGTAAGTAATACATACAATAAACATCTTCTGATTCAAATAGATTCTGATGGTCTCCATCATCAATTAATAGCAAGAATACTTCTTGTGTTTTCTGTGCATATAGCTATGCATACAACATATATTGCTGTGCATGTAGACAGCAATATGAAATACACCACTAGTGTTTGCATGAGAGAAATATAAAAGGAAAAACATAATTAGCTGGTATCAAATTAATAACTGACAGTCAATAGTGGCACTTCAAAATAATTTCCCAAATTAGGAACATTCTTAACATCAGCCAGTAAACTGCTTATGTAAAAAATATATATTCAATCAAAATATCTCTCATATGCTACTCTTGGGTAATAATACATTATGTTTATTCTTCATACAGCTAAGCAATTCTTTCTTCCTTTCACCATAAAGTCTATATCTATCTTACTCTAACACAATTTTATAAAAATGGAGAATGTCAAAAGTAGATGCCTCTTGGGACTATCACTGCTCATCCTATATTATATGAATAGTAAAAGAAAAAATAATAATAGTCACTGTTTGTTGAGCACCTGTAACATGCAGGCGTCATGCTGGTACTTCATGTGCATCACCTCATTGAATGCTCACAGTAATCACAGAACTAAAGTGCAAAGAGGTAAGTGATATGCCTAAAACCACACAAATTGGTGAACTTGCTGGGATTCAAACTGGTATTCTGGTATTCATTCTACTATACATTTCTTAGGAGAAAAGACAAGGAAATCTGTTGTACAGAGACCATTGTGATGTTAGAAAATCGTTAATTTCTAAGTGTTAGTTTACCTAAGTTTTGAGATTGTCTAGCGTGCCATTTTTCTGTATATTTGATTTCAGAAACACAAATCCTTTTTTTTTTTTTTTTAACATGACTTCACCACAGTTAAACAAATAGATCTTTTTGGTCTGCTTCTTATCTTGTAGGGCTTCCCTGGTCCACGTGGTGAGAAGGGTGATCTAGGAGAAAAGGGAGAAAAGGTGACCTGTCCAGCCTAGCATGTGCCTGGCTTGATTCTTCCCATGCTGCCTGCTTTGCTAATCCACCTGTGTGATTCGGTTTCACTCCTAATCTCTCTCCATCTTGTGCACCCAAAACACACCATTGTATGAACGAGGTCTTCACGAGGAATGAAGAAACCCACACAGCTAGAAATGAGCATGGAAGAAAAAACTTCCATTCCCCAGATTTCCAAACTACGGTCTTTCAACTACCTGACAGCAACTTGCTGCAAAATATCATGTCCAGAAATTCTTGAAAATGAAGGAGAATAGGGTATTAATTTCATTAAAAGACAATTGCACAAATCTGCAGTGGTCCTCTGTCAGAGCTCACCTAATGCTATAAAGGCAGTATCTTATTTATCATCACAACATCACCAGTACAAAGACAGAAGATATTCTGTGTTTTCGTTTTTGGTTGGAAAACAGAGTAAACATTGTAACTGATAAACCACAGTGAGTTTGTTACTCAGGGACTAGGACCTGCTGCTTTCAGACTCAGAGCGGACAGCTATAGATTTTATAAAATGAAGATATTAGTATTTTATAATCTTGACGTTCAGGTTTTATCTCAGGACCATCAGCTCCAAGGAATATAGAACCCCATATCAGGCAAAAAGGTTTTATGTCTGAATCCAAAAGTTGGATTATGGATTTTAACAATTATTCCTTCCTTCCCTGTCTCTTGTTCTTTTCTCTCCTTCTTTTACCCTCTCTTGGTACTTCCCTTGAGTCTTTGACCTGGTAGTATTTCTAGGAGAGAGTGTTTTGTTGTTGTTTTGTATCTTGGGCACACACACACACACACACAAAAAAAATAATAATCCAAGCAAAATTTTAGCACCTCAATATATTAGTGAAAAACTCTAAATGGATGGATGAAATTGTATTCTCACAGTATAAATTTAAACCAATTATATTTCTCTGGTTAATTGATGTCCTGCTCCTAAATAACCTTGTTTTTGTTGTTGTTGCTGTTATGTGCCATCGAGTAGGACCCAACTCATAATGACCCCTCCTTGGGTTTCCGAGGTGGTATCACTACGGAAGTAAATTGCCCAACCTTCCTTCTGAGGAGTGGCTGGTGGGTTTGAACCACCAGCCTTCTGGTTAGCAGTCAAATGCCTTAGGCACTATGCTACCAGAGCTCCCAACCTTGTTTTTATAACCCTAGAAAGTCTCTTGAACAGTGAAGTCTATAGCTATTGAAAAGCAAGGCCAACTGACAGTTGTCAAAAAGAAGGATATAAAGCCTGCTGTGTATTCCTCAGGTCTTAAACTTTAGTTAACCTCTTATCGGTAAGAAAGCAAAGGTAATTGGTTATCTAAAGGCACCACTATCACTATTATTATCATCATCGAGCACTTATTATGTGGTATCCCAAGAGCTTTACAAATGATGTTTTCTAATCTTCATAACAATCTTCTGAGGTTGATGCTGTTACCATTCCCATTTCACAGACAAGGATACTGAAGCATGAAAAAGTTATTTTAATTTGAATTCTAAACTGTAAAATATATGTGTTCTGAGATACATTGTTCATGCAAGCTTTTAGCTCAAGTGTTTTAAAGATTGTATGTATTTATATTTCCAATTAGCTAACTGGGTTATATATGAATCTAAAATCTTATGTACTCAGAAGCATGCCACCATTACTCACTTTTGTACTTTTAAACAAGGAAGAAATTGTGAGTATTATAACTTATGAAAACATAAAACTACAAATTTAACCTTCTTCAGAATAATGTAAATCACCCATAGGAAAATATTTTCATGTTTCAGAATCCATGGTTAGAAGCTTCATATTTTGGAAAATTAGATTCTTTCTCTGAACACCTTACATATATCATTCTTTGTCACGGAAAATAAAAATTAGCAAGAGCCCTGACATGCTCATCCCCACACAACAGATGGTCTTGTATTTCATGGGGAATCACTAACCTATCACAAATTTGTTGAGTAATAACATTGATACATTTTTGTTTGTACATTGGTGTCTGTTTTCCATGGAGCTTAGCATTTACTAAAATATTACTGAAAAATGATTCCCACAGCCTGTCACAATCAGCAATCATAAGACAACAGTTTTCTGTTGAGTGGTTAATCTGAGTTGATTCACCCATCAAATAATGAGTTGAATTCTAAATTAATAATACCCAACACACTTGGCCTCAGTCACACTTGAGTACAAAAGAGTCCACTGCCTCCTGGGAGGAAAGAGCTCACCCAAACAAGTTTAAGTCAATTCTGTGACATGGTCTTGAAAAGTGCTTTGCTAAAGAAGGAAGTTGATTCATCTTGTGTGAGTGAACAGTTTACTTCAGAATGCACCTCCCAGCTGATCTCCTATCACACCTGCTCTCATTTCACCCTGACATCTCCCGTCATTGACTTTGATAGTGAGCAAATAAACCACACAGGGTGTCTCTCTTTTCTTACTATTCAAGAACCCCAAATGGTTTTGATTCTGAGCCTTCTGATGCAATCTTTTTGGCATGCAGGAGATAAATGAAGAGCTTTCACTCTTTCTGTCAGAATGAATGCATTAATGTGAATGTAAATCACATACGCTTTCTGTTATGGATGTCTTTTCACCTTTGAATATTCATGTTGTTTTGCTTCAGAAGTTATTTCAGTTTTATTGTAAGTTGCATCCTGATTGCAGAATGAATACGCTAATTTAAATGTGCATTGTAGAGTGTTTTGTATTCTGTTTGGCACCAGCTCCCTGTCTATAAATATGCAGAGATACTTAATAATAATGTGAAACAGTTGAGGTGCATTCCTTCCTTCTCCTCCTTTTGCCTCCTTTCCTTAATTCCGCCATCCCTGTGATCCATGCAGATTCTCCACAACCTTTACCTTAATTCCTAAATACTAATTTCCATGACTACATTCCCACCATATAATTATCCTGCCTATTTTATTGTTAGTATTAGCTGACCTGAATCCAAACTGCTTTTTCTACCTTGAACAGATTTATTTCATTTAATTTTTTTGTTTTTGTTACATTATAGTAAGCTGGAAATTCATTTACCATTGTGAACACCTGGCATGAGATCAATAAGAATGAATTAAATAGAATTCCTGGACTTATAAATAAGTTTCATTCTCCAGCTGACATTGCTGAGAAGTATAAGGCTTTTAAAAAATTTGTTTACCTGACTTAATAAAGGAAATTCTTTGCTTTTAGTTTTCTAAACCAGAATGTGAAAAGAAATAGAAGTACTTCCATAATGAACTGAATATTTTTTTAATGAGAGCTATGAAGGATAATATAGAATTGGATATATTTCAAAAAGATAGACATTATTAATATTCTTTCCTTTTCCTCTGGCTCAAAAGAGCTTTCATCTGTTACAGGATTAGAAAAAACAGCAGGTTGACAGGTATTGAAAATTGGGCAAAGTATCCATTATTCCTCTGAACTTCACTTGCCGCTGGCTGACCTCAGAACAATTGGTATCTGTCATCCTAGCGAGATGAGTGGCAGAAACACCTAACTCACAATGACTAAGATATTGTGGTCTAAGTCAGCACAGATCTTCCATTCTGATGTGCAGACCTTTTAGGTCTCCTTTCACCTCGTTGAGGATCTTAAGTAAAACCCCACCTATCATTGTCCAGTATCCATCTATGAATTATCATTCTGAAAACATAATGTATTTTTATGATGTCATGCCTTACCCAAAGCAGAAAACAGTGGTAAATGCCCTTCCAGATTTTGACTGGCTAAACCATCTTTTGAACCACTGATATTTTCCCCAATAAAACCTGTCTTTTATCTAAACCCTTGTATCCACAGGGGGAAAAGGGAAAGAAAGGCAAAAAGGGGCCTAAAGGGGAGAAAGGAGAACAGGGTGCCCCTGGATTAGATGCACCTTGCCCATTGGTATGTCTGACTCATGCTGTGTCTCCGGATATCGCGTGTGAGGGGATAAGATGGGAGAAGAGCAAACTGGAGGGCCCAGTAATGCAGGCCTTCTGTTTGGAGTCATTTAACAGAGACTTTAAGGCTACTAGAAATATCCATCTTGGTCATCCTGATATGTTCCACACTTTATACCTGGTCATTAAATCTGCCTGGTTTCTTAACACTCAACTATCTATTGATATGCAACTGGAACCTGAATATAGCATCTGAAGAAGGACCAGCATCATTCCACACACCTCCAAATAGAGGTAGACAAACCCCCATTACAGGTACATGCCTAGCTCTGTTTAATTTTGTCCTCCTTTTCCAGTCTTACTTTTCCCTTCAGAGTTGCTCTTCTCCCGGTATTTTGTTGTTGTAGTTATTTCTTCAGCAGAATTTGTGCTAAGTGATTTCTTGTGTTGGTAACATTATGAGTTAATCTTTACAAACAGGGATTCCGTGGCGTTAAGGGGGAAAAAGGGGAGCCAGGCCAGCCTGGTCTGGATGGGCTGGATGCCCCTTGCCAATTGGTACAGTATTTCTCTTTCCTACCACCCTGCATGCGATTCCTGTGTTCATTATATATTCATCTCTGTCAGTGTAAAGTGGTGCTTTATGCAGCAAACTTTACTTGATACACTTACTACATGCATGTGCATGAACAGGCTCCTTCCGCAGTTTTTTGCAAAGTGAAGAGAGCTTGCACGGGTGTCCATCAGTGAATGCAAATTAACCTCCTGGCATTGTCCTCATAACTGACATGGCCCGACATACCTGTGTTCTTTGCAATTTTAATTTATGTAATAAATATTTAAAGAGTGCCTTAAAAATTACCTCAAAATTTTCTATGTAAAGGTACTGCTAGGCCATAAATTTTGTTTCCTTCCTTAAATATAAAACTTTTTTTTTTTTTTCCCCTCTAAAAGAAATAAAGCCTTTTTGGCCTCTTTCACTAAGTTTCTGCCAGGCTGTAAATAAGACCAAACCTACAGACTTAAGCTTCTGTGGTCAAGCATTAACCAATTCAAGAGAATGCTGTTAAGAGACCCTATGAAAGAGAACCAAACTTCTCTGAGCTTCTAAAGATAATAGTCTGCAGCCCAAACCCTCTTCTCTGCCACATAACATTTTCAACTTAATGGTCTCTCCTTTTGAAACTCACTTTCCTAAAGTAGACAGATCTCCCCTATCTCCATTGGCATGAACTCAAAATCCTCCTTATACTAAAATCTAAAGTTCTACTGGTTGATCCTTCTCCTTGTACCAATCTGGCATTACCGAATTTTTTCCCAAATATTGTACAAAGCTGTATCAGAGGTGTTTTTGTTGTTGTTGTTGTAACATATAAAAGGAAAGTATATTCATATTTTGTGAGGTATTTAAAAAAACCTTTACAGTTGAGTTGATGATTATCTTTTGTTTGCATGTTTTTACAGGCAGTCGCTGGGTTGTGAATGTCTGACTTACCTACAACCTACAATTAAGAAACCCTATTATATTATATTAAAAATTTGAGATACATACAATGGTTCATAACAACAAAAGGGCACTACTTTGCAATGTGCATCAAGACATTATTATTATTATTATTATTACTATAGTATTATGTTAGAGAGATATTTTAGAAATATGGAAGTATTTCTTTAATGTTTTTTCTGCATGGAAACGTACATTATATGTACTATATATTAAGACAAGCATTTAATTAACTGGCATTAGATATGAACCATCTCTAATTGACTTACATACAAATTTGACCTAAAGACATATTTAGGAATGGAACTCATCTGTAATCCAGGGACTGCCTGTATATCATTCTTCAGTTCAAAGCATGATTCTTTAAAAATAAATTTATACTTTTCATGTCTCTTAAGGCATTTACTTATAGAAAAATATTTATTCAATAATTCTAGTTAGAAAATCTCAATATGAAGTGCTCAGCCTTCTATTTTGTTTGCTTGGTATTGATGATAAAGCACATTTCACACATTTTAGTGGGGGAAACCACAAGCATGCCTTCATAATATACCAACTCTTCCTGCCTTGTTTGTATCATTTGTATCTGAAGAATGCTTACACTTTAAATTAAAATAAACTTTGCAACATTTAGGAATCCCTCATTTATTTAGAATTCATTGACTGACTGAGGACTTTTAATAGCAAAACTGTTGAATACTATGGATAATAATTTACTTTAAAAAGTATAAATAGGCTGCCCATCTTTATAGTCAACTGAGTATATCTATAATATCTACTTTAAATTTTGGAAAGTGAAAAATCCTGGCATGTTGAGAACTATAAACTTCAGATAGAAATGGTTCATCATTGATTATTCAGCAATATCATGTGTTCAGTCATAGACCAGTGACAAGGAAAAGATGTGATTTCAGTTTATTTAATCAGGATAATTGTGAAATATGTTTTCTGAAATTAAGAGCTAATATAGATTTAATACCTAAAGGTGTCACTGTGAGTAGACACTGTGAGTAGTGCTTTGTAAATTGCTTTTCCAAAATTAGGCAGAGGTTTTTCTATATTTATGTTTACAAGATGTGTACTTACTCTAGAAAACATTTTAATTTGTCTCATCTTAACTAATGTTGGATAATATATTGGGAGTTGCTCATTAGAAATAGATAGCTATGACTGAAGCCACCTAACGGGTAGAGAATACTACTTTTTAAGACTCTGCACATGTGTATTATAAAGTATGATCACTCCTGTGGGGCCTGAGGAATACTTTTTCTTCTCTTTAAAACAGGGACCTGATGGATTACCCATGCCTGGCTGTTGGCAAAAGGTAGGTTTTATGGAATTATTTTTAGCACTCCTTTTTTTTTTTTTTTTTGACCTGTGCTAGCCTTTTCCATTCAGAATAGATGTTTTTAATTGGACATTCATGGAAATTGTTTGTGGATTTAAAAACAGAAGAGTCCACCTTTCAGAACATTTCTGATGAACACGTTCACTTCCAATTTCTTCCTAAGCTAATGAGTGAAAACAGTTCAAAGTCCATGTTATAATTTGGAACATTCTCTAATTCTTTCTTTGGAATGGAAAGGGGTGGCACATCTTGATACTAGTCTGCTTGTTTTTCAGTAAACTCCTTTCCTCTTACTGTTTATAACTACTTTTAGTTGTCATCTTTTCTGTAATTACCCTTGATTACATTTAATTACTTAGATAATATGTTAGTATGTGGTAGAGCTCTGACAACATCCAAATAGCTGAGAAAGCAGAAAATATAAACATGATGACCAATTTTTTTCCAACAACAATGTCTTTATTTATTTGGAGACCTGGTTATATTTGTATTGTTATCCTTTATGATATCAGTTCATTCTAACCGCTTCGTATGGCTACCTCTAACCACTGTGGGTGTATGCTGTAGGGAAGGGATTTTATCCTTCATAGAGAACTTTCATGTACAAAGGGTCTGTGAAAAACCCTTTCATATAGAGAATATCATTTCATTTAATCCCCAAAATAATCCTATAAAATAATCCTATAAAATGTTATTATCCTCAGTGATGCAGATGAGGAAACTGAGATTGAGAGAGGCTAAGTAACTTCCAAGGGCAAAAAGCTAGTACATTATTGAGCTAGGAGTGTGGGAACCCATGCAGATATTTAAGCAAGGAAGAGATCTGTGTGGTGTTCAGAGAATGACAGACCTTAACAAAACAATGGTGATAACCTAATTTTGAAAAAATATGCATATGTTACTACTGAAGGATAAAAGAATATTAAAATGCAAACCATGCTTAGTAAAGTAGAGGAACAGCAAAAAAGAGGAAGACCCTCAACAAAATGGATTGACACAGTGGCTGCAATGATGGGCTCAAGTAAAGCAGAGATTGTGCATGATTGGGCAGTGTTGCATTCTGTTGTACATAGGGTTGCTATGAGTCGGAGGCGACTCGAGGGTACCTAACAGCATCAACAATGCAAAAATGAGCTGGAAGGGAGCATCTGTGCTACACTGATTACTGTCAAAATTTTTTTCCAGTGCCTTGTGGTTCATTCAGTAATTTTTTTTAACAGCCCAGTTTCATCTATTTTGAATTTTTTTGTTGTTGTAAAATATATATAAATTTTAAAAAATACCATTTCAACCATTTTCATTTGTTCTGTTCAGTGATGTTAATTTGGTTCACTGTTATGCAGCCACCAGCACTCTCCATATCCAAATATTTTCATCACCCTTAACAGAAATTCAGTGCCCCTTAAGTAAGACTTCCTTTCCCCCTCCCACCCACACATGGTAACCACTAATAAATTGGTCTCTATGCATTTGCTCCATCACTCATCTGTCAGTTTGTCATACTGTGGTGGCTTGTGTATTGTCATGAGGCTGGAGGCTATGCCACCATTATTTCATATACCAGCAGGGTCACCCACAGTGGACAAGTTTCAGCAGAGCTTCCAGACTTGGAAGAATAAAGGGGCCATCCAGTTCTCAAAGAACTGGCCAATGAAAACCTTATGAATAACAGTGAAACACCATCTGATACATTACTGAAAAGCTTTATGAATGGCCCCAAAACACTGTCCGATGTAGTGCCAGAAGATGAGCCTCTCAGGTCGGAAGGTGCTCAAAATACGACTGATGAAACGCTGCCTCCCCAGCGTAGAGCCACTTTAATGATGTGGATGGAGTAAAGCTTTTGGGACCTCCATTTCCTGATGTGGCATGACTCAAAATTAGAAGAATCAGCTGATTGTGAGGCTGGCGCAAGACCAGGCAGTGTTTCATTTAGTTGCACATGTTGTTGTTGTTGCTATGTGCCGTCAAGTAGGACCCGACTCATAGCAACCCCTCCTTGGGTTTCCGAGGCAGTATCACTACGGAAATAGATTGCCCCATCTTCCTTCCGAGGAGTGGCTGGTGGGTTTGAACCGCCAGCCTTCTGGTTAGCAGTCAAGTGCCTTAGGCACTACGCTACCAGA
>NW_006921658.1:9678659-9703346 GCF_000298275.1 Orycteropus afer afer
CATGATTGTTCTCTCCAAGGAGTGTATCTACCTCAGGTAAATGTTCAACTCATATGCCTGTCTTTTGTTTGGCTGGAAACCACGGGTGTGGGTTCCATTCCAGACCTGAAGGGCAGCTAGAGGCCATAGTCTCAGTGGTTCCACCAGGCTCTATCAGACCAGCAAACCTGGTCCCCCCTCCCTTTTTTTTTCTATCTAAATGATTTTGAGTTTTGTTCCACATTGCTCTCCCTCTTTATCACGGATCTCCTACATAGATCCCCATCCAAGTGGATGACAGTGGTAGCCGGGCACCATCTAGTTCTTCTGGTCTCGTAGTTATACAGGCCTGCAGATCGGATGGTGTACCAGTCGCTAGGACTAATTGTTTCCATGAATTTTGGTTTTCTTCATTCTTCTTTGCTCTGGACGAGGAGAGACCCATCGTTGCATCTAGATGGCAGCTTACTAGCATTTAAGATCCCAGTCACTACTCGCTAAAGTAGGAGGTAGAACAATCAGAACTTCATTTCTCTTATTCAGTAATTTTTAACAGCATCCTTCACTGACTGAACTATATAGCAAAGCTATTGGGATTGTAGGAAAATGAGAAGAAACTGACTCTCTCAATTGTCTCTCACCCCAGCATCTCGGGTGGTGGGCAGATCTATGCAACACCCTCTCTTGCTTCTGATAGTGTCCTTTATTCAGTAGCTAGCTGCCCATACTGCATTTTCAGGCTGCTAGGTAATTAGCGTGACCGGGTCAAGTGGTTGTCCAGAAGATGGGCCTATCTTCAGGTATTCCTTCACCTGATAAAACTATCCTTTCACCATCATAACCTCAGTTCACAGAATGTTTAACAATATCCTGGGCTAGAATTACCATTTGCTGTCTAACCTTTGCCTAGTAATTTAATACTGTAATGATTTTTTAATCCAGTCATTAATATACTTTACATAGAGAGATATTGTGAAGGGTTTGCTTTATCCAGCCTCTAACACCACACAGAACTTGGGTTCATAATTATTTTGGGCTGTCTCTAAATGCCTTCATTTCTGAGAAGGCATAATAAGAATGGCTACCAGCAAAGGACACATCATCATTTTGGTTGATGAAATGGCTAAACCATAGTAGTAATATGAATAATATTAGGAAATTAGAATGTGTAACCCTTTATTTTTCCATAGGATTGGTGTCATATTTTAAAAAGATTAAGGATTTCATGAGTCTAGAACATTCTTATATAAAGATAATAACTCAGTGCTAAAACTTCAAAGCAGTTTATCAGGACCCCTGGTGGCACAAATGATTAAGCAGTACTCAGCTGCTAACCAAAAGGTTGGTGGTTCAAACCCACAGAGCAGCTTTATAAGAGAAAGATCTAGTGATCTGCTTCCGTAAAGATTATAGTCTAGAAAACACTATGGGCAGTTCTGCTCTGTCACATGGGGTCTCTGTGAGTTGAAAGCCACATGACAGCACCCAACAACAATTGTCTGCCATGCCAGCACTTACAGATAGAAATCATCCTGGCCCTTTCCCCTCCCCCCCAAAAAAAGAAGAAAAAATAATTAAATATTCTAAATCCTTCATGTGGTTAACTTAGCCAACTCAAATATAAAGTCCAATCAGATTCCTTTCTAAATGGTATTTTAAAAATAAGTCCAATAAGTTGTTTTTAATAAATTCTGTTTTACACAGACCACCCTTTAAACATTGTTTATTATGCTCTAAAGCACAATGGCAAATACTTGTTTGACTTAAAATTCAGATTGTGGCAGCAGTGTAAATCACTGTAATGAATTAATAAGTCCTCTTGGTTGTGAGGAGCTCTGGTAGCATAGTGCCTAAGGCATTTGACTGCTAACCAGAAGGCTGGCGGTTCAAACCCACCAGCCACTCATTGGAAGAAAGGTTGGCAATCTAATTCTGTAGTGATACCACCTCAGAAACCCAAGGAGGGGTTGCTATGAGTTGGGTCTGACATAACAACAACGACTTGGTTGCTCACAATAATAATTTCCTTCTGCAGAACTACTAGATTTTTTTTTTAAATTCCTTTTCTTTTTGGATATGATTAAATTTTCTAAATTTACCAAGACAAGAAGAGTTGCTAAACTAGAACTGAAGAATAATGATGTACCAGGTCACAGAATAATTCACACAGTGGGTAAATGGAAGAACTTATTTTTAAGAAAATGTCCATAGGCAATTAAGATTATCATCCCTCCTCATGCAAAAATTTATAATTATTTAATATGCAAAGTTCCTATAGCCTTGCTCTATAATATTATACCTTCATCTCTTTTAATGTTTTAATTGACTTTATTTTTCCTGGTAGGGATGATAGGTTTGTAGCTGAGGTTTTCTAAAGCAAGGTGACAGTTTTTTAGAATGAAATTTTAAAAATCTGAAAACATTGGAAAAAATAAGAATCATTAAAATTCTGTAGGTTGTTTACGAAACATTGGCATATGGCACCCGAAATTGAATTAGATTTGGAATTTGAGGTACATGAAAGTTTGAGAAAAAGGCGTATTTTTGTGGTGCTAAGTGCCTAAGGCATTTAACTGCTAAGCAGAAGGCCGTAGGTTCAAACCCACCAGCCACTCCTCGGAAGGAGCGTTGGGCAATCTACTTCCGTAGTGATACCGCCTCGGAAACCCAAGGAGGGGTCTCTATGAGTCAGGTCCTCCTCCACGGCAGTGAGTTTTTTTTTTTTTTAACATTATGTGCAGGAGCTCAGGTGGTGCAATGTTTAAGGCATTTGATTGCTAACCAGAAGGCTGGCTGTTCAAACCCACCAGGCACTCCTTGGAAGGAAGATTGGGCAATCTACTTCCATAGAGATACTGCCTCAGAAACCCAAGGAGGGGTCACTACGAGTTGGAATCAACTTGAGAGTAGTGAGTTTTTTTTTGTTTTTTTTTTTAACATTATGTGCATAAAACAGCAAGGGAACTCTATTTCTGAAGATCACAAAGAACCTGTCCTCCTAAGCACACCTAATATAGCATTATTTTCCTTAGAGACAGAAAAGAAAATGCTATAGATTAATAAACTGAAAGATAACTTGGTAGATCACTCACCATCGTGAGTAGTTGAACTAAGAGAACTCTATCATATTTCTCTGTATATTGGGCTGAGGAAGTAAATTCTACTTTTCTCACTGGTTTCTCTTTAAGTAAAAGTCAAGAAGCTTCCAAGACCTGCTCTGTGCATTTACACTGCAAAGACTACTGCTTTTCGGTCCTCTGAGAGCTTATGTTCAGTTGTGGGAAAACTATAATAATCATGGCTTCTGCTCTGAATGAGGAACAAGTGATCTGGGGTACCTCCCATCACAGTGGAACCTATAATCCACCTTGAAGACTTGGTAGCAGGCATTTCTACCTTACTCTTCATTCAGATCAGGGCAGGGCATGCAAAAGGAAAGAGGAAACAAGAATTGAAGGAGTGTAGATTATTGCAGTCAGGTGTCAGTGAGACAACAATACTACTGCAATCAGAATCCTCAGGTCTGCCACAGTTGTATTTTAATGCTTGGAGAAGATTATGTAAAGCATGAATAGGAAATGTGTTTGAACTGGAGTATGATGTGATGTTGTTGCTGTTAGTTGCCATCAAGTTAATTCGTACTCATGATGACCCCATATGTGTAGAGCAGGATTTTTCTCTATAGGATTTTTCAAGGCTATGACCTCTCAGAAGCAGACCACCAGGCCTGTCTTTTGAACTGCCAACCTATCAGCTAGTGGCTGAGTGCTTAACCATATGTACCACCCAGGACCATTTTATGTGATAAAAATCCTAATTTTCTGCTTTCCCAGAAGAGTTACTGAGACAAATACCACAGACTTATCAGTGGCAAAAGAAAAATGTGGGTTGAACCTAGGATGACAATTTTCATGACATCCTGGAAGTTAGAATAGTAATATTTGGGACACATATTAGGTGATCATTTGACTAATTGACAAAAGACTCTACTCAAGGTTCTACCAATTTCCTAAATAAGTGTTAATTTGGAATATTTATCCAGATTACTAATACTATGTCTTCGTCTTTTTTTGTTGTTTGTTTTCCTGCAGTGATGAATCTAACCTTCCAAGCATGAAGTTGTGTATATAATGGTCCACTTTTTATATTTATAGTTGAAAACCAAATGGCAGATTTTCCAAGTCTGAGATATGTTTACATATAGCTGCTTCCTCCTGTTTGCAGTAGTACATATGTCCATTTTTTCTTCACTTACTTTTGAAATTGGGCAAGATGTGAAACCAGTGAGAAGCCTGCCAAAAAAAAAAAAAAGATCTTTTTATCTTATGTGAAGATATGTATTTATATGGACATACCAGTGATAGAGAATAATTGTTTTTGCTATTTTCTTACTTTGGGCTTGCTACTTGCATGGACAAAAAGCGCCATGAAATAGTTTACATGAAATTGTGACCAAATATGGACTCAAAGCTATGACAATGTCCTTTACTGATTGATTGTAGACTTTATCATCACATTCCTGTCCACCTTGACTGTCAGCATTTGTCCATGCCCACACCAGCCATTGAAACTGACTAAAAAAGCATGACTGTGTGCCAAGTGTGCTTGTTGTACAGCTTCAGATGCTAGCATGCTGCTTGATGAGTCCTTTGATCACATCTGAACTGTTATTCTTTTTGTCATCTCAAGGGGGTCACACCATGGCTCATAGCCAAAAAGAGATAATGTGGCGGAGAGCACCCAGATAAGTGGTCTTGTATTTTTGAGGGAGTTGCAGTCTCAATTGCAGATCTACAGCTTCCAGTTTGTGGGCTCACGTGGCCACCTTGGTTGACATATCAAGGGGTTGAGCTGGTTGCCACCACCTTTTCCTTGGGCTACCCCAGCCAGGAAGACACTGGAAGAGGATCTGCTCAGCATCCTGCTGTGACTGGTTCTTCTTATGTGACCAAGTAGGAAAGAGGTTTACAAATGCAAACACCCAGAACCAAAACTTTTTTTAAAATAAACTGAATTCCAGGAAGCGTTAGTATGGGTGATTTTGGAAAATGATGGATACATACAGTATTTCTTTTGGGATAAAAGATTCTTCGAATAGCATCCCCTCTTTCTGAGGACAAAGGACATGTGCATCCCACACAAGCTCAGGTTGCTGAAGAAGTAGCACATCCTAAGAAGGGGTCTCCAAGGTACCCTCTCCTACAGACCTAGGGGAGCTCACCATACAAACAGAAGCTACTGTGAGAGCTTTCACTCTAAGATCCCGCCAATGTCAATTACTTTCTGCAAAGTTCTAGAAAAAGAAAATTTTTCTATTCTTTTTAATATTTTTTCTTTTTCATTTTTTTGAGTACCAGTAATATTTAGAAAAGATTTGTTTCCATTTTTGTCACATTTGTTTTGAATAATGTTTTGAAGAAAATTCTTCAACTCATCATAATTTGGTTCCAATATTTTATTAATTTCTTTTGTTTTGGACATTTGAAGAGAATACAAAGGAGGCTCCACTTTCTCTTCATCATTGCAAAGCATCAATGTTAAGCATTTTTTCAGTACTTTTTGTTATATGACAAATACATAGTGATTATCAGTCAAGAGTTGCTCACATTTAATAGTATTAACTTGTTTCTATATCTTATTGTTCCATTTATATCTAAGATTTGTCTATATTTAGTTTTATCTTTTTTTTACATTTCTAAATGTTTGCCTTATCCTCTTATGCACAGACCAAATCTGAGATCTCAGAAAGCTGTGAAATACGGTTGCCAAAAAGAGTATTTTTTTATCTACTTGCTCCAATTTACCCACCATATTAGGCTGAGCTTTATCTTTAAATATTAAATAGATGGTAGTGTGTTGTGAAATGGCTTATTCTAAGTGGAAGGGTTACCTTAGGAGAGACATCATTGATAAGGAGTAGTCCTGCTTTCAGTACACAGGACAAATTGATTTTTCTTCTGACTCAATCCCATTTTGTGGGAAATTTTCTACTTTCAAGCAGAGGTTTTCATGAACAAAGAAATTAGGTCATCAGTGGCTTACAATAACAAAAGTTAAGATATGATCTAGACATGGATCCTAAAGTCCTTAGGATCACTCTCATATTATGTAACTAAATTGTCAATTACATAAAGTAACTTCTGTTTTTGCATTAAGTTTAAAAGGTTGGAAAGATGTTTAAACTATTAGTCTAATTGGTAATATTTCTAGTAACATTCCACATTCCAAAGCCAACCTAGCATTTTAAATATAATGGCGGGCATTTTCTAGCAATCTCTTGTATGACTTGGTTAGGATAAGGTGTTATCCAATGTCTGAAATAATTTGTCTTAAAATGATTTGGAAAAAAAAAAAAGTGAACGAAAGCAAGTGGAACTACAGTCTTTGGGAAAACAAACTATGAGAAAAATCCGGTAGCTGTGTTTCTTCCTTTCTGTCTTTCTTTCTACTCCTGTAGTAGAAAAAGTTACTGAGATGGGTCTCTATTAAAAAACCTGCACAGCTTCAAAAGAGAATACCTCAACATCAGAAGAGAAACATTTCACTCCCCCCAAAATTTTTTAAACACAACCCTTTAAAGAATACTCTTCTATCATGTGTGCATATCAAGTGTTTGCTCTATAACTAACCTGACAAACATTAAAATTTATGCCATCATTAAGGGAAGCTATAAACTTCCATTACATTTATTTCCTTGGGAAAAATAAAGGGAAGGATGATGGCACTCCTATTTATTTTGTGGAATTGCTAGGTCTTAATCACCATGGGTAATCTTAAACTTTTGGCTACTAAAATATTTAAAAGCAGCCATTTTGACATCAATAATGATAATCCTAAAATTTCCCAATGAACTAATAAATTATGCTTGGTGTTATATGTGTTGGATAGGTACTTATTTTTCTTAAAGATGTCTTTCTTTTAATTTATATTAGTGGATAGAGAGTTGAGAAAAAATACATGAAAGACACATTGGAAATAAGTCAAGGTCAAGTTCTATTTCTGAGAAAATATCTTTTAAGGATGCCAAATTTGTTTGTGTTTTATCTTTAAAATTGTTTTCTATTCATGTTGGTGCTAATGTATTTCCTTTCTTTTTGCTTAATGGACAATGCACCTATTTACAGACAATTTCATTTCTCTGTTTAATAGCATTCCTGAATTATTAGTGTGTGGGTTTATTTTTGAGGTTCATGAGTTTGCTTTAATTTTTCAATGACCAGTCTTTCTTAACATAAAACAGAACAAAACAGGAGCCAGCATGTGCTTACTTGGATTATGGATCCCCTTATTTCACAGTCACTTCACGTGTCATGTGCTTTTATCAACTTTCATTCTCATCTTTTAGCTTATATACTTTGATTAAGCATGAAAGAAATAAGCTTTAGACATGTCTGCACACTCTGCATAGAGATCCTGGTGCATGGATATGCCTAGATTTTTCTTCTGGTTTTCATTGTTTATTATCAAAAATAGTCTTTGAAGATTTTTCTTTCTCGGTTTATTTTATAGAAAGAAATGACAATCTCTTTAATATCTACAAAAATATAAGTGTTGTTCTTGAAATTACTTTCCGTGCATGATGTCCTAATGGAACAGCAAGAACGTATGCAACCAGTAGTTCATAATACATGGTCTTTGTCTACAATCTGTGTATATATCTGCTAGTTTGGAAAATAGTCAAATCAGCATGTCTGTACCTATGGAAAAAATTGTCTTTTGTATCTTATTTTTTAAAACTTACAAAAAATGTAATGATACTATTATAGCATAAAAAGTTAACTCATTTTTTTATCTTTTTTTTTAATGCCACTCTATATCATCTTAAGCTGAAATGGGCATATCTGTGCAGTGGTAATATAATTCCTGCTAATAAGTGATCTTAAGGAACATACAGATACTGATATTTGAAATCTTATGGTTTTTTTCCATTTCTGGATAATCAAATTATATTAATATTTTAATATTTAGCATTACCAAAAATAAATCTTTCTACCCAAACAAAAATCCCTGCTCTCTCTAGGAATCAAGTCCATAAGAACCTAGTGTTCTCAAAATAATCAGAACAATCACATGAGATTCTGGATGTTAAATTCATACACCCATAGTGGAATGAACATGCTTGACCAATTATGCTTCTGCTAAATTGTTTTAGAATATAAGGACTTTCAGCTCCTCCTTTTTCTCATTTTTGTTAAAGTATCTTCATATTGACTAGATTTACTACATGCCACAGCAGAGTTACCCCTCCAAATTAAACTTTTAGTGAATTTTATTTTAGATAATCCAATACTGATAAAAATTTTAATGGCATATTTAAGTGCATAAAACTGCCTATGCTGCTTATTGACAGACCTGTCATTTAGGGAATAAAACCATTATGTTGGACCCATTTATGTGTGATTTATTGACAACTACAAAAAAATACCAACCTTTCTCAAGATGCAGTTGATATTTTCACATATCTCAGAAATGTTGATGAATTGGATTCACAAAATAATGTCTTACATATTGCTGACATTTCTGTGAATATGCTTTATATTGTTGTAAATGTTTCATGCAACTGAATAACATTTTTGAAAGATGTATGTATCTGATTTCTTTTAGAAAATATTATATTTTTATTTGTATTTTTTACATTTTAAGGTTCATCTCTATGTGCAGCTATTTTTATATTTCAAAAAATCACATAAATACAAAATAAGAGGAAAATGAAAAAAAAATATTTTGGCAAGCAGTACATGGCATTTTTTTAAAAAAAATGTTTTGTGGGCCAGTCTCATGTTACTGATTATTCTAAGAATGTGTTGTGTCTTACCACTGTAAATATGGCACAAACTTGTTTTTCCCACTAATGTAAATAATTGAAATATTGACTTCTCCATGTTTGATTTCTTATTTCAATTTCATTGTAATTTCTCCAGCTGACAATGCTGATCAAAAGAGCCATGTATGTGGTTTTTGATTTGCAGTTTGGAGATGATTTCATTGTGTTAAGTTTCTAATATGTTTTTATTTGATTTTTTTAAACTTGTTTTCAGGGTTCCTAGTTTGTAAGAAGTTGATCTTCAGAATTATTTTTACACTATTTATGACTTATTTTCATAATGTAAAAAGTGTGTAATTATTACAATATTAATCCAGTGATAATGAATTGTATTGTTATAAAGCTTTATTGATGTTCATGGAAACCTTGGTCTTTTTTATCTGATTAAGACACAATCCATAAAGAATTTTATTCTTTTCTTCTGTAATATTGTAACCTCCCCATTCAAGTTGGTGCATACCTTGCTGTGGTAATTCTCTGTTTTTGAAGTAATGCTTCCAAACTGAGCTTCCCCTCCAAACTCCAAATTCTTCCAGATGTCCCCATCTTGATGAATTAAACCACTTTACACTCAACTGAATCTTACCCTTCTCCATCATATCAGTCATCACCGTATGATTAGAATGTGGGACATTACAATCACTTAATAAATATTGAATGATGAATGACTAAATACCTCCACTAAGATCAACAATAATTTATATGTTCAGAATAAAATAGCACACTTTTCAGCCCTCATATTTCTTGCTCTTACCAGGAACATTAGATGCGGTTGACCACTGCCATGTCTTAAACAGTTTTGTTTAGTTCCTATATCCCTGTACCCTGTGTTCTACTTTTCTTTCTCATTTTCCTTTGTCCACTCTTCCTCCTCTACCCAATGATTACATGATGATCTTTGAGACTCTGTTTTATATCTTCTTGCTTGCTTTTTCTCTTTGTCAGACAGAACAAGTTCTTGAGGAGAATTTGTTCATTCCCACAAAGCCCAAGTTTCTATCTCCATCCAGATTTCCTTTTAGCTTCCAGACCAAGTGTTATAGACATCATCTACACCTTCACACTTGGTTCTCTTCCGGAGTTCCATATCATAGTGAATGATACTATTTTCCCCACCTGCCATCCAGGAAAAAAAAAGAGAAAAACCTCACAAGCACCTTGGCACCACCCACTTCTCATCACACACACACATCTAATCCATTACCAAGCCCCTTCAATTTTACCTCCTAAATATCTCTCAGATCCACCTCCTCTCCATCCCATTTACCAGTGACTTAGTTTAAATTCTCCTTATTTCTCTCTTGGAATTTTAGAAGAATCTTCTAACTAATTTCCCTGCCTCTAATAACCACAACTCTTCCAACCCATACCCTATTTTAAGGGTTATGATGCAAAGGAGGCAAATCTGGTCATGTCTTGTTTATTTATTTATGAATTTACTCTCTCATTTCGTTTCACATAGAATTTAGACATATTAAAGAACACATAGGGAAATTAAAATATAAAAATAAGGAAGACCATATATAAAGTCATTCAAGATCACGAGTTTTAATGAAAAGATACAAGCCTTAAAATTGTGCAATATCATTAAATATGAGCAACCAATGTGGCTCTGAGCTTCTTGGAGTCCATAGCAAAAAGGTATGTAAATCCTCAAAAGAGTAAAAATTGACAGAAAAGAAATTTTGCATGTTAAATTTCTTATAAGAGGGCATTGCATTTAAGAATATCCCTCAGTTGATGCAATGGCAGGTATTTATGGTGTTCCTCAACGTAAGGCATAAGCCTGGGGCTTGGATGCTGCTTTTCACTTGGGTGTGGCTCTATATTAAGGTTGAGGCCCGTGGTAGGTGGGCAGGGCTGGAGCTGCTTTTTGCTTGGGAGTGGCTCTTTATTGAGGCCAGGACCTGGGGTAGGTGGGCTCCGGGCTTGGAGCCTGCTTTTCAGTTGGAGGTGACTCTATATTAAGGCCAGGGCCTGAGATAGACAGGCCCAGGGTTTGGGAGCTATTTTTCACTTGGGGGTGGCTGTATTTTAAGGCTGGGGCGAGGTAGGCAGGCTAGGGCTCAGGAGTTGCTTTTCACTTGTGGGCAGGTCTATTTTAAGCCCATTGCCTGAGGTAGGCAGGTGCAGAGGGGTTAGGAACAACTAAGGGAGAAGAACTTGTCTGTCAGTTTATCATCCTGTGATGGCTTATGTGTTGCTGTGAGGCTGGAGGCTATGCCACTGTGTTGAAAAATGCCAGCAGAGTTATCCATGGTGGACAGGTTTCAGCAGAACTTCTGGGCTAATACAGACTTGAAAGAAGGAGGAGGCCATCCACTTCTCAAACCCTTGGCCAGTAAAAACTGTATGAATAGCAATGAAACACTGTCTGATATATTACTGGAAAACTTTATGAAGAGCCCTGAAACATTGTCCGATACAGTGCCAGAAGATGAGCCTATCATTGGAAGGCACTCAAAATTTGATGAGGAAGAGCTGACTCCTCAGAGTAAAGATGACCTTAACAATATGGATAGAATAAAACTTTTGGGACCTCCATTGCCTGATGTGGCATGACTCAAAATGAGTAGAAACAGATACAAACATCCATTAATAATTGGAACATGGAATGTACTATGTATGAATCTAGGAAAATTGGAAGTTGTCAGAAATGAATGGAACACATAAAGATCAATATCCTAGGCATTAGTGAGCTGAAATGGACTGTTTTGGGGCCATTTTGAATCAGACGACCATATGATCTACTATGCTGGGAATGACAAAGTGAAGAAGAATGGTGTGGTATTCATCTTCACAAAGAGTGTTTCAAGATCTATCTTGAAGTACAATGCTGTCAGTGATAGGATGATACCCATATGCCTACAAACAAGACCAGTTAATACTACTGTTATTCAAATTTATGCACCAACCACCAAAGCCAAAGATGAGGAAATTAAAGATTTCTATCAACTTCTGCAGTCTGAAATTGACCGAACATGAAATCAAGATGTGTTTAATAGGACTACTTTTCAAATTTATGCACTGACCACTATTGCCAAAGGTGAAGAAATTGAAGATTTTTACCAAGTTCTGCAGTCTGAAATTGACCAAACAATCAAGATGCACTGATAATTACTGATGATTGGAATGCAAAAGTTGAAAACAAAAGATAAGGACCTTGGAAAACACAGCCTTGGAGATAGAAACAAGCCCCGAGATCTCATGATAGAATTTGGCAAGACTTACTCATGGCAAATACTTTTTTCAACATCATAAACAATGACTACACATGTGGACCTCACCAGATGGAATACACAAGAATCAAGTCAACTACATCTATGAAAAGTGACAATGGAGAAGCTCAATATCATCAGTCGGAACAAGGCCAGGGGCCGCCAACTGTGGAACAGAACATCAATTGCTCATATACAAGTTCAAGCTGAAGCTGAAGAAAAATTTTGAAAAGTCCATGAGAGGAAAATACAACCTTGAGTATATCCCACTTGAATTTAGAGGCCATCTCAAGGATAGATTTGACTCATCTGAAACTAAGGACAGAAAAACAGATGAGTTATGGGATAACATCAAGGACGTTATACAAGAAAGCAAAAGGTAATTAGAAAGACAGGAAAGAAAGAAAAAAACAAAATGGATTTCAGAAGAGACTCTGAAACTTCCTCTTGAACATATAGTAGCCAAAGCGTAAGGAAGAAATGATGAAGTAAAAGAGTTGAACAGATTTCTCAGAGTGGTTCAAGAAGACAAAGTACATTATTATAATGAAATGTGCAAAGACTTGGAGTTAGAAAATTAAAAGAAAAGAACATGCTCACATTTCTCAAGCTGAAAGCACTGAAGAAAAAAAAAATCAAACTTCAAGTTTCAATATTAAAAGATTCCATGAGCAAAAGATTAAATGACACAGGACACATCAAATGGAAATGGAAGGATTATACAGAGTCACTGTACCAAAAAGAATCGGTCGATGTTCAACCATTTCGGGAGGTAGTGTATGATCAAGAGCCAATGGTATTGAAGAAAGGAGTCCAAGTTGCACTGAATGAATTGGTGAAAAACGAGGCTCCAAAATTGACAAAATACCCATTGAAATGTTTCAACGAACAGATACACTAGAAGTGCTCACTTATCTATGCAAAGAAATTTGAAAGACAGTTACCTGACCAACTGACTGGGAGAGATCCATATTTGTGCACATTCCAAAGAAAGATGATCCAAGAGAATGTGGAAATTATCCAACAATATCATTAATATCATATGCAGGTAAATTTTTACTGAAAATAATTCAAAATGGTTACAATAGTTCATAGGGAACTGCCAGAAATTCAAGCTGGATTCAGAACAGGATGTGGAAAGAGGGATATCACTGCTGTTGTTAGATGGATCTTGGCTGAAAGCAGAGAATACTAGAAAGATAATTACCAGTATTTGATTGGCTATGTGAAGGCATTCAACTGTGTGGATCATAACAAATTATGGCTAATATTGCATAGAATGGGAATTCCAGAACACTTAAATTGTGTTCATGAGGAAACTGTACATAGACCTAGAGGCAGTCATTCAAACAGAACAAGAAGGTACTTTGTGGTTCAACATCAGGAAAGGTGTGCATCAGTATTGTATCCTTTCACCATATTTATTCAATTTGTATACTGAGCAAATAATCCGAGAAGCTGGACTACTTGAAGAATAACACAGCATCAGATTGGAGAAAGACTCATTAACAACCTGCAATATGCAGATGACACACCTTGCTTGCTGAAAGTGAGGAGGATTTGAAGCACTTACTGATGAAGATCAAAGACTAAAGCCTGCAGTATGGATTACACCTCCACATAAACAAAACAAAAATCCTCATAACTGTACCAATAAGCAATATCATGATAAACAGAGAAATGATTGAAGTTGTAAAGGATTTCATTTTGCTTGAGTCCACAATCAACATCTATGGAAGCAGCAGTCAAGAAATCAAATGATGTACTGCATCAGGCAAATCTGTTGTGAAAGAACTCCTAAAAGTGTTAAAAAGCAAAGATGACACTTTGAAGACTAGGGTGCTCCTGACTCAAGTCATGATAGTTTCAATCCCCTCATATGCATGCAAAAACTAGACAATGAATAAAGAAGAATGAAGAAGAATCATTTGAATTATGGTATTGGCAAAGAATATTGAATGTGCTGTGGACTGAGAAGATGAAGTACAGCCAGAATGCTCCCTAGAAGCTAGGATGGTGAGACTTCATCTCATGTACTTTGGTCATATGAAGAAGGACCAATCCCTGGAGAAGGAAGTTATGCTTACTAGACAGTCGGAAGAAAAAGAAAAAAAGGAAGACCCTTATGAGATGGATTGACACAGTGACTGCAACAATGGGATCAAACAGCAACGATTGTGAGGATGATGTGGGATCAGGCAGTGTTTCATTCTGTTGTACATGCAGTCTCTATGAGTCAAAACCATTTCCATGGCAGCTAATAATGGCAGCAATCTTTGAGGGAACAGATCGCCACTTCTTTCTCCCTTGGAGATGCTGGTGAGTTTGAACCACTGACCCTTCAGTCAGCAGCTGAGTGCTTACTCACTGTGCTACCAGAGCTCCTTGGACCCATGAAAGGAGTCTACAAAACCATCCAGGAGCCTGAAGGTCTTCCAAATGTCTGTTCCCAGTGCTGGAATTGATTTATTAATGGAACTGGAGCATGAACACCCCCTTGTTCTCCAAGACAAGAACCGAAATTAGGTGTCATGATACTTGTGGAAAATGTTTTCTATCCCCTCCCCCACATATACCAATCCACATAGTAAACTGGTGAACTTCCCATTTCCAAAAGCCAGCCTTACTCTAATACACTCCTTCTTAGATATGATCTTTTTTTTTTTTTTTTTTTTTGGTCATTTCAAACTTGATAGCAGGAAGAGGACAGCTATTCTGGTTAAACTGACAAAGAACATCAAATGTAACTCTGGACCAGGATATCAAATACAAATATATTAAATTATACATTGCCAAACCCACTGCCATTGAGTTGCTGACTCATAGCGACCCCATTGGGTTTCCAGAGCAGTAAGTCTTTACAGAAATAGATTGTCCAGTCTTCCTTCTGTGGAGTGGTTGGTGAGTTTCAACTACCAAACTCTGGTTAGCAGTCAAATGCCTTAGACACTATGCCACTGAGCTCCATATATATATATATATATTTGTTGTTGTTGTTATTTGCCATCGAGTCGGACCCGACTCATAGCGACCACTCCTTGGGTTTCTGAGGCAGTATCACTACAGAAGTAGATTGCCCCATCTTCCTTCCGAGGAGTGGCTGGTGGGTTTGAACCGCCAGCCTTCTGGTTAGCAGTCAGGTGCCTTAGGCACTATGCTACCAGAGCTCCCATATATACATACATACATATATATATGTGTGTGTGTGTGTGTGTGTATTTGTGTATACATGTGTATATTTGTGTATACATGTGAGTATATATGTGAACATACATATGTGTGTTTGTATGTATATAGATACATATGAAGTGAGAATGGCCAGACTTCATCTCTCATACTATGGTCATGTTATCAGAAGGGACTGATCCCTGGGGAAGGATATCATGCTTGGTAAAGTGGAGGGTCAGTGAAAAACAAAGACCCTCAACAAGATGGATTGACAAAGTGGCTGCGACAATGGGCTCAAGCACAACAAAAATTGTGAGGCTGGCATGCAGGACTGAGCAATGTTTTGTTCAGTTTTACATAGGATCACTACGAGTTGGAACATATTTGACACCACCTAACAACACCATATAAATAGATAGATATAGATATACACATAGCCACTTCCACTGAGTGAATTCCAACTCATCTTTCTTCTGTAGAGCAGCTGGTAGGTTTGAACCATCGACCTTTGGGTTAACAGCCCAATATGCATTAACTACTATGCCACCAGAACAGTCGTTATGCTCCCAAAAAGCAAAAATCAAATATATATATATTTATATAAATATAAAATTTGGGGGTCTTAGAACAGCAAAAAACAGCAATAACTAATCCTCTGTTGTGAACAGCTGATCCATGTTTCAAAATATACAAGAATCAGATTAAGACAAAAAAATGAAGAACTAACCCTTTTATATGATTGATGATTGAGGTGCTATTCTTGTTATATTTGCTATATACTGAAAATATTCTACCATTTACAGTAGAATCTCTAGTGAGATATATGAACCAGATATTGGAAAGGGACATCTCAGAAAAAAACTCAGAATAAATCTAGTTATTTCTTAAAATACTCCAAATTAGAACATTTCATGATGGAATGACCCTAAGATTCTCTCCAATTAAGGGTCTTTTCACAGTGAGGGAGGAGATATGAATTGAAGTATGCATTTAAGTGCACTGGTACCATGTGATATTGATAATGATAATAAAAGCTGCCATTGAATAATATTCCCTGGTTCAGAATACTTTCTTATGTAGTGTCTTCTAAAGAATATCTTTATTCAGAATATCGTTAATCAGAGATGCTGGACTATATGAAGAATGCCTCATCAGGATTGAAGGAAGAACAATTAATCTGCGAAATGCAGATGACACACCTTGCTTGTGTGACGATGACTTGAAACACTTACTGATGAAGAGCGAAGACTCCAGTCTTCCGTATGGATTACACCTCAACATAAAGAAAACAAAAATCCTCACAACTGGACCAATAAGCAAATCATGATAAACAGAGAAAAGATTGAAGTTGTTAGGAATTTAATTTTACTTGGATCTGCAGTTGACAAGCAGTAGTCAGGAAATCACACATCATATGGCACTGGGCAAATCTGCTGCAAAAGGTCACTTTAAAGTGTTAAGAAGCGCAGATGTCTCTTTGAATACTAAGGTGCCCCTGACCCAAGCTATGGTATTTTCAGTTACCTCATATGCATGTGAAAGCTGGACAATGAATAAGGAAGACCAAAGAAGTCAATGCCTTTGAATTGTGGTGTTGGTGAGGAATACTGAAAATAACCATGGACTGCCAGAAGTACTAACAAATCTGTCCCTGAAGAAGTACAGCCTGCTCCTTGGAAGTGAGAATGACCAAACTTCATCTCACCTACTCTGGTCATGTCATAAGGGACAATTCCCTGGAGAAAGATATCATGCTTGGTAAAGTAGAGGGGCAGTAAAATAGGGAAGACCCTCATGAAATGGATTAACACAGTGGCTGCAATGATGGGCTTAAGCACAGCAAAGACTGTGAGGATGACAGAGGACCAGGCAGTGTTTCATTCTGCTGTCCATAGGTGGCTGAGAGTTGGAGACAACTCCATGGCACCTAACAATGACAAAGAATATCTAAAGAATAATTACACTTTGAATTGATATTAAACTTGTCTTCTGATGTACTATGGGCACCTTCACAGCTAAAAGTTAAGCAAGTAGAACCTACCTGGGGAAAGCTGCATAACTTTACTGAAATATAAGTAGAATTACTTGCAGTGTATTCCATGAGACTAGTGGATGTAACATTCAGACCTTTAGAAAACCAAAATCTGAATCATAGAAAAGTTTGTAAAGGGGTGGGAGATAAAAGATATGAATGGATATTGGAGTATATGTAGGGCAACACAGAATAAACACGCAAACAAACAGAAACTGGAATCTCAATGGTTTTGGACAGTCATTCATTTATCTTTTTATTTATTTTAGTTTATAATACACAGGAAAATTTCTGGGTATAAAATCAGGTCTGTGTTTGAGGACCACTTTAGACCTGAGGAATTGTATGAATGTGGACCACCCATGTAACCTTAGAAACATCATGTTTTCCATCTGTAAAATGGGGTGATGCTGAAGGCCCTGATTTTCTCTCAGGGATGTTCTAAAAATCAAGTGTGATAATCCAGATGGATGTGATTTGACAAAGTTGGATAGCCAGAGACAGACAGGATCTATACACAGGGCTTGACTCTATTAAGACCCTGTTTGAGATCACAGGTCAGAGTACAGAGGAGAGAAAGAAAAATATAGAATACAAGTATAGCAAGTATCATCACCCCAAGAGCTTTGCCTTCTACCCCAAAAATCACATTATCCGGCAAACTTCTGTGAAACTTGGAGTGATTTTCTGGGAATGATGTTGAAACTCTCAAAATGTAAGGTTTGGCATACAGGACATTGCTTGCTTCTGCTGAAGGATTTTTTTAAGGAGTTTTACACACACGCACACACAAAATTGGTTTTGGTAATCATTTACGGTTAGTTGCTAATAGCTTATCTTTATACAGCTAACATAGGAAGAAGGAGCCCTGGAGGCGCAAATGGTTAAGCACTTGGCTGCTAATCTGAAGTCTAGTAGTGCAAACTCACCCATGGCTCTGCAGAAGAAAGACCTGGTGATCTGCTCCCAGAAAGATTACAGCCTAGGAAACCCTATGGGGGTAATTCTTAATCATACAGTGTCACTGTGAGTCAAAATCAACTTGATGGCAGAATTACTGGTTGGATAGAGACTGGTGGAATCCTCAAAACTATGGTCCCGAGTTACCCTTCAAGTCTGGAAATGGACTCACTTACATGCATTGGCTCTCAGCCCAACAGTAGAAAGACCCACATACAGAACACCTACCCCAGGTTGATGTACCCACCTGCTCTAGGGAGATGCACCCCCTGGATTAGGTAGCCATGACACACTGGAGGGGTAGCATTCACATAGAGGGAAGGCTGGACAGAAAGGAATGCATGGATGAGGCACAGGAAGGGGGTAGCCACAGGGAGGAGGGGAAAAAAAAAACCAACTTGATGGTACCTAGCAACAACAACACAAGAATTAAGAGTCCCTGGTGACACAAATGGTTAAACATTCAACTATTAGCTGATAGGTTGGAAGTTCAAACCCACCCAGAGGGGCCTTGGAAGAAAAGACTGGAAATTTGTTTCCAAAAAGTCACAGACTTGAAAACTCTTTAGCATGTCATTCTACTCTGCTCACTTAGGGTCACCATGAGCCAGAGCCAACTTGACAGCAACTGGCAACAACACTTTTACTTGACTTATATTTACTTACGTTTTAGGCTGCACCAAAATCTTCAAGGCAAATAACTGGGACACTTAGGTAGACATGAAACTTTGAATTATAATCATCAAAGACAGCTTTTAAATTATGAAAATGCCAAATGTGATTCCAGTTAGAGTTCATTCATACAGTATTTACTCCACTGGGAGTAATGAGTAATAAACTAAAATGTGTTCTCCTTCTCCAAGATTTCTCATTTACATTAATTTTAAAAAATGAGAAAGAAAGTATCATGTAAGTGAAGAGAATGCAAAATAGTACAGATATTTGATATTTTTGTGCTATTTTTTATCGTATAATGGTCTCATTAAACTTTTAATTGTTTAACAAAATTATAACTAATTGTTTAATGTTGTTGTATTATAACTTCATTGTTAAACTCTTGTTAGGTGCCATTGAGTCAGTTCTGATATGATGTACATAGCAATCCTGTGTACAACAAAATGAAACTTTATTTAAGTGCCCAATCCTTCACCATCATCTCACTCGTTGAAATGTTTGAGCCCATTGGTGCAGTCACTGTGTCCATCCACCTAGTGAGGGTCTTCTTTTTTGCTGACCCTCTACTTTACCAACATGATGTCCTTCTCCAGGAACTGGTCCCTCCTGATAGCATGTCCAAAGTAAGTGAGACTAAGCCTCACCATCCATCCTCCCTTCCAAGAATTCTGGCTGTACTTCTTCCAAGACAGATTTGTTTGCTCCTCTAGCAATCCACGGTATATTCAATATTCTTCACAAACACCATAATTCCAAGTCACCAATTGTCCTTCGGTCTTCCTTATTTACTGTCCAACTTTTCCATGTGTATGAGATAATTGAAGATACTATGGCTTAGGTCAGCTGCCCCTTAGTTCTCAGAGTGAAATCTTTGCTTTTTTAACACTTTAAGGAGATCTTTTGGAGCACATTTGCCAGTGTAATAGGTTGTTTGATTTCTTGACTATTGCTACCATGGGTGACTATTTGGAATCCAAGTAAAATGAAATTCTTGACAACTTCAATGCATACAACTGAAAACACATTAACCCTGTTTACATCTTATATTTTATAACTAAAGAAAACAAAAAATACATACATTTGATGCACATATACAAGGGAAGGAGCTCTGATAGCATAGTGGCTAAAGCACTTGACTGCTAACCAGAAGGCTGGCGGTTCAAACCCACCAGCCACTCCTCGGAAGGAAGGTTGGGCAATCCTACTTCCGTAGTGATACTGCCTCGGAAACCCAAGGAGGGGTCGCTATGAGTCGGGGCCAACTTGACGGCACATAACAACAACAACATACAAGGGAAAATATTCATAACAGTCACCATCCCCATTTCTGTAACAGTCACACGTTCATAGCTGGTATTTACCTTCTTCCTTCACCATTCTATATTCCCTTTGCCCTCAGCATGCACCTCAGCTGGTCAGGGTTCTTTGCCTGGTAGGGTGAACCAAACCTTCATTCCTGAAGTGTCTGGGTCATTTGAAGTCATATCAGAACTGGGTTGCTGTAGTATTCCATTGACTTTAATCACAGGGCATGGTAGGACTAGGAGATGTCCTAAGGAAACTCCTGTATTCCAGACATACTCTCACCTCCATTATGTAATATCAATCTGATTTTCCGTTGGTAATCAGGATCAATCACACCAGCTAATGCAGTAACTCTCTTCTTTGCCTGTTGATCCAGAGGCATAAGGAGCCTCAAATGGCCAGGAGACATTGTTACCTTCCAGTGCAATGGAAGCAGTATTGTGTCTCCAAGTGGGAGTATTCATCCCTTTGGGACTAAGACCTTCAGCCACAGAGCACAGAGACAGGAAGCAAAAATTTTGTGAGTCACTAGGGGTGATAGTGAATGGTGCTACTCCCATCTCCATCCCTTGGTTCCTGGGCCAGTGCATCTTGGCTATTGGGGAGTCAGGACCATATGTTGGATGTTGTCTTAGAGCATATACAACTTCCTGGATAACATTGTCCCCTAGCTGGTGCTGTCATTGTGTGTCTGGAAAGGCATGCCATTGTTCTATGAAGCCCCTGCTTTAGGATGAAGGGGAACATGGTAAGAACAGTGAACTCCATGAACATGGGCCCATTGCTGCATTTCATTTGATGTGAAGTGAGTCTCTTAGTCTGAGGCAATGCTCTGTGGGATACCAGGATGGTTGATAAGGCATTATATATGTCCACTGATGGTAGTTTAGGCAGAAGCATTGTGTGCAGGGAAGGAAAGTCTGTATCCAGAGTAAGTGTGTATTACAGTAAGAACAAAACTCTGCCCTTTCCACGATGGAAGTGGTCCAATGTAATTAACCTGTCACCAGGTTGCTGGGTGATCACCCCAAGGAAAGGTTACATATCACAGACTCAGTGTTGGTCTCTGAAGCTGGCAGATTGGGCACTTAGCAGTGGCTATAGTAAAGTCAGTCTTGGTAAGTAGAAGTCCATGTTGCTGAGCTTATGCATAACCTCCATCCCTGCCACAATGGCCACTTGTTCATGAGCCTATTAGTCAATGATAGGAATGCCTGGGGAAAGAGGATGATTGGTTTCCACAGAATTTGCCATCCTATCCATTTGACTGTTAAAATCTTCCTCTGCCAAGGTCACCTTTTGGTGAGCATTCACATGAGACACAAATATATTCATTTATTTGGCCCATTCACAGTAGTCTATCCTCATAACTCTGTCACCAATTTTCCAATCATGTTCCTTCCAAGTGCCTGACTATCCAGCCAAATTTTCAGCCTCAGCCCATGAATCAGCACACAATTACACATCTGGCCATCTCTCCTTCCAAGCAAAGTGAACAACCAGATGCACTGCTTGAAGGGCCGCCCATTGGAAGATTTCCCTTTACCACTGTCCTTCAGGGAGCTTCCAGAAAGGAGCTACAGTGCTGTTGCTATCTACTTTCTAGTGGTGCCTGCATATCATGCAGAACCATCTGTAAACCAAGCATGAGTTTTCTCTTTCTCAGTCAACTGATCATAAGGATCTCCCCATGAGGCCATACATGCAGACTGGGAAAGGGAAGGTAATATGACTGGGGTGGAAACCGTAGGCAATGGGGCCACTTCTTCATGCAAATTACTTGTGTCTTTAGGTCCTAATTGAGCCTGATCTCTTATATACCACTTGCATTTGATGATGGAGTGCTCTTGTACACATCCAACTTTATGACTCTGTGAGTCAGACAACACTCAGTCATGATGGTCAGCTCAGGCCACATAGTGACTTGGTGGCTCATGGTTAGGCATTTAGTCTCTACTAAGGCCAAGTAACAAGCCAAAAGCTGTTTCTCAAAAGGAGAGTAGTTATCTGCAGGCCTTTGCTCCAAAATCTTAAGAGTCTGTGCTGTGATTCACTAACAGGGACCTACCACAGACTCCACACAGCAACTCTATCTGACACTGACACTTCAAGTCCATTGGATTAGCTAGATCATATGGCCCAGTGGCAGAGCAGCTTGTATGGCAGACTGAACCTATTGGAAAGCCTTCTCTTGTTCTGGGCCCCACTGAAAACTAGCAACTTTTCAAGTCACTAGATAAATAAGCTGGAGTAGCACACTCAAATGAAGGATATGTTGCCTCTGAAGTCCAAAGAAGCCCACGAGGCACAACATCTCCTTTTCAGTTTTAGGAGGGGCCAGATGCAATAACTTATTCTTCACTTTATTAGGAATATTTCTACATGCCCCACACCACTGGATCCCTAGATATTTCACTGATGTGGAAGGCACTTGAAATTTTGCAGGTTTATTTTCCATCCTCTAGTATGCAAATGTCTTACCAATAATTCTAGAGTCACTGGTACTGTGTTAGTTAAGCTTATGTGTCAACTTAGCTGGGCCTGGTTTTGAGTGACTGGAAGTTAGATGTGATTCCACATGACGAGATTGGTAATCAACTCCATGGCGAAATCTCCTGTGAGCAACTGAGTAGCTGCCTTAGGGATGTGGTCAGCTTCCAGTATATAAGAAGAAGCTCTGAGAAAGACTTCTGAGGTTTTTGGTGCTTGGAACTTCCATGTAGCCAAGTCTTCATTCAGCAGCCTGCCATGTTGCCTGCCAATTCTGGGACTGTTTCTGGACTTGAACTAGTGGCCTGCCATGTTGCTTGACAATCATAGGACTGTGCCATTTGACTTGTCGATTTTGGGGTTGTCAGCCTCAGCAGCCAGCAGCTGCTTGAGTTAAGAGACACCTCCAGCTCCAGTTGGCTGGGAAAAAGAGGCAAAACTGAAGACCAAGGTCAAGGGCCCTTCACCCAGCCCCTAGAGCCAGCACTTCAAACTCAGACTTCTGGCCTCCTAAACTGTAACAAAATAAATCCCTGTTTGTTAAAGTCATCCACCTGTGGTATTTTCTGTTAGAGTGGCACTAGAGGGCCAAAACAGATACCTTCTTTCTAGGTCCAATCGTCAAAATGTCATCAGTGTAATAGACCAGTGTGACATCTTGTGGAAGAGAAAGGCAATCAAGGTCCCTGTGGATTAAACTATGACATAGTGCTGGAAAGTTGACATACCTCCTGGATAGTACCATGAAAGTTTATTACTGGCCTTGCCAGCTGAAGATCCTTGGAAATCAGAACTGAGAAAAGGCATTGCCCAGATCAATAGCTGCATCCCAGGTATGAGAAGATGTATTTGCTCAAACAATGAACCACATCTGGAACAGCAGCTGTGATTGGAGTCACCACGTGGTTAAGTTTACGATAATCCACTGTCATTCTCCTAGATCCATCCATTTTTTGCATAAGCCAAGTAGATGAGCTAAATGGTAATGTGGTGGAAATCACCACCCCTGCATATTTCAAGTCCTTGATTGTGGCACTAATCTCTGCAATCCCTCCAGGAATGCAATATTGCCTTTGGTTTACTATTTTCCCAAGTAAGGGCAGTTTAATGGCTTCCACTTGGCTTTTCCTACCAATTACTTGACCTCTGTGTGCCCTACTCTGACTAGTGGACCACAGTGATGTTTTGAGTCTCCTAGAATTAGTGTCAATTCAGAGCCAGTGTCCAGTAATCCCCAGAAAATCTGACTATTTGTTTATCTTCAATGAACAGTCACTCAAAAAAGGCCATAGATCCCTTTGGGGAAGGCTAGGAGAAAGATGAACAGTATTAATTTTTGGAAGTGTAGTGAGGTCCTTCCTCAGGGGGACCTGGCCTCCCCTTTATTCAAGGGGCTTCGAGTCTGTAAGCCAGCTCAAGTCTGGAAATTTATTGAGGAACCATGACTCTGTATTCTGGCAATTGAAGTTAGACTGCTGTTCACTTGACCTATAATTCTTCTACTTGTACAGATGAAGTAAATATTTAGTAAATTTTCTATCCACTTCACTCCTAGGGACACTGTACCTAAGTTTCAAAGCCATAAGTCCATACAAGTCAGCCTTTTCTGATTATTGCTTTGATTCTGCTGTCCACTACAATAACCACACCCACCTTTGTGGATTGTTGTTGTTGTTATGTGCTGTTGAGTCAGACCCGACTCATAGCGACCCCTCCTTGGGTTGCCGAGGCATTATCACTACAGAAGTAGATTGCCCAACCTTCCTTCCAGGGAGTGGCTGGTGGGTTTGAACCACCAGCATTCTGGTTTGCAGTCAAGTGCCTCAGGCACTATGCTACCAAAGCTCCTCTTTTGTGGATTAAGTGCTGCCAATTGGCTCCTACCACCACGAGGTCCAATTGACCTCATTATAGTTGTTGTTGTTGTTGTTATTTGCCGTTGAGTCGGCCCCAACTCATAGCGACCCCTCCTTGGGCTTCCGAGGCAGTATCACTACGGAAGTAGGATTGCCCAACCTTCCTTCCGAGGAGTGGCT
>NW_006921658.1:9703446-9710714 GCF_000298275.1 Orycteropus afer afer
ACCTTCCTTCCGAGGAGTGGCTGGTGGGTTTGAACCGCCAGCCTTCTGGTTAGCAGTCAAGTGCCTTAGGCACTATGCTACCAGAGCTCCCTCATTATAGTTAGATATCTTTATTCAGTTAGGGCAGTACCTACTGTCAAATCTGGCTTACATAAAATAAAAATTACAGCAGTCTTCAAAGATCCTGGGGCTCCCTTCACAAATTTGTTCCTCATCGTGTGGTAAAAGGTATATCCTCAGGTCATTGCATATGTGGGTCTATGGATCTAATCTTATAAATCTACTCTAACATGCTGTTAAGGTTGTATGTCAGCTTGGCTGGGCTGTAGATTTTAGTGCCTTGGCAGCTGCATTTAGTTATTCCACATGATGAGAATGGATGTGGTATAATCAACTTCATGGTAGAATCTCCTGTGTGGCCTACTTCCAGTACATATGGAGAAATTTTGGGAAAGGTAGCTAGTTTTATGGCACATTTTGGATCCTGCATTTGGTTGAGTCTTTGTCTCTAATTTCTGGACTTGAACCAGTGGCCTGCTGTGTTACCTGCTGATCTTAGGGTTGCGCCATTTTACCTCCTGATCTTGGATGTGTCAGCCTCAGCAGCCAGCACCTACAGGAGTTGGGAGAGGCTTCTGGCTCCAGTGGGTGTGGAACAAGAGGCCCAAGGTCATGGGGTCTTCACCCTGCCCCTAGAGCCAGCACTCTGAATTTGGGCTTCTAGTCTCCTAACCATAAAAGAATACATTCCTGTTTGTTAAAAGCATCCATTTATGGTATTTCCATTATAGCGGCACTAGAGAACCAAGACACATGGCAATTTCCCTAAGCCTTTGGATACCTTCTTCTGCAGTATACCAAGGCAGGTCCGGTACTTCAACTTGACTTACTATAGGCCATAGCATAATCCATGCTTCAGTAAACCAACTGAGTAAACTAGATCCTTTCCTAATCTCTTGAGGTGAAACATTGAATGAAGAATCTGTGCTTTGTGGGCCCAAATCAATAAACATAGACTCATCCAACATTATGTTCCTTGCACCATTAATCCCTCACCCTTAATAGCCATTCCCATACATATTCTCCAGGTTTCTGTTTGCTTATATTATAAAAATCCTTTTGAAATGTAGTGTATCTCTTTCTGTGTCACAATTTGTATGCATTTCACCTTTTGTAGCTCCCTGAGACTTAAGTCTAAGTATAGGTGTAGAAGCAGCAATGAGTGGTGGACATGGTTCCTGGGAACATTCAACAGTGTCTTGTAAGGCATCTGCCTCAGGCAATTACCCAGGTGCTGCCCCAGGTGTTATTTCAGACAATAACTCAGCAAGCACAGCTGGGTTAGACTCATCAGATGGAGATAAGAGGGCTGGTTCTTCTGGCAGAGGGATTAAACAGAATTTAGGGATACAATGTCTCCAGCTTCCTGCTTATCTGTCCATATATCCCCATCCTGAGTTTCAGAAACCCATTTCAGAACCAATCAGTATGCTTTGCTTAACTTCAGACACCATTCAAGGTTGACAATTCAACTGGTGTTGTAATTCAACCACTCTTACGAAAAGACTCTGGGTTTGTTTTTTGATGATGTCTGCTCTGTTGCTACAAGAAATAAGGTTTTCTTTCAGGGCATAAGTGGAAGCATTGGGGTTTTTTATGTGGCAATTGAGCTGTGATTCCAAAGACCTGAGCTCATCTCATTCTTTCACCATTTTGTCTAGCCTAAGTAGAACCAATCAACAAGTTTCTTTATATGTCTCTTTCTGGCAAAATTGCAGGAAAGCATCAAATATGCAATAACTCAGAGACTCACTTCTCACCAATATTTGATCTATTAATACCACTATTTTGTCAATTAATATTGCTACTCATGCCACGTATTAGCAGAGCATTCTTTACTAATGGAGGCAGAGTCATCAGCACCTTTACAACTAATCAAACTGGGAAACTAATTTAGAAAACATCTTTACAATTTTGTTTCTCTAGAACCAGTCTTGGTGACCAAATGTCCTAGGCTGGGTTATCTAAAGAAGCAAAACTGTTGCTGTTGTTGTTGTTGTTATGTGCCGTTGAGTCGGCCCCGACTCATAGCGACCCCTCCTTGGGTTTCCGAGGCAGTATCACTACGGAAGTAGGATTGCCCAACCTTCCTTCTGAGGAGTGGCTGGTGGGTTTGAACCGCCAGCCGTCTGGTTAGCAGGCAAGTGTCTAGCCACTATGCTACCAGAGCTCCCGAAAGAAGCAAAACTAGTGAAGCTTATATATGTAGAGAGAGAGAGAGAAAAAAAAAAAAAATTATCCTAAGGAAGTGGCTCATGCAATTATAGAAATGACAAGTCCCAAGTCCACAGATCAGATGTCAAGCTACAGGCTTCTCCTGACTCACATAGCTGCAGGGGATGGTGAACCCAAGATTGGCAGGCAATACAGTAGGCTACTGGCTTCAGAGACTGATGAATCTGAGATTGGCAGGTAAGATGGCAGGCTGTTGGCTCATAGGTTGTAAAGGAAACAATCCCAATATTGGCAGGCACAGGAGGCCACTGGTTCAAGTCCAGGAGCTAGATGTGATATGAGTCAGAGGCAGGATCCAGGTCGAGGAAAAAGCCAGAGATCTTTGTCAGGACTTCTATGTATATTGGAAGCAGGCCACATTCCTGAGGAAACCCCATTTCAACTGACTGGCTGTTCATAGCAGACCTCATCATGGAGGTGACTACATTATATCAGATCTTATTATAGGGGATGACTACATCATAACTGCTAAACAGCTGAGAATCATAGTCCAGCCAAACTGACACACAATTTTAGCTATCACAGTCTAGGTGTGAGGATTTTGTTTTCTTTATGTTGAGGTGTAATCCATACTGAAGTCTGTAATCTTGGATCTTCATCAGTAAGTGCTTCAAGTCCTCTTCACTAACAGCAAGCAAGGGTATGTCATCTGCATATCACAGGTTGCAAATGAGCCTTTCCCCAATCCTGATGCTGCTTACTTCCTCACATAGTCCAGTTTCTCAGATTATTTGTTCAGTATACAGATTAAATAAATATGGTGAAAGGATACAACCTTGTTGCACACCTTTCCTGATTTTAAACCACATAGTATTCCTTTGTTCTGTTCCAAAAACTGCTTCTTGGTCTATGTACAGTTTCCTCATGAGCACAATTAAGTGTTCTGGAATTCTCATTATTCACAGTGTTATCCATAATTTGTTATGAGCCACACAGTCAAATGCCTTTGCATAGTCAATAGAACAAAGGCAAACATCTTTCTGGTATCCTCTGCCAAGATCCATCTGACATCAGCAATGATATCCTTCGTTCCATGTCCTCTTCTGAATCTGGCTTGAATTTCTAGCAGTTACCTGTCGATGTACTACTACAGCCATTTTTAAATTGTCTTCATCAGTTCTACTTGCATGTGATGTTAATGATATTGTTCAAATATTTTCACATCTAGTTGGGTCACCCTTCTTTGGAATTGGCACAAATATGGATCTCTTCCAGTCAGGTGGTCAGGTAACTGTCTTCTAATTTCTTGGTATAGATGAGCAAATGTTTCCAGGACAGCATCCATTCAGTGGAACATCTTAGTTGATATTCTGTCAATTACTATAGGCTTGTATTTTGCTAATGCCTTCAGTACAGTTTAGATTCTTCCTTTAATATCATTGGTTCTTATTATATGCTACTTCCTGAAATGGGAGCTCTGGTAGCGTAGGGCCTAAGGCACTTGACTGCTAACTAGAAGGCTGGCAGTTCAAATCTACCAGCTACTCCTCGGAAGGAAGGTTGAGCAATCTACTTCCATAGTGATACCACCTCGGAAACCCAAGGAGAGGTCACTATGAGCCGGGTCTGACTCGACGGCACATAACAACAACACAACACCTCCTGAAATGGTTGAATGTTAATCAACTCATTTTGGTTCACTGACTCTATGTATTCTTTCCATCTTTCTTTGATGCTTCATGTTTTGTTTAATATCTTGTCCATGTTGTTGTTGTTAGGTACTGTTAAGTCCAACTCATAGCAAAGCTATGTGCAACAGAGGAAACAACGTCCAGTCCTGCACCATCCTCATAATCCTTACTATGCTTAAGCCCATCGTTGCAGCCACTCTGTCAGTCCACCTCATTGAAAGTCTTCCCCTTCTTCACTGTCCCTCTTCTTTACCAAGCATGATATCCTTTTCCAGAGAATGGTACCTTCTGTCAACATGACCAAATAGGTGAGACAAATTCTGGCCATTCTAGCTTCCAAGGAGCATTCCAGCTGCACTTCATTCAGGGCAGATTTGTTCATTCTTCAGGCAGTCAGTGGTATTTTCTTCCTTATTCATTGTCCAGCTTTCACATGCATATAAGGTTATTAAAAATGCCATGGCTTGGGATAGGTGCACCTTATTCTTCAAAGTGACATCTTTGCTCTTCAACACTCTAAAGAGGTTTAGAGCAGATTTTCCCAGTGCAATACGAAGTGTGACTTCCTGACTACTGCTTCCTTGGATGTTGACTGTGGATCCAAGTAAAATGAAATCCCTGACAACTTCAATCTTTTCTCCATTTATCATGATGTTGCTTATTGGTCCAGTTGTGAAGAGTTTCGTTTTCTTTATGTTGAGGTATACTCAATACTGAAGACTGTAGTCTTTGATCTTCATCAGCAAGTGCTTCAAGTCATCCTCACTTTCAGCAAGCAAGGTTGTGTCATCTGCATATCACAGGTTATTAATTGTTCTTTCTCCAAACCTGATACTGTGCTTTTTTCTATATAGTCCAGCTTCTCAGATTATTTGATCAGCATGTAAATTGGATAAGTAGGGTAAAAGGATACAACTCTGTTGCACACCCTTTCTGATTTTAAACCTTGAAGTATCCCCTTATTCTGTTCAAATGACAGCCTCTTGGTCTATGTACAGGTTCCTCATGAGAACAATTAAGTGTTCTGGAATTCCCATTCTTCTCAATGTTATCCATAATTTGTTATGATCTGCAGTCAAATGCCTTTGAAAAGTCAGTAAAACTCAGGTAGACATCTTTCTAGTATTCTTTACTTTCAGCAAAGATCCATCTGACATCTGCAATGATATCCCTCATTCCACGTCCTCTTCTGAATCCAGCTTGCATTTCTGGAAGTTCTCTGTCAATATATTGCTGCAACTGCTTTTAAATAATCAGTAAGATTGTACTTGCTTGTGATATTAATTATATTGCTCGATGATTTCCACATTCCATGGAATCATTTTTCTTTGGAATGGGTACAAATATGAATCTCTTCCAGTCACTGGGCCAAGTAGCTGTCTTCATAATTTCTTGGCATAAACAAGTAAACGCCTCCAGCGATACATCTGTGTGTTGAAACATCTCAAGGGGTATTCTGTCAATTCCTGGGGACTTTTTTTCCACCCAATTTCTTTAGTGCAGCTTGGACTTCTTCCTTCAGTACCTTTGGTTCTTGATCATATGTTATCTCCTGAAATAGTTTGACACTGACTAATACATTTTGATACAGTGACTGTGTATTCCTTCCATCTTCTTTTGGTGCTTCCTGCAACACTCAAATTGACTATGCCAAAGCATTTGGTTGTGTGGATAATAACAAATTGGGGATAATATTGAAAAGAATGGGAATTCTAGAACACTTGATTTTACTCATGAGGAACCTATACATAGACCAGGAGGCTTTGTCATTTGAACAGAACAAGAGGACACTGCATGGCTTAAAATCAAGAAGGGAGTGCATCAGGATTGTATTCTTTCACCACACTTATTTAATCTATATGCTGAGCAAATAATCTGAGAAGTTGGACTACATGAAAAAGAACGTGGCTTCAGGACTAGAGGAAGAATCATTAACAACGTGTGATATGTTGGCAATACAACTTTGCTTGCTGCAAGTGAGGATGACTTGAACCACTTACTGATGAAGGTTGAAGAATACAGTCTGCAGTATGGATTACATTTCAATATAAAGACAAAAATCCTCACAGTTGGACCTATAAGCAGCATAATGATAAACGGAGAAAAGATTGAAATTGTCAAAGACTTCACATTGCTTGATTCTATAATTGATGCCAATGGAAACAGTAGTCAGGACATCAGATGACATATAGCACTGGGCAAATCAGCTGCAAAGGACCTCTTTCAAGTGCTGAAGAGCAAAGATGTCTCCTTGAGGACTAAGGTGCACCTGACACAAGCCATGGTATTTTCAATCACCTCATATGCGTGTGAGAGCTAGACAATGAATAAGGAAGACCAAAGAATAATCTATGCTTTTGAGTCGTGGTATTGGCGATGAATGCTGAAAGTACCATGGACTGCTAAAAGAATTAACAGGTCTGTCCTGGAGGAAGTGCGGCCAGAATGCTCCTTGGAAGCTAGAATGGCCAGACTTCATCTTACATACTTTGGTCATGTTGTCAAAAGGGACCATTCTCTGGAGAAGAATGTCAAGCTTGGTAAGGTGGAGGGTTGATGAAAGAGGGGATGGCCCTCCATGAGATGGATTGACACAGTGGCAGTGGCGATAGGCTCAAGTATAGCAAGGATTGTGGAGCTGATACAGGACCGGGCAGTGTTTGTTCTGCTGTGCATAGGGTCACTATAAGTTGGAGACGACTCAATGGCACTTAACAACAACAAGAAGCATCACTTAATATTTAGCTCATAGAATCCATAATTATTGAAATTGAAACTTAAATTTGTTCTTTAGTTCTTTCAGCTTGATAAATGCCAAGAATGTTCTTGCATTTTGGTTTTCTAACTCCACGTCTTTGTACATTTCATTATAATATTTTACTTTGTCTTCTTGAGCCACCCTTTGAAATCTTCACTTCTTTTATTTCATCATTTCTTCCATTCACTTTTGCTACTCTCCATTCAAGAACAAGTTTCAGAGTCTCTTCTGACATCATTTTGGTCTTTTCTTCCTTTCCTGTCTTTTTAATGACCATTTGCTTTTTTTCATGTATGATACTCTTGATGTCATCCCACAATTCATCTGGTCTTCAGTCATTGGTGTTCAGTGTGTTAAATCTATTCTTCATGAAGAAAACCAAAAATTCATGGAAACAATTAGTCCTAGAGACTGGTACACCATCCAATCTGCAGCCTGTATGACTATGAGACAAGAAGAACTAGATGGTGCCGGGCTACTACTGTCAATCACTTGGAAGAGGATCTATGTAAGAGATCCTGGATAGAGAGGGAGAACAATGTGGAACAAAACTCAAAATCATTTGAAAAATAAAGGGGGGGGGG
>NW_006921658.1:9712149-9721016 GCF_000298275.1 Orycteropus afer afer
TTTGAACCGCCAGCCTTCTGGTTAGCAGTCAAGTGCCTTAGCTACTATGCTACCAGAGCTTCCAGTCTTCCTTATAGACATGTGGATATTATCTTATCATTGACAGCTTTGTACTTCAGGATAGATCATGAGATGTTCTTTTGACAATGAATGCCATGCCCTTCCTCTTCAATTTATCATTCCCAACATGGTAGATCATATGATTGTCTGATTCAAATGGCCAATATCAGTCCATTTCAGCACACTAATGCATATGATATCAAACTTTATCTGTTCTATTTCATTTTTCACAACTTCTAGTTTTCCTAGATTCATACTTAGTACACTTCACATTCCAGTTATTAATGGGTGTTTGCAGCAGTTTCTTCCTATTTTGAGTCATGCTCCATCAGCAAATGAATGTCCTGAAAGCTTTACTACATCTACGTCATTAACGTCAACTCTACTTTGGAGAGGCAGCTTTTCCCCAGTTGTATTTTGAGTGCCTTCCAACCTAAGGGGTTCATCTTTGAGAATTATATCAGACAATGTTTCATTGCCCTTCATAAAGTTTTCCAATAATATACTAGACAGTGTTTTACTGCTATTCATAAAGTTTTCAGTGTCCAGTTTTTCAGAAGTAGCTGTCCCATTCCTTCTTCTCAGTCTATCTTCATCTAGAAACTCCACTGAAAACTGTCCACATGGATGACGCTGCTGCTATGTGAAATACCAGTGTCATAGCCTCCAGCCACATGGCAACATGTAAGCCACCATAGTATGACAAAGTGACAGAAAAGTGATGGGTCTTGTCCATAGAATCCTTCAATATTGCAACTCAAGGTTAGAATTTTTTCTTCAGTTCCTTCAGCTTGAGAAATACTGAGTGTTTCCTTTTGATTTTTTAACACTAGGTCTTTGCATATTTCATTTTAAATCCCTAAATTTGTGCCATTCTGCAATGACCTAACAAAATTTATATTTCTCAAAAGATTTATAGTCTCATTAATTAACTAACTATAACATTGAGATTCAATGGGGTCATTGATATATAAAAAGGATGAAGACATATTAATGGAAAATCAGTAGTGTATGTACATGGAAAAAATGAAGGAGACCTAACTCTCACTTTAATAAACTTGCCCAAGCCCTCAGCTGATTTAAAATTTTCAAAGTAAGTATTCTTCTACATGTGAAACTGAAAATTATTGTTTGTCTATTTTCTCTAACATTCACCTAAATTTCTTCTTGTATTAATTACACACTAACAGAAATTTATGATCTGATTTTGAGTTTTCAAAGGCTTTTCTACTTTAATCATACTTGAATTTCCCACAAACATTATGTCTACTCAATAAAACACATTTCATCTAGGGCAGAATTCTGAAGAATAAAGATATTTATATGCATTTCTCACCAACAGAGGGCAGTTCCTGATTGCCCAGAAAAGTTATTTATCCTTAAATGCCCTTAGACCTAGTTTTCTTACAAACTCAAACATGTTAAAGAGTTACAGTGCTTCTGGGTATGTTAGTGACCCCAAATTTTGTTCATTTATTTGAAACACACTTCCTCTACATGCACGTCTTATGTCCAAATAATGTCCTCTTGTTTTTAAGAAAACTACTTTAAAAAGCAAACAAACAAAATACTTCCACAAGTGCCAGACCCAAATAACACATGGATAGAACAAAACCTTAGACATACATAACACGATTTTCCAGTAAATCTGAGGAAGGGTATGTACTTGATAAAATGCAGAAAGCTGGGTGCTAACTTACACAAAAGTTTGTATTTCAATTAATCTCTAAACAAGGAAGGCACATCTATTTGAAAACTGCCAAGTGAACTTGCCTGAGTGCTAGTCAATCCTCGATTTTAAAACTTAGACTAAATGATTTTTTAAAACAGTAATATGTTTTACAATGTCAGCATTATTAAATAGATTGCAAATTCAAAAAGTTCAGTTTATATGAATTTGTTGCACTATGTTCAAAAGATGAAATGCTTTTAGTATGTTTCTCTATTTTTCTCAGTCTGTTTTGCCAACTTCACCTCTTTATTCAACTCAAAAGCACTTTACCATCTATCCTTTACAAAGCCCTAGACTAAGAATAATAAAGCAAGGGTCTTGCCCTCAAGGCATTTGCAATCTATGTAGACATAAAAACAGGCTGTTAGAAGACCTAGGCAGAGTAAAATAAATTCTGTATTAGTTGTGCACACACACACACACACACACACAAGCATTGTAGGGAAAACCAAGAAGAAATATTTCATTGTTCTTGACTTTATGATTCTTAAATGAAGAAAAAGTGCTCTCATATTATCTTCATGGTTTGTAAGCCCTGAATCAGATTTTTCCTTTTTTGGGGGTGTGGGGAGAGGTGGAATGGCAGGGGTCAGCACATCCAGAGAGCAATGGATAAGTCTTGCTCTGGGAAAACCACCTGCCTGATCCTGGTATTTCCCCTGCCAGGTAAGTACGAATTAGATTTTCTTAGCAAATAACTACATTCTGACTGGAAGTTAACAGAGGTTCTAGCACCCTGTGCAAATAAATGTGTTTCAACATTTACATGAAATTATAGAAAAAGTAGTCAAATTACTGATGGACACTGTACAGCACAGCAGTGACACCTCTGGCAATGAATTAGAGACCTAGGGCTATTCCCTGAGAGCAGGGGTAGTCCTGGGCTGTAGTGATCCTCGAGTTCAGAGGGATTCAACAAGGAGAAGGGGTTCATAGCAAATGGAGCAGCTGCTCGTGCTATTCAGACTTAGAAACATTTTGTGACTATATGATTTATGCTAAGCAGAACAACTTGAATTCTCTACTATTATTGAGGTACTAAATAAGAAAGTAAGTCAAGGATCCCAAAAGAATTGGGCTTTTGGAAATAAAAGTATGTCATTTTTATTCATTTCTCAGTTTGTCAAGGATCTATAACATACAACCCCTTCCACAATTGCCAAGAGGCACTGGTGGCTCAGTGGAAGCATTCTTGCCTTCTACACAGAAGACTCAGGAGCTCTGGTAGCATAGGTCCTAAGGCATTTGATTGCTAACCAGAAGGCTGGTGGTTCAAACCCACCAGCCACTCCTTGGAAAGAAGGTTGGGCAATCTACTTCTGTAGTAGTACTGCCTCAGAAACCCAAGGAGGGGTCACTATGAGTTAGGACTGACTCAACGGCAGCGAGTTTGGTTTTGGTTTATACAGGAAACTTGGGTTTAATAACAAGTCAATGCACCAAAAGTGCAGTCACCACCTATTTGTCAGTGGAGGCTTCTTTGTTGCTATAATGCTGAACAAGTTCCAGAGGAGCTCCCAGACTAAGATGGAGGAAGAATGTTCTGGTGATGTAATTGCAAAAATCATCCAGTGAAGACCCTATGGAACACAACAGTCTAATCTGCAATCAATCATGGAAATGACAAAGGACCAAGAAAGGTTCCATTCCATTGTGCATGGGATCACCATGAGTCAGGGGCCAACTCTACAGCAACTTACAACAACAACATACTCTCCAAAGACACCCAAACTTACAACACAAGGATAATTTAACTCCACAAAATAATTTTCACGAAAAGTCTATCTTCCTCCTTCAAATCATATATTGTGGCAAATGATTGTTGTTGTTGTTTGTGTTAGGTGCCATGGAATTAGTATCTGCTCATAATAACTCTGTGTACAACAGTAGGAAACAGTGCCCAGTCCTGTGCCATTCTTACAATCTTGCTGTGCTTTAGCCCATTGTGGCAACCACTGTGTCAATCTCTCTCATTGAGGGTTGCAAATAATTGTTGTTGGTGTTGTTATTTGCCATCGAGTCAGACCTGACTCATAGCGACCCCTCCTTGGGTTGCTGAGGCAGTATCACTATGGAAGTAGATTGCCCAGTCTTCCTTCCTAGGAGTGGCTGGTGGGTTAGCAATCTAGTGCCTTAGGCACTAAGCTACCAGAGCTCCTCACAAATAATTAGCTCCTCTCAATGTTTAATTAATATGCATCTTACAACCTTTCTTATATATATACTACCTTGCACAAATTAGGGTTTCTATGAGTCGGAGCCGACTCAACAGCACCTAAGAATAACAACAACATAAAAGAAAAAGAATCAAATGCCCAAGATTGTTAGCATTATTAAAAAAAAAAAAAAAACTTTATATAAACCCTGAGAACTAGCATATGAATAAAGTAAGTGAACTTATTACTGTTACCATTATTATCAACGTATTATAAATAATATTTTTCTAATATAACAAATTGCCTTTGAGTCGATTCCAACTCACAGTGACCCTGTAGGACAGAATAGAACTGCCCCATAGGGTTTCCAAGGCTGTAAATCTTTACAGAAACAGATGGCCACATCTCTCTCCCACAGAGTGGCTGGTAGGTTTGAACCACTGACCTTATCCAATTTAAAAATTATTTTGCATTTATTATGTCATCTGAATCTTACAGAGTCTGTAAAAACTGAAGCTTAGCAATGTGAAATGACTTGCTGCAAGTTTCCCACTTGTTAGTGAGGATCAGGGGCTAGAATCCATGTCTACTGGCTTCAGCTTAAGCCAGAATGGCTTTCGGATCTGGCACAAGAGCTGAGGCTGCCCAATAATAAAGAGTAAGAAAACCATTATTAGGAAATCCAGAACCATTTTAATTTAAGATGATTAAGGGAATATGGAGAGTGGTGTTATAACTGATGTATGCAATCAATCATCTTTTAGTTAATTTCTTGGGTAGACGTGTTGGTAGCAAAAGGCTGCCCAGTTTGTGTATTTCTATTAAGTGAAAGACCAAAAGTTATTAATTAATATCCTACCACGACCAGATACTTTATAGCTAAAAGAACAACAGTAATAACTAACACTTATTAAGCACTTACTGTAATAATGCCAGGCATTATTCTAAGTGCTTTTCTGTATTGATCCACACAACAACCTAAGACATACATACAATTATTTGCCCCAGTCTTCATAAGGGAGGGTTAAATAACTTACCCAAAGTCACACAGCCAGCAAATGGTGGCACCAGGATTTGAAATAAGCAGCTTGACTCTAGGACCTGAATTCTTAACCCACATATAATGTCATGTAATTTAAACTTCTCCTTAAACCTGTTCTGTGAGATCCTTTATATGGCTGAGATAATTGTGGCTCAATTTAAGTTCAGCAATTGAAACTAAGCACAGTTTCAAAGTCAGATCACTCTGTCTCCAAAACCTCCACTTCTTGTACCACAGTCCCCCTAAAGGAAAGGAGATGCAAAGGTGGAGTAATACAAGCCTGGGAAACAGCTCTTAACAATTATACCCCAAATGGCAGCTGACATTTCCTCTGGTCTTGGAGATCCAGGAAATATTATCTACAAATTCTTTTCTACCTTTGGGAAGAAGTTCAAGCTCTCTCAATGATTCCCAAAAATGGTCTAGAATCCTGTTTTCTCCTTGGCATCTCTGTCCCCTACTCTCTGCTTTTGCTGAATCCCAGTTCTCCACACTCTGCTGTGCACCTAGTTAGGGAATTCAACTCCTTTGCCTTGATTTCCATAAAACAGTCCCAAGGTATTCACTGTATACTTGTCCTAAGGTTTGGTGGGATGAAAGGGTTTACATGACCACGTTAAAGCAAGTAACTCAAAATTGAACACTGGACATCCTGTTCTATTAAAAAAGGAGCCTTCCTGGGACTTCTTTTCCCTACTCATCTCTCCCTCCTTCACCCTCTTCTTCTTTCCTTTGAACCCTCCATATCTTATGCAAGAATTCCATCCCCTTTCCCAAGCAAGTAGTCCTTGAGAGGTGAAAGTGGTTAAGCTGCTAACCAAAAGGTTAAGAGTTCAAGTCCAAACCAGCGGTATCTTGAAAGAAAAAGCCTGGTGATCTACTTCTAAAATGTCAGCCTTTGAAAACTCAATGGAGCACAGTTCCACTCTCACACATACAGGGTCACCATGAATCAGAATGTACTCAACCAGATAGGTTTTATTTACCCAGGCAGAGTAGCTCTAACTTGTGATCCTTCCTATTCAAAATCTTGCTCCAAGACCTATCATTTCATATCTAGAAATCTTTTCTTTCTCAAGATATTTTTGCTTTTCACAGTGGCTCTCTTTCCTACAGGAAGCATGACTCTGGTTTTTAGAGAAGCACTTTTCGCCCTGCTTCAAAGCACACCACAGATCTTTATGATCAGGAAACACTGTAGGGATGGAGTTGGAGGGCAGGGAGTAATTTCAAGATTACCAAATTCTAAATGTCATGAAGACCTCAGTACATTTAATTTTTAAAATGAGATAATAGTATAAATATATAATGCCAAGTTAGACATTCCTTTATTTCCATTTGTAAAAACTGAATACACATTACAACCATTGCTGCTACTGACCTGCCTCAGTGTTCCTTCTGAGTCTCAGTGGCCAGCCAGGAAAAAAAAGGCATCTCCCTGATCAAGCACTTGGCAGCCACCTGGCCTCGAAGGCCTGCCAGTTACTAGTGAGGCTGCTTCCTGGTAAAAGGTGCCTGGAGGGGTTGGCACTCCCATGGTCCATTTGTATTCTTGCAGTGTCATCCATTATTTCCGTATTTAGTCACCTGAGAGACTTGCGAACATTTCTAGACTTCTTCATAATTAGTAAGAGATTACACTTCAGCTGAAAACTACTGCACAGGTGGCTTGAAAACCTGAAATTACTCAGTGTGACTGTGACCCTCAAAGGTAGAATATTCACCAGGAAAAGTAGTGGATGCTATCAGTGTTGGCCAAATCTGCAAGAGGCTTTGTCTTAAACCTGTATTAGAGGAGGTTAGTTTGGCAGTGCGAAGAAGAGCATAAACACAATGTTTCTAAGAAAGGGATTTGGGGGAGAGGGTAGGTAACATATGACACACCAGGCAGGCCCTGAGCAGTTGGGCATAACAGCAAAGGCACAGGCTTAAGGATAAAACTGTCCTGGGATCTTGCCTCAGCTCTACCCTACAACAGCTATGAATCCTTGATAAGTCACATGACCTCTGAATCTGTTTCCTTCTCTGAAAATGGAGATAATAGTATCTAGCTCTGGTGGCATATTGCCTAAGGCATTTGATTGCTAACCAGAAGACTGGTGATTCAAATCCACCAGCCACTCATAGGAAGGAAGATTGGGCAGTCTACTTCCGTTAAGATACTGCCTTGGAAAGCCAAGGAGGGGTTGCTATAAGTTAGATTTGACTCAATGGCAGTGAGTTTGTTTTTTTTTGGTTTTGCTGGTGGAAGACTAGAGATATGTAAGTCAAAGCACCTAGCATATGGCAACCATATGGGACAGAAGAAAGGGCACAAGTTGTAGCTATAATTGTTATCATACTACATTTAAAATTTATTTTTTAAATAATTATTATGCATCTACTATATACCACCCACCAGCCACTCCTCAGAATGAAGGTTGGGCAATTTACTTCCACTGGACTAAACACTAGGGATACAGTGGGGAACAAGTCACATGCCATCTCCCCCCATAGAACTTTCATTCTAGGGAGAAAAAATAGGCCTTAAAGATGTAATATTTATTAAATTATTTATTGATTATGTCTATTGATTTCAGTAACGGAGCCCTGGAGGTTGACTGCTAACTGAAATACAATAGTTCACACCCACCACCTGCTCTGCAGGAGAAAGATGTGGTGGTCTGCTTTCATAAAGATTACAGCTTTGGAAACCCTATGGGGGCAGTTCTACTCTTTTCTTTAGGGTTTCTGTGAGTCAGAATTGACCGGATGGCAACAGGTTGGCTTTTGGAATTAATTTGTTTTATTCATTAATTACAATTGTGACAAGTACTTTGAAGGAGCAGTATGGGAATGCTATGGAAACACCAAACAGAAGTAGACCAGCTAGAGTTGATTTCCCAAAGAGGGTGGGGTAGAGGGTGGGAGGTTGGAAATCCTCTAAAGCAAGCACCATTGAGCTGAGTCCTGAAGATGAAGAGTGAAATGGAGAGAGGTGGGAGGGAGTTGGTGCCAGGAGAGCTTCTCAGCCAAGAACCAGGAAGAGGCATCTGCACAGAAAACAGGATTGTCGGACCAGAGCAAGAGTGAGACAGGCAGACGTGGTGGGAGCACACAGTCTGGGAGGCCTTGCCCAAGTCATCAGCTTTATTCTGGAGGTAAAGGATAAATCATTTCAGATTTATTAGAGGAATGGTTTAGATTTTCTATTAACTATTTCACTCTGGTGGCTGGGCAGACAAGGCACTGGAGCCAAGAGGAAACACAGCACTTAGTTAAGGTGCAGTTGCTGCAACCCAGGTAAGAGAGAATGGTGTCTTAGACTATGAATAAAAGAGATGTTGAAATGGCCACACAGCTCCATACTGTCTCCTTTACAGAGTTTCTCAAACTTGTCTGATGCTAAGAATCACTGAAGTTTGGTGAAAATATGGATTTCCAGGCCCTCACTTTGGAGATTCTGTTTAGGTGGGTCTGGGGGCTGGGGGCTGGGAATCCGCACTTTAACAAAGCTTCCCAAACAATTCTTAGCATCAGACAAGTTTGTCCAGCAATACTTTGCAGAGTACTTTGAGAAATATCTCCTTGCCCTTAGAATGAATCAGTATTTCTCGAAATCATGCTTCCATGATCACATCCACCAAAGGCTCCCAGGCATACATCCTTAGTTCACATAATGGCATTTTGGTGAACTAAAAACAGGTCAGCTGGAGTTCCGGCAAGATGGCAGACTAGGCAGAAGGATTGCACAGACCCTCTTCAACAAAGAAAAGGGAAACCAATTAACACAGACACAGAAGATAATCGTGGACCCCTGAGCCTTGAAGGGAAGGATACAGAATTGGACTAAACCCCAATTAGCAGAAGAATTTGCGTGAAAATACCAAAAAAAAGG
>NW_006921658.1:9724296-9726872 GCF_000298275.1 Orycteropus afer afer
CAGAAGAGTATGGAGGGATGGACACTGGGAAGAGGTAACTATGGGGAGGAAGTGGGAGGGGAGCTGTTGCATTGTTAATTTTGGTCAATGACATGAGACAAAGTATATGTGAACTGCTGTATGAAGAGTGAATATACTCTGTATATCTTCATCCAAATCAAAATAAAATTAAAAAAATAAAAAATAAATAAAATAAAATAAAAACAGTTTAGCTATGCTATTTCCAAAATTCAGGTCATCTAAATCAATGTTTCTTAAAGTGTGGTCCTTGAAATAGGAGTATTAATAGATACACTACCACCTGTCTGTCAGTTTGTTGTATTGTACCAGCTAGCATGTTGCTATGATGCTGGAAACTATGCCACTGGTCTTTCAAATACCAGCAGGATAACCCATGGTGGACAGGTCTCAGCAGAGCTTCCAGACTAAGACAGACTAGGAAGAAAGGACTGGTGATCTACTTCTGAAAATCAGCTCATGAAAACTCTATGGATGACAATAGGACATTGTCTAATAAAAGAGAATGAGCTCCTAAGTTGGAAGGTTGTTCTGGTTACCTAGTGCCGCTCTAACAGAAAATATAGCACAAATAGGATGGCTTGAACAAGCAAGAGTTTATTCTCTTATAGTTTTGGAGGCTAGAAATCCGAGTTCAAAGAGCCAGACTCTAGAGATTGGATGAAAGCCCCTCAACCTTGACTTTCAGCTCTGCCTCTTGCTCCTGGCCCAGTGAAGCTGGAGGCTTTCTTCACTCAGGCAGCTGCTGGCTGTTGAGGCTGACAAACCCAAGGTCGAAAAGTAAAAAGGCACAGTCCCCATATTACCAAATAACACAGCAGGCCATTAATTCAAGTCCATTGTAGGTCCCAAGGTCTGCAGAGCATGGCAGACTGCTGAATAATGACTTGGCCACACGCAGGAGTCAAGTGTGCCAAAAGCTGGAGACCTTCCTCAAAGTTACTTCTTATGTACTGGAAGCAGCCCACATCCCTAAGGCAGTTATTCAGCTGCTCCAGTAGATTCCACCATGGAGTTAATTACCAATCTCACCATGGGGAGCTGCCCAGCCACTCAAAACCAAGCCCAGCCAAGTTGACACATAACCTTAACTACCACAAAGGTACTCAAAATACACAGTGGTCTCAACAATGGACTTGATTGGGTACAGTCATACAGATGGCATATGGCTGAGCTATTTCATTCTGTTATATAAAAGGTCACTGTTCTGGTTACCTAGTCCTGCTCTGACAAGAATATACCATGAATGGGATTGACTTAACAAACAGGAGTTTATTCTTACAACTGGGAGGATAAAGGCCGAGTTCAAAGCTCCAGACTCTAAAGATTGGATGAAAGCCCCTCAACCTTGAGCTTCAGTTCTGCCTCCTGCTCCTGGCCCACTGAAGATGGAGACTTTTCTTCACTCACCTGCTGGCTGCTGAGGCTGGCAAGGCCAAAGTCAACAAGTAAGAAGGCACAGTCCCAATATTACCAAACCACACAGCAGGCTATTAATTCAAGTCCATTAAAGGTCCCAAGACTGGCAGTGTATGGCAGGTTGCTGAACAACAACACAGCTATATGCAGGGTTCAAATGTTCCATAAGCTAGAGACTATTCCCAAAGCTGTTTCTTATATATGGCAAGCAGACCACATCCTGAAAGCAGCTACTCAGCTTCTCCAATAGATTCCACCATGGAGTTAATTACCAGTCTCACCACGGAGAATAACTACATTCAGCTGCCCAGCCACTCAACCAGGCTCAGCCAAGTTGACACACAAACTTAACCACCACTGTCACCATGAGTATGGACCCACTCCACAGAAACTAACAATAATAGATGTATAGCCATCAAGAGAGGTGAGAAGCAAGCCCTCAATGACTGCAAGAACTCTAGAAGGAGCAGGTGAAACCAAGAGCAACAGAAGATACCTCAGTCCATATCTACACTTTAAAGAGCCAGGTAGAGCTCAACACTCAACACCTCCGTAGTTCATTAGTTGTCAAATTCAGGCTTGACTCTAACCTCCACTAGCTCCTTCAGAGGAAAATGTCAAGATCTTGCATGGGGGTCATCTTCCAGTACACTATCAGACAGTATTTTGTTGTGATCCACAAGATTTTCTTCACATAAATTTCAGGAGTAGATTACCAAATTTTTTTCCTAGTTTGTCTTAGTCTGGAAGCTCTGCTGAAATTTGTTCACCATGGATGACCCTGCTGGTATTTGCTAGTACTGGTAAATACCAGTAGCATAGCTTCTAGCATCACAGCAACATGTAAGCCAGTCACCACAGTATGACAAACTGGCAGACAGGTGGTGGAAGAGCCTAGGATATTTAAAATGCCATCACACCACCCTCTACAGAAAGCACCACCACCACCACACAAAATACAAGTCTGAAACAATCCATGAACTTGATTTTGGGGTGAGTTTCAGGAAAAAGGAAGGGAAAATATTCTTGTACAATCTTGATATGCTATTGGAATAGAATGAGGACACAATGTTTTTATTAAAAAACAGTATTGGGGGTTCTAGGAGATCTGGTAGCATAGTGTCTAAGGCACTTGACTG
>NW_006921658.1:9758987-9773566 GCF_000298275.1 Orycteropus afer afer
CAGGGGCTAGCTCTCAGCCCAATAGTTAACAAAATGTACACGCAGACCACTCAACCCAGGATGACACACCCACATATTCTATGGTAATACATCCCTTAGAGCAATAGACCACAGGGCACCAGAGAACCAACATTCACATGGAGGTAATACAAGACAGAAAGGATTGCATAAATATGAGGGGCACAGGGGGAGGGTTACTGGGCAGGGAGGGGAGGAGACTGGGTTAGGGTTTGACATGGTAAATGGGAAATAAAACTAAATATACATGTAACGTTGAGTGTAAAACAAGCTCTTAAAATAAAAAATAAAAAACAGTATTGGGGACTAAATGCTCCTTTAAGGTAGTTTTGAACTCTTGGGAAAGGGATTGTTGTTGTTGTTGTTATGTGCCATCGAGTCGGACCCAACTTATAGCAACCCCTCCTTGGGTTTCTGAGGCAGTATCACTACGGAAGTAGATTGCCCCATCTTCCTTCCGAGGAGTGGCTGGTGGGTTTGAACCGTCAGCCTTCTGGTTAGCAGTCAAGTGCCTTAGCCACTATGCTACCAGAGCCTCTTTTAACATGTCAGTTTCCTCCTTAATTAGAAGCTATGTGCAGTTATAGACATGCTGACATCAGTGTGGACTCCTCAGGTGAAATTAAGACACATGACCTGTACTGCTCATACAAGACTCTTCCTGGTGCAAAAGGGACCCTCTTCAGATAATGGTCTCATGTCAGAAAAACACCACACCCAACATATGTCCCAGTGATATCTAATTTTCAGAAAAGACAAGTCCCATGAGAAGTAGGGTAGGTTAGGGCAGGGCAGGGTAACAAGAAACAGAGAAGAACTATTCAGATGCCTGCATTCCACCTTGAGTATTATGCAATAAACTGGAGAATATCTGCTCTTGGGGACATACAGTTCATTCTTGCATGTTTTTCACTGACAAGACAATTAAAACCTGACATTCGGACTCTCCTCATTAAACTATTGAATGGAGTTCTTATTGTCACAAGCTTGTGTGAGCTGTACCTTCTGATTTCAGTCACACACTAGTACAGTTTCATTGGCCAAGCCTGGATTATTGAGAAATCTGTGACCTTTATGTCAGAACTCACTCTAATGCCAATCAATAGGGTCAGGACCAGAACTGAGTGAACCTCAGCTTCTAGGGAGGAAGAGCATTACAGTGTCCTCACCAAACAAATAACCACAATCTGGAGAAGTATATAAGAAAATACGCACAAAATACCTTACAATATATTTTTTGACAAAAGGGTGTATGTGTCAGCTTTTCTCTATCTTTATTTTGGTGCTATTAAGATGTCTGTTCTTTATTTAAAGACTGTCCTTGGTACTTAGTTAATACTATAAATTCCACATTGTGAAATAAGTTAAACAATAATAAGTTAAAAATAAGTAGTGACTTGCTTTTCCATAAAAGATAATGAATTTAAGTATTTTTCTCCTAAGTAAATGGCTGAAATATAAGTTGGCAGTCAACACAATTAGACTGAACAATTTTGAGGGCCATATAGTTAGTAAACTATAGCCACTCCTCAGAAGGAAGATTGGGCAATCTACTTCCGTAGTGATACTGCCTCGGAAACCCAAGGAGGGGTCGCTATGAGTCGGGGCCGACTCAACGGCACACAACAACAACAACATAGTTAGTAAAAGGAGCTCTCGTGGCATAGTGGATAGGCGTTTGGCTGCTAACCAGAAGGTCAGCAGTTGAAACCCACCAGCCACTCTGTGGAACCAAGATAGGTCGATCTACTTCTATAAAGATTTATAGCCTTGGAAACCCAATGGGGGTTGCTATGAGTTATGAGTATAGTTAATAAGAACTTTCCATCTTCAAAACAAAGTATTAAGTCTTTAAATGTGTTTCCCTTTCAGCCATTCACTCAATCCATCAACAAGTATTTTATCAAAGTCTACTCTATCCCAAGGAGCCCTAGTGCAGTGGTTAAGCACTTGGCTGCTAACAGAAATGTCAGGGGTCAAATCCACCAGCTGCTCTGCAGGAAAAAGATGTGGCAGTCTGCTTTGGTAAAGATCACAGCCTTGGAACCCAATGGGGCAGCTCTACTCTGTTCTATAAGGTCAGTATGAGTCAAAATGTACTTCGTAGCAAAAGGTTTTTTTTGGTTAGTTTCTCTGTTAAAACCTTTTTTGTTTGGCCCTTATCTGTGCTGTTTGCAAACATTTATGGAATATGTTGTTTTAGGCAAAAAAAAAAAAAAAAGTTTTCTGTGCTGTCCTTTCAAATAAAGACAGAATGAAATAATCTAGCTCTGGTAGCATAGTGCCTAAGGCATTTGACTGCTAACCAGTTTGCTGGTGGTTCAAACCCACCAGCCACTCCTCGGAAGGAAGGTTGGGCAATCTACTTCCATAGTGATACTGCCTCGGAAATCCAATGAGGGGTTGCTATGAATTGTATCCAATTCTACAACAGTGAGTTGGGAAACCTATAGCTAAATAGTTGGGTGACTTTGAATAAGCCTTTACCTTTCCTCTGCTTCATTGTTTTTTATCTACAGAACAGAAATTAAGCCCGGTGATCTCTAGTTTTCAAAATAATTTATGATGCAAGAGTATAAGGAGCTCTGGTGGTGCAGCGCCTAAGGCATGTGACTGCTAACCAGAAGGTTGGTGGTTCAAACCTACCAGCTGCTCTGCGGAAGGAAGATGGGACAATCTACTTCCGTAAAGATTTTCTGCCTTGGAAACCCAATGGTGGTTGCTATGAGTTGGAATCAACTCAATGGCAGTGAGTTTGGTTTTGGTTTTCAGCCCATATGAGCAGCCGTAGTGGTGTAGTGGACAGGGCATTTGGCTAACCAGAAGGTCTGTAGTTCAAACCCATCAGCTGCTCTGGGGGAGGAAGATGGGGCAATCTACTTCCAAAAATATTTATAGCTTTGGAAACCCAATGGTGATCACTATGAGTCAGGATTGACTGCATAGCTGTGGGTTTGGTTTAGTTTGGGTTTTCTGCCCATATATTTAACTCCAAAATTCATCAGTTTGAGAAGAGCAGCCCAAAGGAAGGCAAGATCTTTGGTGCAAGTCCCACATTCACTACTAGATGTATAATTACAGAACAGGGCAAAACCTCACTTTCAATTTGTTAAATGGAATGATAACTCTTATGTCCATTTCTCAGGGATGCTTTTGATGATTGAATAAGATAAGTCACACGAATGTGCTCTGTAAACTGTACGTTGTTGTTGTTAGTTGTAATTGAGTCATTCCCACTTATGACCACCCCATCTTTGCAGAATAGAACTGCTTCCTATGGTTTTCAAGGCTGTGACCTTTGGCTGTGACCTGTCTTCTGAGGGCCTCTGGGTGGTTTCTAACTGCCAACCTTTGGGCTAATAGTTATACCAGAAAAATCAGAAGTGCAGTTATTAAAATAGATACATATTTAAAAGAGGAACCCTTGTCACACAATGGTTAGTGCTCTGCTGCTATCCAAAAAACATTCTCAGAACCCACCAACTGCTCCCCAGGAGAAAGATGTGGCAGTTTACTTTCTTAAAGATTACAGCCTTGGAAACTCTATGGGGCGGTTCTAGTCAGTCCTATAGGATTTCTAGGAGTCAGAATCTACTTGATGGCAATGGTTTTGCTATTTGAAACATTTTAAACACTATCACTCCCAACCAAGTAAGAGGCTGAGTCCCTGTTCTTTATATTTAGGCAACTGTGACTTGTTGCTTGTGCTGGGTAAATGGTAGATTGTATTACTGGAACATGTTCAGTGTGAAAATGGTGAAAACTGGAGAGTTTTGACATTTCCAAACCCCCCCAAAAAAAACAAACTCACTGCCACAGACTGGATTCTGACTCATAGCAATCCCCATTGGGTTTCCAAGGCTGTAAGTGTTTACAGAAGACTGTCCCATCTTTCTTCCGAGGAGTGGCTGGTTGGTTGGAACTACCAACTTTTTGGTTAGCAGCCAAATGTCTTAACCACTATACCACCAGAGCTCCTTTTTGGTGTCTCCAAGAAGTGTCTATTTTTGAATGCCTACAAGAAAAAAATGGGATATACTGAAAAGTTAAAAAAAAAAAAAAATGGAAAGAAAAGAATTGGGAAGAAGTATATTCAGGCACAGGAGGAAGGTGAAGACAAGGCAAAGTTAGGAAAATAAAAAGGCAAGTTAAAAAGAAATAACAGGGATAGGGAGGGCAAGTGGACAAAGGTAGGGCAGGGACAAGAGCCAGTTAGACTTGGGGCGGGAGTGGGTGGCGAATGAGTGGCTAGTCCAGTGACTTGCCAAGCAGGCACCAGGAGGAGGAGGGGAAGAGAAGGGAGGGGCTTGGCGAAGGGCAAAGGCAGGGCAAGACATAAAAGGGAGATGACCCTAGCTCATTGATGCCACCATTGTCCTCCGAAGCCCAGGGAAAAGAGCTCCAACGAGGGATAACGACAGAGAAGGCCAGGATGATGAAGCCGGCCCTGGAATCGAGAGGCAGGACCACTGACGGAGAGGGGAGACCCCTCGGAGCGCCTGGCAGCCCCGCCACCATGTGCGAACTGTACTGTAAGCAGGACACCCTGGCGCTGAGGAAGAAACATATCGGGTAAGGCTTTTACAGGAAGAAGCTTAGAGAAGGGATTAAACAAGTGCAAAGAATTGGAGGGGTGGTGAGGGAATTGCCAAAGTGGGGCAGGCAGGAGCGCTCAAGGGACTAGGCTCGCGGAGGCTCTGCGAAGGAGGCTGTCTGCTGGGTGCAAGAAAGCGACCGGCTACTGGCCGCCCGCGCCTGCGCACGAACGCCGCCACCCGGTCGCCCGCCTTCTCTGCTTGCGGGGGCGCGCCTTTGATGACCCCGGCCGCCTAGACTGTGAACTCCGCGCGCTCTGCTAGTGCTGCAGCTGTGGGCGGCTGGCTGCTACTTGGAGGCCGCGGGGCTTCCAGAAACATGACTCCCAGCCCTGCTTTAGCGCGGTCCGTAAGCTCTGCAGCTACGAATAATTGGGGTCTGCCGGCCTATTGGAGGAGTTAATCGAAGAGGGTTAATCGCCCTACAGGAAAGTACTATTCCAGGGCTGGGTGCCAGGAGGAAGATGGGTAACTCCTCCCTTTCTCAACTTGAAAAGTTTTGGAAAACTATGAACCCAGAAATATTTTTTCATTATGGCTGTGAAAACAGACTGTTAATGACAAATTTTATTTAAAGTGAATTTTTCTTCTTGCATGCTTGGTTAGGGGGTAAAAGTTTAACCCAACCAGAGAGAAAACTTTGAAACTACCTTCAGTTAGGGGTACCAGGAGTTCACTTAGTAGGTGCCCCCTTCTAATTGTAGTAGTAGTAGTAGATGTCTCCCTAGCTATGCCCTCACTCAATTTAAACATGGAATGTTCTCTCCAATTGGCTTTTGTTTTGCCTGTGTTAACTACTTGGTAATATAATGGCAAGCAGTCAGGACTGAATGTAAAGTTCAGACCTGGACTCTGGTCTTAGCTCGGTGTTTTATTACCTGATAATATAATGGTGAGCGTACGGGACTGAATATAAAGTTCAGACCAGGGCTCTGGTCTTAGGTTAGTGTTTTATTACCTGTGTGACCGCTGTCAAATTAATTTCCTCATCTATAAAGTAGGAATATCATCCTTCTTCACAGGAGCGAGCAAATGAGAAGATTAACAAGTGCATTAGTGCTTTGTAATGGGTTTTTAAAAAGGTACGTAAATATAGATGATGATTGGGACCATTAACCCGCTGCCATCGTTGGAGCCGACTCAGTGGGACCCCTCCTTGGGTTTCTGAGGCGGCATCTCTACGGAAGTAGATTGCTCAGCCTTCCTCAGGAGTGGCTGATGGGATTGAACCACCAGCCTTCTGGTTAGCAGTCAAATGTCTTAAGCACTACTCCATCAGGGGCAACCCTTAACTGCTGTGAAATCAATTGTCTACAATATTTACACGTCAGTAACTAAAGAGCTGCAGCCAGACGAGGACAAGCATGAGAGAGGACCAGTTGTTGTTGTTGTTATGTGCTGTCGAGTCGGCCCCCACTCATAGCGACCCTTCCTTGGGTTTCCGAGGCAGTATCACTACGGAAGTAGGATTGCCCAACCTTCCTTCCGAGGAGTGGCTGGTGGGTTTGAACCGCTAGCCTTCTGGTTAGCAGTCAAGTGCTTTTAGCCACTATGCTACCAGAGCTCCTGAGAGAGGACCAGAGGACACAAGAAAGAAAAGAACCAGTACTCTTCAGGGAAAAGCTGGGCGATTTGTCGTATGGATATTCCTGACCTCAAACCAGACGTTGCTGGGTGGTTTAGGAAACGAGAGTTAGATCACTTTCAACCAACCGTATGGGTCAAAATGGTCAAATTTCTCCCCGCGTATGCTTTCACGGCATACGAGATGGATTGACACGTCTGCGACAGTGAGCTCAAGAATAGCAAGGATCATGGAGCTGGTACGGGATCAGGCGGTGTTTCGTTCTGCTGTGCATGGGGTCGCTATGAGTCGGAAATGACTCCACAGCACCTAACGACAACAACATGCTTTCATGGCAGTGAGTTTATGCCTTCACTAGAAGCCCTGGTGGTGCAGTGGTTAAATGTAGGCTGGTAAAAGGCAGTTTGAACCCAGCAGCTGCTCCGCGGAAGGAAGATGTGGCAGTTTGCTTCTGTAAAGACGGGAGCCTTGGTAACCTTCACAAGCAGTTCTACTCTGTCCTATGGGGTCACTAACAGTTGTAATCAACTGAATGGCAACCTTTTCTTTTCTTTTTTTTTTTTTTAGTGTCTTCACAGCCTTCTAATCATCTCTCCTTTCTGTTAGTTTTCAATTATATATAGTTAGATTCCAGGGAAAACCTTATCATTTCTGACATGAACAGAACAAATTCTGTGAAACGGAAAATGTAGCCATGAATTGAGAGCAGAATTTTACTAGAAATCTGAAGGGCAAGGTGGAAAGTGTTTTAACAAGGCAAGGGGAAGTCTGCAGTTTTCAACCCACTTTCATAAGAAAGGTTTTCCGTAGATTTTAACTTATATGTATAAACTAACAGCTGAACCAATAAAAAAATTTTCATTAAGTATGATTTTCATTTTAGCTAGTGACACTTAACATCAGCATCAATATATAACACAATTTATTTTGGGCAGTTTTAAATTTTAAGGTCACTTATTGGTCACAAAAATAATACTTTCTAAATAGTTGCATGTCAATTTTTTATATAAATTTATAAATACTCCCCAAAATACCTCCAATATATGTGGTATTTTTACACATGCAGAATCACCAAAGTAAAAATGCATACTCAGTTGTAGTTCTTAAATGCCCATAGAAACAATACCAGAAACCCTTATGCTATTTCTACATTGTTAAAATTGAACATCATATGTTCATCCAAATAACCGAAAATATGCATGATGTTTTATTGAGGTCAAAAGAGTGGAAGAAGGGTTTAGAAGAATCATTTCATTGTTTGAGAACAGAAACTCCAATCAATATAGGACAAGAACCATTCAAAATACACAGAATAGGGCCCCTATAAAATCCCCTTTGTTTATTTAACTCTAAGTTATTTGTGCTTAGCTTGTAGACTTATTCATTTCTTTATAAATTAGGCTTTTAGAGTTACTCATTTCTTTATATACTAGATTACAGGGGTGGGGTATAAAGAAAAAAAATAAAACACTAGCAAGGACAGGGCATGAGACACCTTGGTTTCAAATTTTTATTTTCTCACTTGCTGACTATAACCTAGAGCAAGTTTTCTGTACCTTGACTTCTTCACCTACGAAACTGAGAATGTTAATAACCCCCATTTCATAGGATTGTTGGAAGGATTAAGTGAGATATTTGTAAAATGGGTTAACACAGTTCCTGGCACATAGTATAACAAACAACAAACAAAAACACTTTTTTTTTCCTTGATACAAGGTTTCCCACAGGAAAATTAGTTACTTATGTGTGTGTTTAGACCTGCCACAGAGTTGATTTGTGTGCGTCTAAGTAGTGCTGTCAAATCATGGCAAATATAACAGACCAAGCATAAGAAATATGAACAGTGTTATGAATGGAACATTAAGGTGAAATGTTCCAGGCTGATATGAAATGAAAAAAAAAAAAAAAAAAAAAAGTGCACATCACCCGGGTTGTTTTATCCCTTTCCTTTATGTAATTGTAATTTTCCACTGATAGTGACCTTCATTGAGAAGGAAAAGTACTGAGCAGACCTACTGGATCAAAATGTTTCCTTTCATTATTTCTAGGCCATCATGTAAAGTTTTCTTTGCTGAGGATCCCATCAAAATAGTACGAGCCCAGAGGCAGTACATGTTTGACGAGAAAGGCGATCAGTACTTGGACTGCATCAGCAATGTTGCCCATGGTAAATGTCCTGTCCCTGCTGTGCTTAGAAGGATATCTTTATGGGATAAGGCAGACTTGGGACACTTAATATGTGTCCCAGAAATGTCAGTGGTTGCAATTTCTTTGCTGTACGGTCTAGTCACCATAGCAGGGAAAATTTGCAGCAAAAACTGTAGAGGGAAAGAAATTCAATTTTTTTTCTTTCTTTCTTTTTTTTTTTTTAATGCATCAGAATTCCCCTCATTTCCCAGGCACTTAGAGTTGTAACATATTTCTTTGACTTTTGTCTCCTAAATTTTAGTGGGACACTGTCACCCGGAAGTGGTCAAAGCTGCCTTGAAACAGATGAAACTGCTAAATACAAACTCTCGGTTCCTCCACGACAGCCTTGTTGAGTATGCCAAGCGCCTTTCAGCAACCCTGCCAGAGAAACTCTCTGTTTGCTATTTTACAAATTCAGGGTATGTTTCTGGGTTTCCCACCCATCGCCATTCTCAGAATTCTCATTTTCTTTTCTTTCACACATAGCTTTCCTTTTGATTCCTTACACAGATGTCTACAAAGGTTTGAGATTTTTGTCATTTATTAAGTGATCACATATCAGGGACCTGATCTTTCTGGTTCATTCACTTTACTAAGGAGCTCTGGTGGTGTAGTGCCTAAGGCAGTTGACTGCTAACCAGAAGGCTGGTGGTTCAAACCCACCAGCCACTCCTCAGAAGAAGGATTGGGGAATCTACTTCTGTAGAGATACTAACTTGGAAACCCGAGGAGGGGTCACTTTGAGTCAGATGCATCCTGATGGCAGTGAGTTTGGTTTTTTTTTTTTTTTTTTTTGGTGCCACTTTACTAGGTGAGCCCATTGTGGACAGGACACTAGACAGTATGTTTCCAGACTTGAGCAAGCCTATAACAACAATCTGATGATGATTAACCAGTGCATGCCACCCAACTTTTCATTACCATGGTTTACTTGGTGGAAGACAGAGAAAGCATACCCTTAACTATCCTTGGAGGATAGACACTTAGGTAGTAACCATGGCAAAAAATGTCCAGGTGTGGTGTAAGACTTGGACATTGATGTAAGAAAACTTAACTGGTCAAAAGATTCTTAATTCTTCGGGCAATAGGGTTGAGTAGCTAAAGATTCAGTGCGCCCAAATTGTTCTTTCAAAGTATGAGATAGTAATTATAGCAAAGAAAGAACCCTACTAAACAAGCAATACCCCCCAAAAAAACCTGAACCTACTGCCATTGAGTCAGATCTGACTCACAGTGACCCTTCCTTGGGCTTCCGAGGTGGTATCACTACAGAAATAGATTGCCCAACCGTCCTTCTGAGGAGGGGCTGGTGGGTTTGAACCGCCAGCCTTCTGGTTAGCAGTCAAATGCTTTAGGCACTATGTCACCAGAGCTCCTAAACAAGCTATTGTTGTTGTTGTGTTCTTATGTGCCGTCGAGTCGGATCTGACTCATAGCGACCCCTCCTTGGGTTTCCGAGGCAGTATCACTACGGAAGTAGATTGCCCCATCTTCCTTCTGAGGAATGGCTGGTGGGTTTGAACCGCCAGCCTTCTGGTTAGCAGTCAAGTGCCTTAGGCACTATGCTACCGGAGCTTTGTAAAATTATCTATTTATTTGTTTTCTTAGACAACTGAGCATATCTACCCACCCCCCACCCACCCCCCAAAAAAAGAAGGAGGAAATTCAAGTGAATAGATATGTTCCAACTTTTATGTTCTGTAAATCAAATTATTATACATCCATTCTATGGAATATTATGCAGACATTAAAAAGTATGTTTTTGAAAATACATACCTAATGATATGAAAAATTTGCAATGCAATATTATATTGGGAGAGAAAGCTATGTATAGAGTATAACTGCATATTTTAAAAATTATATTACATATATTAAAATATGAGCTCTAGTGGCATAGTGGGCGCTCTGGTGGCACAGTACCTAAGACATTTGACTGCTAATCAGAAGGCTGATGGTTCAAACCCACCAGCCACTCCTCAGAAGGAAGATTGGGCAATCTACTTCTGTAGTGATACCACCTCAGAAACCCAAGTAGAGGTCACTATAAGTAAGATTTGACTCTACCGCAGTGAGTTTAGTTTTGGTTTTGGTGGATAGTGCCTAAGGCATTTGACTACTAAGCAGAAGGTTGGCGGTTCAAACCCACCAGCCATTCCTCAGAAGGAGGATCCACTTCTGTAAAGATTTACCATCTCAGAAACCCAAAGGAGGTCACTATGAGTCAGAAGCAACTCCATGACAGTGAGTTTGGTTTTGGGTTTTTATATTAAGATTGACTATTAGAAATCCTGTAAATATTTGATTATATGTAATATGCTCTTCTCTTTTCAATGAGCTGTTTTAAAAACAAATTTATAACCAGAAGATTATTCTCTTTTTACTTGGTAAAGAACTAGAATCTAACCTATTATACTCTTGCCTTCAATAAATGAAATCATTTTATTATATCACAATATTTGACTTTTATTTCTAAAGAATCCTATACAATCAAAGAAGGATTAGCCCCAAACAGCACTGCCCCTGAAAACTGTAGGTGACAAAACATTGACTAGTAAAAAGAATATGATCATCAGAGACACACAGGCTTAACTCTGAAGCCTCACTCTACCTATTATTAGCTTGGAGACCTTATTCTACTCATTTAACCTGAGACTATTTCCTCATCCATGACAAGAAAGTGGAAATATTTGCCTTGCACAGTTATTATAAGAATAAAACAAATAAAACACTCAGCATAATTTCTGCATAAATTCCACAAATACATATATATATAATACATATGTATGTAATATATATATAATATACATATTATAATACATATTCTATATTCCATATTATATATATATATATATATATATATATATATATATATACACACTAATGTCTGGGCAGTTTATTTAGACTCTCTGAACCCAACAGGAAAATTATCATCTTCATTTTATTCATAAGGAAACTAACCAGACATTGGATCAATGCAACATAGTTTGGTAGCCAAGCTGATGTGCCTTCCTTTCTACTCACTGAGATCAGGACTACAAGCTTCTTATTGCTCTCAAAGTTAGTCACCTACTGATGTGGCTGGACTGAACTAAAGTTTGAAGTGGACAGTTTATCATTAATTCTTACTGGGTACAGATGCTTCTGTACATCTCATTCTGTATTAAAAAAAAAATCTGAGGAAATTACTAGAAAGGTGAACTGAGATTGCAGCCTGGGGGGAGATTGAAGGAGGGAGAGAACGCTGCAACTTAATTACTACATATTCCTGAGTAATTAGAATCTTACAAATTTTATAATTAACACTTTGAAATATTTTTAAAAGAGTTTATGTCACATTATCTTCTCTCTAATGTGCTATCTTAATAGATCTGAAGCCAATGACTTAGCCTTGCGCCTGGCTCGACAGTACAGAGGCCACCAAGATGTGATCACTCTTGACCAGTAAGTCTTGGATGCAAGATTTCTAAGCAAGAGCTCTTTTGAAGACAAAATTGTATTGATACCACTCACACTAATACAATAAGTGCATATGGATGAAGGTGGATAAATGACAAAATGATTTTTATTATTTATCAAAGTATCAAGGCCAGCTTAAGCTCAGCTCACTGCTGTGGAGTTGTATCCAATTCATATCAACCCCTCATTGGCTTCTGAGGTGGTATCACTATGGAAGTACATTGCCCAACCTTCCTTCCGAGGAGTGGCTGGTGGGTTTGAACCACCAGCCTTCTGGTTAGCAGTCAAATGCATTAGGCACTACACCAGAGCTTAAGCTCAGAGGTTATACAATTCCTTCTAAGAACCTGCAAAAGGGTGCGACTCTACTGACTGCCATAGTTGTGGGCTGATGAGCTTCATATGAATAAGGGCTTACATTTCACACATTAAATATTTCTTGAACTACTATGTGTCATGAATCAGTATTTTTCAAAATGAAAATACAATTCATTTCTTAATAATCTAAGCATTCACTACACTATTGTGACTATCCAATGTGATTAATTTGAAAGACAATAATTAAGAACAAATTTTAAAGAAAACAGTCAAGTAAAATTTTGTACTTTTTCATTTGTTTCTGACTATTAACAGTCACTACTTAATTTTCTATTGCAAATACGTATCCTTTACACTTTATTTATTTTATTCAGTCTCTTAGGATTTAGGATTTAGTCAATGAATGCAGCTTTCCTTATATTAAAAAAGTTAAAAAAATAAAACAATGAATTCGACAGCTTCAGTCTTTCCAAACTCACTGCCGTGGAGTCAATTCAACTCATTGTGACCCCTCCTTGGGTTTCCGACGGGGTATCTCTATGGAAGTAGATTGCCCAATCTTCCTTCCTTGGAGTGGCTGGTAGGTTCAAACCTCCAGCCTTCTGGTTAGCAACCAAATGCCTTAGGCACTACACCACCAGAGCTCCCTACTAGGGATATAACACAAACACAAACGCACCACTACCTTAGAGACGGATCATAGCGACCCCTCCTTGGATTTCCGAGGCGGTATCACTATGGAATTAGATTGCCCAACCTTCCTTCTGAGGAGTGGCTGGTGGGTTTGAACCACCAGCATTCTGGTTAGCAATCAAATGCCTTAGGCACTACACCACCAGAATTCCTACACTAGGAATGTAGGGATGTAGTCTTTTCATATTCTTTTTCTCCCCTGACTTCACTCCACCTCACTAACCTTAGATGCAGAGAGTTGAATTAAACATGTGCCTCAGTTCTTGACCTTATAGGCTCCTCTCATTTTATGTTAGTTGATGTCTTAGTTTCCTACAGCTCCTGTAACAAATTTAGCAGCTTAAAATAACAGAAATTTATTTCTTTATCATTCTATAGGGGTGAGTTTGAAATGAGTCTCACTATGCTAAAACCAAGGTGTCAGCAGGGCTGCATTCCTTTAGGAGGCTCTAAAGGAGCGTCCATTCCTCACATGTTCCGGCTTCTAGAGGCTGCCTACGTTCCTTTGCTCATGTCCCCCTTCTGTCCTCAAAACTAGCAATCATATCATTCTGAACTTTGCTTTCATCTTCACATCTCCTGTGACCCCAACCCCTGCTGCCTCTCTCTTTTACTTCAAGAACTCTTGTGATGGTATTAGATCCCTGGGTAGTTCAAACAGCTTGCACTGCACTACTGGCGTAAAGGTTGGTGGTTTGAACCTATCCAGCAGCTCCATGGAGAAAGATTTGGCTATCTGCTTCCATAAAGATTATAGCTCACTCACTGCTGTGGAATCGGATCTGACTCATCGCCACCCCTCCTTGGGTTTCCAAGGCAGTATCTCTATGGAAGTAGATTGCCCAACCTTCCTTCCAAGGAGGAGCTGGTAGGTTTGAACTGCTGCCTTCTGGTTAGCAGTCAAGTGCCTTAGGCACTATGCCACCAGATTATAGCTAGGGAAGGATTATCCAATAAACAAAGTAAGCACAGGCTTACTTGTGCTTACTTATTAATCTGTAGTGAATATTTCACAACTTTTTTTTCCCACCACTTCAAAGATTCTGCTTCTAGGTATGGCTGGCATCTGTGACCCAAACCCACAGCACCTTCCTACAGAATCAAAGTCTCTTAAATGTACAAACTCTTTTAGGGTTAAAGTACTCACTAAACAAGGTAAGCATGGGTTAACTTCTGTTTATTTACTAATCTACCTGCAAAGTAGCAAGTAAGCCCATGCTTACCTTGCTTATTGGATGTCTGTCCCTGCATGGGATCGTGAGCTGGAATCAACTCAAGGGCAACAGATTTGGTTTGGTTTTTGGTGATTCCATTGGGCCCACCTGGGTAAGGAGTTCTGGTGGTATAGTGCCTAAGGCATTTGACTGCTGACCAGAGGCTGGTGGTTCAAACCCACCAGCCATTCCTCAGAAGGAAGGTCAGGCAATCTACTCCCATGGTGATACTGCCTTGGAAACCCAAGAAGGTGTTGTTATGAGTCAGATCCAACTCCACGGCAGTGCGTTTGGTTTGATTTTTATGGATGTTTCACAGATTTTCTTAGGTATAATCCAGAAACAGGATTACTAGGCCATGTTGTTGTTGTTGCTAGGTGCCACTGAGTCAGCTCTGACTCATAGCAACCCTGTGTACAACAGAATAAAACACTGCCCAGTTCCTGTGCCATTTTCACAATCCTTGCTATACCTGAGCCCATCATTGCAACTACTGTGTCAATCCATCTC
>NW_006921658.1:9778647-9782247 GCF_000298275.1 Orycteropus afer afer
TCACCCAAATCCTAATAAAAAAAAAAAAAATTAAATAATCTTCATCAGTAAGTGCTTCAAGTCATGTCCACTTTCAGCAAGCAAAGTTGTGTCATCTGCATATCATAAATTGTTAATGATTCTTCCTCCAATCCTGATGGCATACTCTTCTTTATATAGTCCAGTGTCTCACATTATTTGCTCAGCCCCAGGGACTGACATTCACACAGAGGAAATGCAGGACACACAGGAGTGCATAACTGTGAGGCACACAAGGGGAAGATTACTGGGCAGGGAGGGAAGGAGACTGGGTTAGAGTTGGGCATGGTAAATGGGGAGTGAAACTAAATGTACACATAATGGTGAATGTGAAACAAACTCTTAAAATAAATAAATAAATGGTCATGTATAAAAAAAAATAAAGTGTTAAAGAGCAAAGATGTCACTTTGAAGACTAAGGTTTGTCTAACCCAAGCCATGATACTTTCAATTTCCTCATATGCACATGAAACTTGGGCAATAAATAAGGAAGACCGAAGAAGAATGGGTGCCTTTGAATTGTGGTGTCAGTGGAGAATACTGAAAATGCCATGGACTTCCTGAAGAATGAACTAATCTGTCCAGGAAGAAGTATAGCCAGAATGCTTGTTAGAAGCAAAAATGGCCATACTTCATCTCACCTCTTTTGGTCACGTTGTCAGAAGGGACCAGTCTCTGGAGAAGGACATAATGCTTAATAAAGTAGAGAGTCAGTGAATAAGGGGAAGACCATTAACAAGATGGATTTGTCACAGTGGCTGCAACAATGAGTTCAAGCATAACATGTATTGTGAGGAGGGCACAGGATCAGGCAGTGTTTCATTCTGTTGTACATAGGGTCACTATGAGTTGGGATTGGCTCTACGGCAATCTAACAACAACAACAATTTTTTCCAATGTAATTAAGATAAAATGTTATCCCAATGTTGTCTTAATTTCCAGTTCTCTAATTATGAGTTTCAGTATCCCTTCATGTTCTTATTATGCTTTTGTGATTTCTCTTCTGAGAATTTGCATGTTTGTATTCTTTGCCTATTTTTCTGTTGTGTTTCCCTGTTATGTTTGTTGATCTGTGGTTGTTTATATATTCTAGATCAGAGGATATCACCTTTGACCACAATTTAGAATTACCTGGGAATTTTTTTTTTTTTTATGCTAATGTCCAAGCTCACCCCAGACTAATTACAGATAATTTCTGGAGGAAGGTCCCAGGAAATAGTATATTTTCCAAGCTACCCAAGTGATCGTAACATGCAGCCAAATGTAAGAACCACTGTTTAAAGTATTAATCCCTTTTAGTTTGAGACATTTTAAATATCTTATTCCAGTTTATCATCTGTCTTAACTTTGTTTATGATATCCTTCAATGTTGTTGTTAGGAGCCATTGACTTAGCTTGCACTCATAGTGACCCTATGTACAACAGAACGAAACATTGCCTGGTCCTGCGTCAGCCTCTCAATCCTTGTTATACCTGAGCCTATCATTGCAGCCAGTCGGACAGTGTTTCAGGGCTATTCATAAAATTTTCCAGTAATATATCAGACTGTTTCACTACTATTCATAAGGTTTTCACTAGCCAATTCTTGGAGATGTGAATGGCCCCTTCCTTCTTCTAAGTTTGTATTAGTCACATCCTTCAATAAAACGAACTCACTGCCATTGAGTCAATTCCAACTCGTAGTGACCACCTTTGGGTTTCTGAGGTGGCAAATCATTATGGAAGTAGATTGCCCACTCTTCCTTCCATGGAGTGGCTGGTGGATTTGAACCATCAACCTTCTAGTTAGAGTCAAATGCCTTAGACACTACAGAAATTTTTAATTTTGACAAATTCTAGTATATAAAATTATTGTATGGTTTGTGTTTTCAATTTTTTTTTACTATATCTCTCCCAAGATCACAAAGATATGGATATTCTTCTGCATTTTCTTCTAACCTTTATAGTTACTCATATTGAATTCACCTGAAGTCAATATGCCACCTTGGTTACCATTTATGTATGAATGTATCTCTGAGCTCTCTTTCTGTTTCAGTGATCTCTTTGTTCTTTTTCCAAAACCAAAGTAATTTTTTTAATATGGTATTGTATGTCTTCATATCTGGTGGGTCAGATCTTTCTCCTTGCTTCATCTACTAATGGACCTTTTATAATTTCCACCCTGGACCTCCCTGTTATATCTCTGGACAAGAAAAGAATAATGAATATTTTTGTAGTTGTTAGGTGCCATCAAGTTGTCTCTGACTCATAGCGATCCTATGCACAGCAGAACGAAACACTGCCCAGTCCCAGTCCCACACCAGCTCTGTGATCTGTGCAATACTTGAGCCCATCGCCACAGCCACTGTGTCAGTCCATCTCATTGAAGGCTTTCCCCCCTTTTGTCGACGCTCCACCTTACCAAGCATGCCATCCTTCTCCAGTGAATGATCCCTTCTGACAGCATGACCAAAGTAGGTGAGATGAAGTCTGGCCATTCTCGCTTCCAAGGACAATTCCAGCTTCACTTCCTCCAGGACAGATTTGTTAGTTCTTTTAGCAGTCCATGGTACTTTCAGCATTCTTCACCAGCACCATAACTCAAAAGCATCAATTCTTCCTTGGTCTTTCTTATTCGTTGTCCAGCTCTCACATACATATGAGGCGATTGAAAATATCATGGCTTGTGTCAGGCACACCTTAGTCTTCAAGGAGACATCTTTGTTACTCAGCACTTGAAAGAGGTCCTTTGCAGCCGACTTGCCTAGTGCTATATGTCATCTGATGTCCTGACTGCTGCTTCCATTGACGTCAATGGTAGAAACAAGCAATGTGAAGTCTTTGACAATTTCAGTCTTTTCTCCATTTATTGTTATACTGCTTATAGGTTCAGTTTTGAGGATTTTTATTTTCTTTATATTGAGATGTAATCCATACTGCAGACTGTATTCTTCAATCTTCATCAGTAAGTATTTCAAGTCATCCTCATTTTCAGCAAGCAAAGTTGTGTCCTCAGCGCATCTCAGGTTGTTATTGATTCTTCCTCCAATCCTGATACCACATTCTTCTTCATATAGTCCAGCTTCTTGGCATATTTGCTCAGCATATAGATTGAGTAAATATGGTGAAAGGATACAACCCTGACACACTCCCTTCTTGATTTTAAGCCATGCAGTGTCCCCATGTTCTGTTCAAATGACAGCTTCCTATGTATATGTATAGGTCTATGTATAGGTTCCTTATGAGTAAAATTAAGAATTCCCATTCTTCTCAATGTTATCCACAATTTCTTATGATTCACACAATCAAATGCTTTTGCATAGTCAATAAAACACTAGTAAACATCTTTCTGGTATTCTTTACTTTCAGCCAAGATCTATCTGATATCAGCAATGATATTCTTGTTCCACATCCTTTTCTAAATCCAGCTTGCACATCTGGAAGTTCTCTGTCAATATACTGCTTCAACCGTTTTTGAATTATCTTCAATAAGATTTTACTTGCATGCAATATTAACTATATTGTTTAATAATTACCACATTGTGTGGGATCAACTTTCTTTGGAATGGGTACAAATATGGATCTCTTACAGTCAGTTGGCCA
>NW_006921658.1:9786401-9791709 GCF_000298275.1 Orycteropus afer afer
TGTCCGGGTTCCTGGCTTTTAATCCCCTTTCTCCTGCTCTTCCGGCCTGCTGCTTTGGGCATCCCTGAGTTGTCTCTCCTCACCTGTAACCCTGGCGCTGACTGCTCTTCTGTCCGGGTTCCTGGCTTTCATCCCCTTTCTCCTGCTCTTCCGGCCTGCTGCTCTGGGCGGGCCTGAGTTTCCTCTCCTCACCTAATCCCTTCGGCTGATTGCTCTTGTCTCTGACTTCCTGGCTTTTAATCCCCTTTCTCCTGCTCTTCCCGCCTGCTTCTTTGGGCATCCCTGAGTTGTCTCTCCTCACCTGTATCTCTGGGGTTGACTGCTCTTCTGTCCGGGTTCCTGACTTTTAATCCCCTTTCTCCTGCTCTTCCGGCCTGCTGCTTTTGGGCATCCCTGCATTCCAGTAACCAGTGATAATTAACACATCTTGATTGCATTTTGGTCAATTTCAGACTGCACATGTTGATAAAAATCTTCAATTTCCTCATCTTTGGCTTTGTGTTTGGTGCATAAATTTGAATAATAGTCATATTAACTGGTCTTCCTTGTAGGCATATGGATATTATCATATCACTGACAGCATTGTACTTCCGGATAGATCTTGAAACATCTTTTGTGATAATGAATATCATGCCATTCCTCTTCAAATTGTCATTCCTGGCATAGTAGATCATATTGTTGTCTGATTGAAAATGACCAAAACCAATCCATTTCAGCTCACTGAGCCTAGGATTTCAATTTTTATGAGTTCCATTTAATTTCTGACAACTTCCAATTTTTCTAGATTCATACTTCTTACATTCCATGTTCTGATTATTAATGGATATTTGCAGCTGTTTCTCCTCAATTTGAGTCATGCCACATCAGCAAATGGAGGTCTCAAAAGCTTTACTTTATCCATATCAGTAAGGTTGGTTCTTCTCTGATGATGCAGCTTTTTCCAAGTCATATTTTGAGAGCCTTCCAACCTAAGGGGCTTGTCTTTCTGTACTGTATCAGACAGTGTTCCCAGACTACTCATAAAGTTGTGCAGTGATGTATCAGATAGTATTTCTATGCTATTCATAAGGTTTTCCCTGGCCAATTCCTTGGAAAGTGGTGGCCTCCTCCTTCTTAGTCTGTCTCAGTCTTTAAGCTGCATTGAAACCTGTGCGCCATGTGCCACCCTGCTGGCATTTGAAACACCATTGGCGAAGCCTCAAGCCTCACAGCAACATGCACGCCACCACAACACGACAAACTGATAGACAAGTTTGTCTCCCTTAGTTGTTCAAAACCTCTCTGCCCTCCCCTTACCTGGATCCTGCCACTCTGCTTGGTTGGCTGGCTTTTCTCTCCCTGCTTTCCTGCCTCTTGGTGGATGGGGCCTGTGTCCCTCCCCTTATCTGGATCCCTGCTGCTGCAACATGTGGTTACAGGAGCTGACAAATTCCAAATCTGCAGGTCATGAATCAGAGTGGAGGCCTCTGCTAGCTTATGTCCAAACAATCAGAGGTCAGGCAGCAGGAAGAGTGCATACATGGTGGAGAGACAAGGAATATTAGATGCCTGTATTTTATGTGAAAGAGAGAAATTTCATAGTCACTTGATCAACTCTCAATCTTAGTTCTTCTTAAGGAGCCCTCCTGTTCCCCTCAACTAATATTTGCCCAATATTTGTAACTAGACATCCTTCAGAAATTATCCAAACAGAAACAAATGCCCATTCTATGATATAAAATTATTTTTAAAATGTACTGGAATATAACTATCAAATAAATATATTTAAACACATAAAATTTTTCATGACTATATAGACAATACTTTTTTACATTTAGACAATCTCATTTAGCAGATCTAACATAATCTAAGGGAGCTCTGGTAGCATAGTGCCTAAGGCACTTGACTGCTAACCAGAAGGCTGGTGGTTCAAACCCACCAGCCACTCCTCGGAAGGAAGGTTGGGCAATCCTACTTCCATAGTGATATTGCCTCAGAAACCCAAGGAGGGGTCACTATGAGTTGGGGCCGACTCGACGGCAAATAACAACAACAACAACATAATCTAATTCGTTTTTTTCCTGCTGAAAAGACAGTCTACAAAGCCACATACTTGGCTTTTCATGTACATGTATAAGGAGACTGGGCAAACTGAATGGCCAATCTTGCCATGAAAAGTTAGATCCAATATAGTCTAATCTGTCATCAATGTTGAGATTCTTCCTAGGGGATACAATTTTCACATACTAGAAAAAGCATCTTTCCAGAAGTGACTGAGTGTTCTTTTTCTTTTTAGTGCTTATCATGGTCACCTATCATCTTTAATTGAGATCAGTCCATATAAATTTCAAAAAGGCAAAGATGTCAAGAAAGAATTTGTACATGTGGTAAGTACCTTCAAATCCTGGAATCAGATTGTTATCCCTGGAAAAATGCCTTTTGTTGTTGTTGTTATGTCCTGTTGAGTCAGACCTGACCCATAGCAACCCCTCCTTGGGTTGCCGAGGCAGTATCACTATGGAAGCAGATTGCCCAGTCTTCCTTCCGAGGAGTGGCTGATGGATTTGAACTGCCAGCCTTCTGGTTAGCAGTCAAGTGCCTTAGGCACTATGCTACCAGAGAAAAATGCCTGTTGTTGTTGTTGTTAAGTGCCATTGAGTTGGACCCGACTCATAGCGACCCCTCCTTGGGTTTCCGAGGCAGTATCACTACAGAAGTAGATTGCCCAACCTTCCTTCCAAGGAGTGGTTGGTGGGTTTGAATCTCCAGCCTTCTGGTTAGCAGTCAGGTGCCTTAGATGCCTAGTGATAATTTATCCAAACTTCTCATTGAAATGAAACCATGGAAAAGAAAACAAGATCTACAGCAATTAGGTGACTTGGTAAAGTCAAAAACCTAACTAACGACAAGATGTGTTTTAAAAACCATTGATGAATATTTCAATAGAGAGATTAGTAAAGTGATAGAGTACGTTATACAGAGATAACACTTTATTTTTTCTTGCTCTTTGACCTTCAATTAATTTTTCTACCACTGATGCCAACTCAAACTTCAGAGTCATCTTGAGTGTATATGACTGTCTTAAAATTAAATTGCTCTATGATAAATTATATAAATTTGTTAGGCAAACTAATGAAACCAACCAAATTGTTGAAAGAGTGGAACTCATTTAGTTGTGTTTATATATATATTAAGGATCAGTAGAATCAGCAATGCTCTCATTATTTTAATATCTGAAAAAAACTAAGGCATGCTTTAGTTTTTTGAATGATTACAATTTGCAATACTCTTGGCAAATGTCGGTGTACTTACAATATATAATAGCTAATACAGTTTCCATTAATTAAAATTTTAAAAGAGTATAATCATACTTGTTGTGAATTTGCTAATTACATGAGTAGGGATGCAGTCTTGACATACAAGGGTTTGGGAGCAAATCCAAACTCCTATTCACCAAACAAAGACTTCTGTCATTCACAAAATTCAGAGATGTTAAATATAAAGAACAACAAAAGAGTATAGAGTCAACTAAATCCACAAGATCAGCTTTCTAATATGTTTTTGTGGGAAAATGACTTTTAAAAAAATCACGTGTCAAAGAGGTGAATAATGTGAAACTGCTTTGATGTTTTCAGGCACCACATCCAGATACTTACAGAGGAAAATACCGGGAAAACCATGCAGACCCAGCTAGTGCTTATGCAAATGAGGTGAAGAAAATTGTTGAAGACATTCATAACAGTGGAAGGAAGGTTTGTATTTGAAACATCTTAACATCTTCTATCAAGTAGATTGAAATCCTTGTGATAAATTAGAGAATTAGAAAGGATTAGATATAAATTCCGTTCTGTTTTTCTCTGGTTACATTTTCACTGGTTCATACAGTCAATTCCCAGGTTACAAACGAGATCTGGTCCTAATTGTGCCTTTAAGTGGAATTTGTATGTAAGTTGGAACAGGTGGATACAGTTTTTACTTAGCCTTCCTTTAGTGCCAGGAGCTCTGGTAGTATAGTGCCTAAGGCATTTGACTGCTAACCAGAAGGCTGGCGGTTCCATCCACTTCTCAGAAGGAAGGTTGGACAATCTACTTCTGTAGAGATACCACCTTGGAAACCCAAGGAGGGGGTCACTATGAGTCGAATCAACTCAATGGCAGTGAGTTTAACACCAGGAAAGGATCTCTGGTGGTGTAGTGGTTAGGGCATTTGGCTGCCAACCAAAAGGTTGGTGGTTCAAACCCACCACCTGGTCCATGGAATAAAGATAGGGCAATCTGCTTCTGTAAAGATTTACAGCCTTGGCATCCCGATAGGGATCACTAAAAGTTGGAGTCAACTCAATGACAGTGAGTTTGTTTTTTTTGAGTTAGTGCCAGGAAAGGAGCTCTGGTGTTTAGGCAGAGTTTAAGGCATTCGGTTGCTAACCAAAATGTGGGTGGCTCAAACCCACCAGCCACTCTGCAGAAGAAAGATGAGGCAATGTGCTTCCATAAAAATTTATAGCCTGGAAACCCTATAGGGCAGTTTTACTCTGTCCTCTAGGGTTGCTATGTGTCAGAATTGACTTGATGGCAGTGGGTTTGATTTGGGTTTAGTGCAAGAAAAGGTTCAAAGCTCTATTTAAAAGCTGCATGTGAGCAAGTGAAGGTGATTGTGATGCACAATTTATTGTAGTCATGTCAAAATCAAATCACACCACTGCCATCGAGTCAATTCTAACTCATAGCAGCCCTTTAGGACAGAGTAGAACTGCCACATAGGGTTTCTAAGACTGTAAATCTTCACAGAAGCAGACTACCTCATTTTTCTCCCATGGTGCCCCTGGTGGGTTTGAACCACTGACCTTTATACTTAACAGCCAAATGCTTTAACTTCTATGTCACCAAAGTTCCTCAATCATTTAAAAGTCAGGGTAAATTTATATAACACTAAAGGACAAATGGGAGCTGCCCATGAGTCAGAACTTTGTAACCCAGGAAGGCCTATATTTGAAAAAGTGCATTATTTTAGTTATGCCTCTAAGACTCTCTACTTTTATTTATTCTGCCAATGCAATCAGTATTTCCATATCATGGTGACCTAATTCTGATGTTCCCAATGGGAACATGGTCTAGTCCCAATGGTCCAGTCCTGAGTGTTTGGGAAGAGGCAATTAAGAAAGGCCATAGTCCAAGGACATACTCATCCAACTGAGGGGAGCACCAGAAGTTAATATGATGAAGGTAAGGGAAGAGGCAGAGTGGCCCTAGGGCCTCAGGACCCAGTGCTGGATTACCCAATAAGCGAGGTAAGCACAGGCTTACTTGTGCTTACTTACTAATCTGTAGT
>NW_006921658.1:9795773-9797030 GCF_000298275.1 Orycteropus afer afer
AAGTATTTTATTTTTTTGGTAGCTATTGAGAACGGTATTGATTTCCTTATTTCTTTTTCAGCAATCTCTTTGCTGGTGTAGAGGAATCCAACTGAGTTTTAGGTGTTGATCTTATATCCTGCCACGATGCTAAATCTCTCAATTAGTTACAGTAAATTTTTGACTGAGTCTCTTGGGTTTTCTAGGTATAGGATCATATTATCAGCAAATAGGGATAATTTGACTTCTTCCTTACCAATTTGGGTACCTTTGATTTCTCTTTCTTGCCTTATGGCCCTAGCTAGGACTTCCAGTACAATGTTGAACAGAAGTGGTGATAGGGTGCATCCTTGTCTGGTTCCTGTTTTCAAGAGGAATGGTTTCAGTCTCTCTCCACTGAGAATAATGTTGGCTATTGGTTTTGCATAAATGCCCTTTATTATGTTGAGGAATGTCCCTTCTATTCCTATTTTGCTGAGAGTTTTGATCAGGAATGGCTGTTAGATTTTATCAAATGCCTTTTCTGCATCAATTGATATGATCATGTGGTTCTTCTCCTTTGTTTTATTTACGTGGTGGATGACATTTATTGTTTTTCTAATGTTGACCCATCCCTGCATACCTGATATGAACCCCACTTGGTAATAATGAATGATTTTCTTGATATGTTGTTGCAGTCTATTGCCAAGGATTTTGTTGAAGATTTTTGCATCTATATTCATGAGGGATATTGGTCTGTAGTTTTCCTTTTGAGTGATCTCTTTGCCTGGTTTTGGGATCAAGGTTATGCTTGCTTCATAAAATGAGTTAGGGAGGATTCCATCCTTTTCTATGTTTTGGAATAGTTTGAGTAGGATTGGTTTCAGTTCTTTTCTGAATGTTTGGTAGAATTCTTCGGTGAAACTGTCTGGGCCAGTACGTTTTTTAGTTGGTAATTTTTTTATGACTCATTCTATTTCTTCTTCTATGATGGGTCTGTTCAACTTCTCCACATCAATCTGTGTTAGTTTAGGTAAGTGGTATGTTTCTAGAAGTTTTTCCATTTCTTCTTGATTTTCAAATTTGTTGGAGTACAGTTCTTCATAGTTTCCTGATATTATCCTTTTTATTTCATTTGGTTCTGTTGTGATGTTACCCATTTCATTCTTATTCATGTTATTTGTATTCTTTCCCTCTTTTCCTTTGTTAAATTTGTCAGTGGTTTGTCAATTTTATTGATATTTTCAAAGAACCAATTTCTGGTCTTGTTGATTTTTTCTATAGCCCTTCTATTTTCTG
>NW_006921658.1:9798060-9802688 GCF_000298275.1 Orycteropus afer afer
TTTTAATCTATTTTTGTCTTTATCTCTAAGGTGTGTCTCTTGTAGGCAGCATATTGATGGGTTTTGTTTTCTTATCCAATCTGCAACTCTCTATCTCTTGAGTGGTGTCAAAAGCCCTTTTCAAATTTACAGTGCCTGTCAGGGATGGATTACCCACTAAGCAAGGTAAGCACTGTAGAACTAAGTGCAAGTGAGCCCTTGTTTATCTTTCTTACTAGGTACTCCATCCCTGCCAAGACCAAGGCAGGCTCCAGACCTTGGGGTTTCCCTTGAACTGATGCAACCTTCCTAAATCATGGAGGCTGGGGATGGTCTGTACCTTTAGGCCATGGCAGAAAAATGTTCTTCCAATCTGGGCCTGGACTTCTAAGATAGAACCAGAATCCTTGAAAGCAGGAGAAAGAGTTTCCATTTTCTCAGTCTTCACCCTAGTTCTCAGTCCATTTTGGGGTTGGTTATATGGAGTTTTAATGCAATTTGGCACATACTTTGCCTTTACACTGGTTTATGGCATAAATGTGACAATGAAATGTCTCTTCATTGAGATAAAAATGATGCCTCTCTTTTTCTGATTAATTTAAATATTTTTGTCTTACTGACTGGAACACCATTTATATTTCTCAACTTTCTTTTCCCCCAACCCATTCAATTTTCATAGCTTTCTGTGAGGTATCTGTGCAGAGAACAAAAAATGACCTAGAGTGCTAGTTGTTGTGGGTAACTTCATATTCTTTTCCTTTTCAAACACAGCCTATATGTCTTTAAGCAAACAGTAAATACAGGAAAAAGCTTGCACTGACAAGATCATATGAAATTTTTGCTACTAAAAGAGAGTTTTCATAATTTTTTAGAACATTAGCATTCAACAGTTATTGGATTAATGTCATCCCTTAAGGAACAAGAGGTTTCTTCAAGAAGAATTAAGATTGAGAGGTGATCAGTGGAGTTAGCAATGCTTAAAACAACACCAAATATAAGATGGATCCTTCAAAATATTAGATGTGTTTGTAAAGTTATGAAATGTTATAGGAGAAATCTCTTTAGACCAATAGCTTCATTTTACAGATAAGTAAACTAAATGACTAAAAGTGAGGGACTTAACACAATTAATACAATTTACTAAGGGGTAGTCATGACTGTGGCCTTGGTTCTATTGACTTTTTATACTCTGTCTGAGCTTTCTCTTCTTGCTTCAGCATTATCTGTTTGTACTTTTCCTTTCGTAGCCTCTAGAATGCTTCATCTGTAGTTCTCTTTTGAAATCCTAATCTGTTAAGCCTAGTTCAGGCCAAGAACTGCAAATTAAGCATAGAAATTATGGCATTTGGGACATCTGACCATTTCCTTAGTGCAACTCCTAACCTAAGGCAGTTCTCTTTCTCCAAGCTGAGAAAGCAGGCACCCATTGATGATTTTGGAATCTGGGTCATGTTTTTAAATGTTTATATCAATGACTGATGAAAACATTAGTCTTACTTAGTTCTCCTAATAAAACACTGCATTAAAACTCATTTTGGAGAAATGGAAGGCAACCTCTCATCTCCTCTGTTTCTCATGGCAGTTTTCTTTGCTTCTCTAAAATTTCAGAAATTAATTTTTCAGACCACTGGCTTTCCAACATAGAAGGTTTTGTCCTCTCTTCTCCTTTCTTATCTTTTTAATCCAATGGCCGTCTTATAATTTGCCAGCTGTTTTTTGAAATAACCTACTCTGTATGAAATTCTCTTTTTTAGTGGGTAGAAGGGGGACCTAATGGACTTTGACCCCATATTCTCTTGTGTAGATCGCTGCCTTTATTGCTGAATCCATGCAGAGTTGTGGCGGACAAATAATTCCTCCAGCAGGCTACTTCCAGAAAGTGGCAGAGTATGTACTTGACTTGGGCATCCTTGGTCAAACTGAGGGCACTATGACAGTTTTTTTTTTTTTTTCTAGTAAAAACCAAGGCAGATACAAGTCCATAGGGCCATACTGGTTTTAAAATATTGAAATAATTCCAAGTTAGCTCATAAATAGCCACTCCAGCCTCCCAGACACTCCACCACCTTCCTAAGATCCAGCAAATAAAGGGTTTATACTTAGTCCAGTGAAGTTCCTGGATGGTACAAACAGGTAACATGCTTGGGTGTTAGCCAAAAGGTTGGAAGTTGGAGTCTAGCTAAAGACAACTCAGAAGAAAGGCCTGGTGATCTACTTTCAAAAACCCAGCCATTGAAAACCCTATGAAGCACTGTTCTACTCTGACACACAGAGCATTGCCATGACTCAGACTCAAATCCACAGCAGTTGATTGGTTTCTTAGTCGAACACTCAGTCCTCTAGAACTCTGCTCCAGCCCTCTGACTGGCATTGTCTCCAGCTGCCTACTACCCAAGCTTTACCAATTAGTAACCATTTGAAAATTAACCCTGCTAAAAATTACCTATTGTTTGATTTTTTCTACTCCCACTTAAAACACTATATAGCTTATTTTTAGCAGCACAAACCCAAATAATGTGAAATATATACAATCTAGAAGCCATGTGATTCTATGGCAAAGTCAAAGACATCACATAGGTATCATTGGGGTTTTAAATACAGATATGTTTTCAACAAAGATCACAAGCTACAAGTTAAATTGTTTTTAAGTCTTCAATAAGCTCGTATACTTTTATGGATGGACTTAGGGACTCTCAGTGACCTGAAATCCTTAGACTTTTCTTTGCTTTTCAGATATGTACATGGAGCAGGGGGTGTATTTATAGCTGATGAAGTTCAAGTTGGCTTTGGCCGAGTTGGAAAACATTTCTGGAGCTTCCAAATGCATGGCGAAGACTTTGTTCCTGACATTGTCACAATGGGAAAACCAATGGGCAATGGCCACCCAGTGGCATGTGTAGTAACAACCAAAGAAATTGCAGAAGCCTTCAGCAGCTCTGGAATGGAGTATTTCAATACGGTAAATTTGTTCTCTGACTTTAAGATGAACGGTAAAAAAAAAAAAAAAAAAAATATGTTCTTACTCTCCTCACCAATGTGGTAAAGAATAAAATTCAGTATTCTCAGCCAGCCCCAAGACCAGTAGAAGGGAATAGTTTGTGTGTATGGAGCAAGTGTCCTGGGGGCGGGCTGCAGTAAGCCAGCCCAGGAACAGCGGAAGGTGAGTGTTTGTGCTCTGGGGGCAGGCCAGGTAAGCAAGCAGGGTGTGGGAGACCAGGAAATGAGCAGTGCAATTTGGAACAACTAAGGGAGACAAACTTATCTGTCAATTTGTCCTATTGTGGTGGCTTGAATGTTGCTGTGAGGCTATAGGCTATGCCACCAGTGTTGTAAATGCCATCAGGGTTACCCTTGGTGGACAGGTTTCAGCGAAGCTTCCAGACTAAGACAGACTTGAAAGAAGGAAGAGGCCATCCACTTCCCAAAGAATTGGCCAGTGAAAACCTTATGAATAGCAGTGAAACAGTCTGATATATTACTGGAAAACTTTATGAATATCCCTGAAGCATTGTGCAATATAGTGCCAAAAGATGAACCCCTTAGCCAGAGCACTCAAAATATGACTGGAGAAGAGCTGCCTTCTCAGAGTAGACCAAACTTAATGATGTGGATACAGTAATGCTTTTGGGGACCAACATTTGCTGACATGGCATGTCTCAAGATGAGAAGAAACAGCTGCAAACATCCATTAATAATTGGGATATGGAATGTATGAAGTATGAATCTAGGAAAATTAGAAGTTGTTAAAAAAATGAAGTGGAATGCATAAAGATCAATATCCTAGGCATTACTGAGCTGAAATGGACTGGTTTTGGCCATTGTAAATCAGATGATCATATGATCTACTTAGCTGAGAATGACAAATTGAAGAAGAATGTCATGGCACTCATCATCACAAAGAATGTATGAATATCTATCCTGAAGTACAATGCTGTCAGTGATAGGATATCCATACACTTATGAAGAAAACCAGTTACTACTACTATTATTCAAATTTGTGCACCAACCACCAAAGCCAAAGAGGAGGAAATTGAAAATTTTTACGAACTTCTGCAGTCTGAAATTGACCAAACATGTAATCAAGATGTGTTAATTATCACTGGTGGTTGGAATGCAAAAGTTGGGATCAAAGAAGAATCACCAGTAGCTGGAAAATATGGCCTTGGTGATGGAAATGACACTGGAGGTCATGTGACAGAATTTTGCAGGACCAATGACTTATTCATTGAAAATACTTTTCTCAAAAGCACACATAGCGGCTTTGCATGAGGACATTGCCAGACAGAGCACACAGGAATCACATTGACTATATCTGTGGCAAGAGGCGATGAAGAAGCTCAAAATCTTCAGCCAAAGCAAGCCAGGAGCTGATTTTGGTACAGAACATCAACTACTCTTATGCAAGTTTAAGTTGAGGCTGAAGACAACTAGAAGAAGTCCATGAAAGCCAAAATATGATCTTGATTATATCCCTCCTGAATTTAGAGACCATCTAAAGAATAGATTTGATGCATTGAAAACCAATGACCAAAAACCAGAGGACTTGTGGGATGACATCAAGAATATCATTCATGAAGAAAGCAAAAGGTCATTAAAAAGACAGGAAAGGAAGAAAAGATCAAAATGGATGTCAGAAGAGACTCTGAAAT
>NW_006921658.1:9804248-9818108 GCF_000298275.1 Orycteropus afer afer
TGGCAACAGGATTAGAGGAAGGCTTATTAACAACCTGAGATATGCAGATGACACAATTTTGCTTGCTGAAACTAAGGATGACTTGGAGCACTTACTGATGAAGATTAAAGGCTACAGTCTGCACTATGGATTACACCTCAACATAAAGAAAATGAAAATCCTCACTGCTGGACCAATAAACAGTATCACAATACATAGAGAAAAGATTAAAGTTGTCAAAGATTTCATACTACTTGGTTCTACAGTGAACACCATTGAAAGCAGCAGTCAAGACATCAAAAGATGCATTGGACAAATCTGTTGCAAAAGACCTCTTTCAAGTGCTGAAGAGCAAAGACATCTCTTTGAAGACTAAGATGTGCCTGACCCAAGCCATGGTATTTTTAATCACCTCTTATGCATGTGAAAGCTGGATAATGAATAAGGAAGATGAAAGAAGAGTCGATGCTTTTCAGTTGTGGTGTTGGCTAAGAATGCTAAAAGTGCCACAGACTGCTAAAAGAACTAACAAATCTGCCCTGGAAGAAGTGAGGCTGGAAAACTCCTTGGAAGTGAGGATGGCCAGACTTTGTAACTACTTTGGTCATGTTGTCAGAAGGGACCATTCTCTGGAGAAGGATGTCATGCTTGTTAAAGTGAAGAGTCAATGAAAGAGGGGAGGCCCTCAACAAGATGGATTGACATGGTGGCTGCAGTGATGGGCTCAAGTATAGTAGGGATAACAAGGGTGGCACAGAATCAGGCAGCGTTTTGTTCTGTTGTACATAAGGTCAGTATGAGTCAGAGACAACTCAACGGCACATAACAACAATTCCCAGCTGTAAAAATGGACAGCTTCCCCTCTGCCATACCCAAAGGCAGGTCTCTCTCTGGCCTTTGGCCCCTCTGCCTGGCCTCTGCTTTGCTCTAGCAAGTGTTACAAAGCTGTTTAAGCTCTGCTGATAAATGCCTAGAGGGACCCTACACCAGCAAGCCTACTGCCCAAAGGCAGTCAGATTTCTTGCTCTGTGGGACAGGAAGCCCAATGCTCTGTCTCATACCTGTCCCTTGGTTGCTGTCATTTCTCTGCCCCTGTTTCTCATCATCTCTGGTGTCACAGCTCTCTGTCTGCTGGGTCAAGGAGGTTTAGCACAGGGATCTCGGGGTCCCAAGGACATGCTCCATTCCTGGCTCTTCTTTCTTGATGGTAGTGAACCCCACCCCCCTCCCTTCACTTCTGGGATGGATCATTTTAAGCTTAACAAGATGGCAAAACTGACCTCTCTCCATGTTAGGTCTTCAGACACCTTATTTGCATGGTCCCACTCCCATAAGGGTGCCATGTACATTATTTATCATATGAACAAGCTATCCAATCCCCTTGGTGAACACAAGTACCTCACATTTGCATAATCCCACCTTATCATCTGGTGGGAATCACAAAAACCATGACTTGCCATACCAAGCAATTCATTGCACTGAACCAGCTAACCACTCAAGGACTGTAGTCAAACTTTAATCAGATTTCATTCTATCTGGCACAAGTCTCCCTGGATTATTCTTTGTGTACATTTCTCCTTGCTAAAATGTTCTTATTGTTTCTATGATAGATGGCTGCCCAGCTAAACTCTAGAGGATATTTTCATTAACAAATTTTTTCTGGTTACCTAATGCCACTCTGACAAGAATATACCACAAATGGGATGGCTTTGACAAACAGGATTTTATTCTTACATTTTGGAGGCTTTAAGTTCAAGTTCAAAGTGCCAGGCTCTAGGGGCTGGGTGACAGCCCCTCAACCTTGGGTTGCAGCTCCGCCTCCAGCTCCCAGCCCACTGAAGCTGGAGGCTTTTCTTCACTCAGCTGCTGGCTATGGAGGCTGACAAATCCACAGTTGACAAGTAAAAAGGCACAGTTCTGATGTTACCAATCCACACAGCAGGCCATTAATTCAAGTCTCTTGAAAGTCCCAAGGTCAGCAGAACATGGCAGGCTGCTGGACAATGACATGGCTACATGCAGTGTTCAAGGGTGCGATAAACTAGAGACCATTCCCAAGGCTTCTCCTTATATACGGGAAGCAGACCACATCCCTAAGACAGCCACTCAGCTGCTCACAGTAGATTCCACCATGGAGTTGATTACCAGTCTCATCATGCGGAATACTACATTCAGTTGCCTGGCCACTCAACCAGCCCAGCCAAGTTCACACACAAACTTAACCACCCACCACACAGATGATATGATCTTCTTGTGTGTTTTGTATCATATTTAAATTCCCAAAACACCTTTAAAGTATTTAGATGATTCAATACTATAAATGTTGTATGGCTTCCATAAGAGATACTGATATTTTTATCTTTGGGAAATTTTATTTACTTGCATTTAACCCCAAAAGTCATAGTCTTTAAACTTGGGAAAATTATTACAGTTTGTGAAGTATGCATAACAGAGCCTGTTACAGTCAAAGCAAAATTAAAATCTAGGTACATAAATTATTTGGAGGAGATGTCATGGCCTATCTGTTTTTATTGAATTCTTCAGTGACAAAAACTTGTATTGTCTCACTGAACCACTCTCCAAAATCCTTAACTCTAAACACACTGTCAGTTGTTTTATTTGTTTCTTTGTTTGAATGAACTAATGAATTTTGCAAGAATCCTTTATATTAGTTATGCAGCATAGAGAATATAATTTGGAATGAACTTTTATTCAATCCTGAATTAGAGATCATGCTGCATTCTAAATCTGAGAAAAATGTCATGAGAGAAAATTTTATTGAAACTGTACCTTCACTTGCTTATGTCTGAATTACATTTCTTGTGGATGAAAAGATACCACTAATTCAACTATTATGTTTTCTCATTCATTTTTTTCTATAGTATGGGGGAAATCCAGTATCATGTGCTGTTGGTCTGGCTGTCCTGGATATCATTGAAAATGAAGACCTTCAAGGAAATGCCACCAGAGTAGGGAATTATCTTATTGAGTTACTGAATGAACAGAAAGCTAAGCATACTTTGATAGGAGATATCAGGTATGTTTATCATGATGTCATTGTGTAGTTAGTCACTTTTCAAAAATGAAAATAGTGTATGTTTTGTCTTATAAATCTAAAATAAGATAAATAAAACTAAGTCTAGAAAATATGGAGAAATACCAAAAGCAAAAATCATTCATAATCCGGAACTCAGCTATCACCACTGTTAATATTTGAGGATATATCCTTTCTAGTTTCTATACTTTTTAAAAAATAAATAAATAAAACTAGAGTAATTTCATCACCCAAAAGATTGAAAGAGCTTAAAGTAGTTCTAAATGATCTGTTAAAAATTATTTTAAATGCTACTCAGGAAAACGATATTTTTCATAGATGCGTACAGACATTTATCATCCTATTGTCCTGAGAAACTAAATGGCATGCTTTTAGAATTTTTTTTTTTTATAACTAAATGAAAAAACCTGGATGGCAAATAACTAACCTTCAAAAACTAGAAAGAGCTGTGAACACAAAGTTAGTATCTTGGGTTAATCAGAATCAATAATGATTGCCCTTGAAGGGCATCACATTTGGCTTCAAATTGAAATGAAGTTTGGGAATGGTGATAATTTTTTGTAGCAATGCAGTGCTTCATTAGAGCATGTGTCAAGTTTACTTTCTTCTCCTCCCTCAGAGGTGTTGGCCTTTTTATTGGGATTGACTTAGTGAAAGACCAGCAGAAAAGGACCCCTGCCACAGCTGAAGCTCAACACGTCATCTACAAGTAAATCCACCCCCCACATCCATTGGTATCTTGGATCTCCAATGCTCACCCAGTTGAAAATCTTGTTTTACTTCCTCCCACCTCCAATACAGGGATGTTCAAGACATGCAGTTTGTAAAAGTGGGTTTCTTACATGCAGAACACCAAGCTGCTCTTTGTTCACATCATTCTTGAATAATCTTACCATTTGTATACACTCATGTATGTTTCCTACACTAATTAGGATGAAAGAAAAGCGAGTTCTTCTTAGTGCTGATGGACCTCATAGAAATGTGCTTAAAATAAAACCACCTATGTGCTTCACTGAAGAAGATGCAAAGTTTATGGTGGAACAACTTGATGAGATTCTAAGAGGTCAGTTTACAGAACTCCAAGTTGCCCCTTCCTCCCTGGCCTGGTCACACCTGACCTATGTGCATCTTATCATTCTTGATGGAAGTGAGGGAGGGCAGAAATGAGTGTATATTTTTGCATTTAGAACTATAAAATGGTAGCTGAAAAAATAGCAACTGTATGGGCTCTCATTAAGGAGCTCTGGTGGCATAGTGGATAAGGCACTTGGCTGCTAACTAGAAGGTCAGCGGTTCAAACCCACCAGCTGTCCTGTAGAAGGAAGATGGGGTAATCTGTTTCCATTAAGATTTACAGCCTTGGAAACCCAACAGGGGTCGCTATGAGTCAAATCAAGTTGATGGCAGTGAGTTATTTTTTTTGAGTGAGGGCTTTTAGTTAAATCAAAATTTTCTATTTTGATTGTACTCACATTACTCCAAATCTAATTGTTTACTGATTTTTTTTCCAGTTGTTGTGGAGTCTATTCCAACCCATGATGATCCCATGAGTCAGAGTAGAACTGTGCTCCATAGGGTTTTAGTAGCTGATTTTTTAGAAGTAGATCCCCAGGCCTTTCTTGCAAGGTGTCTTTGGGTGGACTTGAACCTCCAACATTTTTGTTAGCAGCCAAGTGTGTTAACTGCACCACCCAGGAATTTTACTGAAATAGCACATTGTTTTATTTTTACTGTCATTAATTTTCACTTTCCAATATCTAGGATATATAAAACTGCATGTGCCCATTGCACCATGTACCACAAATGCTGCAGTGTATAGCATTTCAGCACTGAACCACTGAAATACAAGAAATGTTTTTAATGAAGATTACAAGCTACAGGTCAACACATTTTTGCTATACCCTGAATTATTAGCCTTGCAATTATTTCACTTTTTACAATTTAATTTTCTGAAGAATTTTTTCATTCAGAATTATAGCTTATCATATCATTTATTTATATATTATAGAATTGTTATGTGGTGTCAAATCCAGCCTGACTTATAGCAACCCCTCCTTGAGTTTCCGAGGCAGTATCACTGCGGAAGTAGGCTGCCCAACCTTTCTTCTGAGGAGTCCTCTGGCCTCCTGGTTAGCAGTCAAATGCCTGAGGCACTGGATACCTCAGTGCTATATGAAAGAGATGAAGAGAAATGTAATTTTAAAGCCATAATCAATTCCTCATTACTTATGTAAATGTATCAATGGACAGGATAGGAGAATAAAAACTATAGGAAATCCTTTCTTTAAATGTTTACATGTAATCTTCCTCCCAGCCCTTAGCCCCAGCTACATAGTATTGCATTAGCAAGTTTTGAATCTTAATCCAAACTTCACCATTTATTTCGTCTTAAACTAGGGGAATGCAATCATTTAGCCTCACTGTTACTTAATTTCCCCACATATAAAACAGGACTACCTTATCTCTAGCTGATGAGGTTTTTATGAGCATAAATTAAGATTAGAAAATAGATCAGCATTATAAAACTATGTTGAAAAATACAAATCATTAACGAATGTTAGATCACTTTTGTTTTGCCGTAGTTGAGATTCAAGTTCTCTGCTCCCTTCTCAGTCTTTCTGAGTTAGGGTAAAGCTGAGAAGCTAGAAATCGGTATAGCATACAAAATAGCTAGTTAATGTTTGGAAACTTGAGAGTTGCCCTAAGTTACCTGTAATGTGGTCCTTGTCTACTGAGGCAGCAAATGCTCCCACCCAAGCCTGGCAAACAAAGCTCACAAGCCTGTGTGTTCTGAGTTCCCAAAAGGGCTATGTTGAAGCAAATTTGCTGTTATTACTTAAAAATCCATCCAGAGTTTGAGGATTATTGATGGTGGACTAGAAGAATTTTCATGGAACACAGTGGGTAAGAAAAAAACAGTAGTCATTGAGTCAGCTCTGGCTCCTCATGACCCCTTATGTGTCAGAAGAGAACTGTGCTCCATAGGGTGTTCAGTGGCTGATAATTTGGAAGTAGATTGCCAGGGCTTTCTTCTAAGATGCCTCTAGGTAGACTCAAACTTCCTGTTTTAGGTGAGAAGCCGAGTGCATCACCCAGGGACTCTAGAAAGGGAACAAAACATAGGCAAACATATGGGCAGGCTCAGTGACACTTATAAATAATGAAGTGCTATAGCAAAATTTGAAAGGAAGAATATCTAATGATGGTGTTTTCAATAGCATATTCCATTTACCTGTCTATTCTTCATCAAGGATATTCCTATAGGTACCAAATGTTTTCAAGATTTGTCTTCTCCATTATATCTTTCTCGATTTAGTTTTAGAAGAAGCCACCAGCGACAAAAGTGAAAATGTCATCTCTGAAGAGACTCTATGCAGAACAAAGGTAAGATTCTACTACTTTATTTTTAGAAGAAAAGGTTAAAACTTTGGGAATTGGGGGGGGGGGGCACGGGAAAAGGGCAATTTAAAAAAAAAAAAAAAGGCAAGTAACCTTTAGAACAAAACCAGCCTATGTTAAGGTTGGCTTATTGTTGCGATTTTGAGTGCACAATTAAAATATTTCAATTTCATTCCATTTGAAAGGAATAAAATCAAATTACCATTCTTACAGGATCATTCCTGTACTCAAAAGAACTTAGACCTGCAAAGAGGACCTTCAAAATGCAGAGTGAAATGGTAGCAAGAGTCTTCTAAGCTCTTTCCTATTTGTCCAAGGCTGCCTGACATTGCCTCTCATTCCCACACACTACTCTTTAATATCCACAGAGGCATTAACTGTGTGGCTCAAGATGCCAGCATTTGGTCCTGAAGAGAATGAAAGTGTGAGCTTCCAGTGGCACTGGACTGAGAACCATCCGGCACTGAGTGGCCTAGTTTCTGCATTTGATGTGCTTCCAGCAGAGGGCCTGTCCATTCTCTCCCTGAGCTGCTCAGGGTGTGAGAAAGAGCTCCCTGAGTCGTCGAAACCAAGAAGCAAAAACTTGAGAGACTTAGTTGCATAATTTGTTATTTGTTTATAACTGAGATGAATAAAGGAACACTCAGTGCCTAAAGCCTGCCTGCACGTCCAGTGCAGTCAGCAAAACCTTTTCTCATGATTAAAAAACATGAGGCCACTTGAATGCAAGCAAATGATTTCCTAACAGGACTGTTTCTGTCCCTTCCCTAACAACACAAACCAATGATAGAAATCAATTATTATCTGATGTCCAAGAGTAGCATATTGTCTAAGACAGAAATCACAGATTTAAAAACTAACCAAGCATTGAAAAGCAAACCCATGGCCGTGGAGTCAATTTTGATGCACAGCTACTCTATAGGACAGAGTAGATCTGCCCCATAAGATTTCCAAGGCTGTAAATCTTTATAAAAACAGAGTGTCACATTTTTGTCCCACAGAGTAGCTGGTAGGTTCAAACTGCTGACTTTTCAGACAGCAGCAGAGCGCTTACCTGCTGCATCATCACGAAATTGCAAAAAAGGGAGTTCATCACAGTAAATCTCACTACAGATTTAGCAAACTTAACATACATTTTTAGGAAATTTTGGCTTGGGTTCCCAAATGTTATGTCAACATCATAGTTCTCTGGGTGCAAAACAGTTTACTCTCAGCTACTAAACTAAAGGTATGCAGTTCTAACCCACCAGTGGCACTGTGGAAGAAAGGCCTGGCGATTTGCTTCCATAAAGATTACAGCCAAAAAAACCTTATGGAACATAGTTCAATTCCGTAATACATGGGCTCGCTGTGGGCTGAAAGCGATTCGGTGGCTTTTAACAGCAACAATAAGGGTTAAGAAGGAATAAGCAGTGTTGGGTGCCCTCTCCCCCCCACCCTGGGGTTTTGTTTATTGGCCTGTTAAAGCAATGATGTGGAGGCTGGAATGGTTTAGTGTGTGTTTGTGGGAGGACTCGCCCACTGGAATCTGTGTTCCCGTCTTGCACATGCCTAAAAATGTACACTTGGAATTGTCTAGTGACAATTCCATAGACACCAAAGAAAATTCCAGCAGAAAGAGAAATGGATTGTGCATAGATGAGCATTCACTGCTCAGTAAGAGGTTTGAATGATTAGTGTTTTAAAGCAAGATAAATGTCCAGAGTTATAGCAAATGAGTGCATGTGTCATTTCGGTTCATAGTTCTGTTGAACCCACTAAAGGTAGAATTTTCATTCTGCTTAGATCTGCAAATAAAAAGGTAAATGAGTAATAAGAATAAACCAATGATAATCAAACCATGTCAAGATTATTCATCCTGTTAATTCTTTACTTGAGATTGCTGAAAGCACTTAATTTATTCTACTAAATTTAAGCTTGCACTCTAAGATTAAGTTGGCAGCTTTACTTCTCATGTTTTACTGTTTGAAATTAGAGAGCAATGTAAAATAGCTTCTAAAACTTTAGAGATCAAAAAAAATAAAACCCCCTGCCATCGAATCAATACTGACTCATGGCAACACTTGGAGACTTAGTTCCTTAAAACATGAATTCTATGATGCCTTAATTATGTTTATGCTTAATATATAGATTAAAATTATATATATAGAGAGAGATTGATATATAAAATTATGTTTATGGATTATAGTAAAAGTAAGATGACATAAACAAAAATATTTTTACTACAGAAAGTGGCTAATCTTCTTTTGGTGGTAAAATCAAAGCCTTTTGAAAAATATCACTAACAACAAATATTAAAAAGTATGTGAATAATTGAGACTGCTGGAGGGGCAGGTTTATCATGATCCTGTGTGGACTGAAGAGGAGCAAAAGAGGAAGATAGAAACATTCACATGAAGATGTAACTGCAAAAACAGCACTGGTCAAGAGCACTGCGTTCAGAGTCATGAGACCTCTGTTCTATCAACTCACATTGGACAAGTCACTTAAATTATCAGCTGTCTCTCAGGTTTTCTTCACAAAATTTTCCATCTGTACCTCACCCACCCCCACCACATGCATTCATGCACGCACACATGCATGCACATGCACAGAAATTTGCAAAAGGGAATGGTATCTATTTCCTAAGACTGACAAAGCAGAGTACCACAAAGTGGGTGGCTTTAAACAACAGAAATTTATTGTCTCGAAGTTCTGGAGGTTAGCTGTCAAAATTCAAGGTATTGGCAGGGCCAGGTTCTCTTCAAAGCCCTAGGGTAATGTCCTTTCTGCTCTTTCTCAGTTTCTGCTAGCCCCAAGCATTCCTTGGCTTGTAGATGAATCTTCCCTCTGTCTCTTTGTCTCTGTATTCCTTCTGTTTAATGGGACACCACTCAGATCGGATTAGGACCCACACTACTCACGTATGTATGATCTTCAAAGACCCTGTTTCTAAGCAAGGTCACATTCAAAAGTACCAGGGGTTAGAAGTTCAACATAAATTTTGGAGGAACACAATTTAGTCCATAACAGGAAGTGAGGAAACACAGCACGTCGAGGGTCTCTTCATTCTGTGCTGGTACCATGAGACATGTTTAGAAGCATTCGTACAAAGGCTAATCTACTGGACAGGGAAAAATCTTGTTCTTAGTGTTGACTTTTCCCATTATTTCACCATTGCCTTCCTAATAGCTCTTAAATTTTGTGTTTTATGTTTCTGTTCTCCAATGTAATGATAATAATATTGCTGTGGTTGTTTCATGACAATTGAGAGGGGTGTTGGGAGGAAAATTAATTGTAAAAAAAAAAAAAAGGCCTTTATGAACTCATCGTAAATAAAAATGCTATACAAATTCAAGCTCTTGGCATTAAATATTTTTTACTCCTAAAAATTTAACTGTGGCTGTATGGATCTTGGCTGGATAATCCCTGAGGCTGATTCCTGGGAGTTGAAGAGGAAAGAGCATAGTTGTCTCTGTGGTTTGCTCTTAGGGAATAAGATAATTCCAAGAAAATCAGATCTTTCACTGCCCAGATCAACACTCCTGTGAGCATCTCTTGTTATTATGCTCAGAAAGGGTCTCAGTTATCTAGTGCTACTGTAATAGAACTACCACAAGCAGATGGTTTTAACAAACATTTGTTTTCTCACAATTTAAGAGACTAGCAATCTGAATCAGAGTGGTAGCTCAAGGAGAAGGGCTTATCTCTGTCAGCTCTGGAGGGGGGTCCTTGTCTCTCTTCAGCTTCTGGTTCCTTGGACATCTCCATATGTCTTGACATCCATCTTACCTCATCTCTTTCTCTCTGCTCACTTGTTTATATCTTTCATATCTCAAAAGAGATTGTTCAAGATATACCTTATACTAATCCTATCTCATTAACATAAAAAAGATAACTCATTCCTGAATGGGATTATAACAATAAGCATAGACATTAGGATTTCCAACACTTATTTTGGGGAAACATAATTCAATCCATAACAGAAAGTACTTGTTTCTTCTCTTACTGAAGTTTGGTATATCTTTTCAGGGGAGGAGAGAGGAAAGAGAAAATAGCCCGTTCCTGTGTTTTGAGTTTTCCAAATACAAAACAATACAAAATTAAAACTTTACTCTTTGACATACCCCACTCTTCATTACTTAGAAATTGTTATTGTTGCTGTCATGTGCCGTCCAGTCGGACCCGACTCATAGCAACCCCTCCTTGGGTTTCTGAGGCAGTATCACTATGGAAGTAGATTGCCCCATCTTCCTTCCAAGGAGTGGCTGGTGGGTTTGAACTGCCAGCCTTCAGGAGGAGAGATGTACAAATAAATTACTCCTTCCTTAATTTAACAGAGACTACCTATCTGTGAAGTCCCAGGTAGGTGCCTTATTTCCATGATGTCAGAATAGAGGCTGTGTAGTTTGGGCCTTCCAAAACTGTATGCCAATATAGAGTTAGAAGTACAAAAGATTGATTAGGAGTAATGCCTGTGGATGATATAGGAGAGAGGAAGCATGAATAGTTAGGGAAACCTTTAGATCACAATACAGGTCTGACACCTATGAAAGGAGAAGAGACAGAAAGGAGGCTTGAGTAGGAAGAACCTCAAACTGTGGCACAGCTCTAGAAAGTCTGGGCCAGCACAGTGAGGAGCTCCAGTGCAAAACTTGCCCATAGAGGAGGCTTGTGTTGTGCAGAAATCCTCAGGCCCTTGTATCTCTACCAAGTTTGATCATTGACTGGGAGCTCCAAGGGAAAGCATGTCCTCAGCTACAAGGGGGTAGTGAATCTTGAAGATGTAGCTGGAGGCTATCAGTTCACTTCACTCCTCACTACAGATTCTCTCTGAAAGGGAGAGCAATAGACTCCCCTGACTGCCCCAGCCCACTCCTTGTGCTGCACAGATCCACTTCTCCATATATTTTGGGAAGCAACTTTTCAATAGTTTCCATGGATTTCTCTTTCTGAGGAGAGATTTAGAAGAATGAGGTTAATGGGCAAACTGTAACTCCTGTCACTGCAAATGATCTCAGAGGCACAAGTAGTTCTCATCACCTCCTTCCTCCAACTGTCTAAATTCTACTTACTCTCATCTATCACTTCTGCATGTCCTCATAGTGTTGTGACCCAAACCCCAGTTCTTAAGGGTATGAAGTAACTAAATATAACCATACCTATCTAAGGCCAGGGCTGCTGCACTTGTCCATTCAGTTAGAATTCGGCAAGGAGTTCCAAGAGACACTAATGTGCATCAGGTGAGTACAACACATATTTCTCCCTGCTTCCACTGTGGAACAGCAGCCCTACTGACTCCTATTGATTAAGGTTGATCACTATTGCCAAGATAGTGACTCCTCACCTTCTGCTCCTTAGACACAAGGAGTTCAAGGTGCTCAAGTGTCGGCCATAGCTCGAGTTCAGTACGTCCCTTGTTCTTTCCCTTGGCAAAAGTATATCCCCTTTGGGTACAGAACTTCTAACCCTGCAGAGCTGCAAGAACAGAAACACAAAGTTCTCCAGCAGGGCATTGGGAGAGATGAGAAGTTGGGACACTCCTGCTTCTCCTTTGGATCCAGCATCCAAAGGAACACAGTACCATATAGAGAGTTCTTTGGTTTTATACATATACTGCCTCCTGAGGATCACCTCTGAGCTTCACCTGCACCTTCAGCAGAGCATTCCAATGCTTCATCTGTCTGGCTTCTTCTTGATAGTGTGATGTACATTACAACCAGTAGATCTCATGGTCATAGACCCACTGTTGCACTTCTTCACTTCAGAGTGAGTTTCTCTTTTAAGAGTGAGTTTCTCTTTTAATTATATGTTTTGTAGAATTCCATGCCTCCAGATCAGGCACTCTGTACATCCCTGTATTGTGATGCCAGCTGAGAATCCACAAGTAGGAAAAATAAAGGCAAACCCAAACCCTAAATAGATGTCTATTCCTGTGAAAACAAATCATCGGCCCTTCTAGGATGGAATTAACCCAATGTAGTCAACAAAATATAAGGAAGAACAAAGAAGAATTCATGCACATGAATTATAGTGTTGGCAAAGAATATTGAATATGCCATGGCCTGCTGGAAGAATGAACAAATCTATCTCAAAAGAAGTACAGCTAGAATGCTTCTTAGAAGCAAAGATGTAAGACTTCATCTCACGTACTTTGGACATGTTATCAGGAGAGACTAGTCCCTGGAGAAGGACATCATGCTTGGCAAAGAAAACAAAAGACTGCTGATGTCAATCAGACATTTGTCTACTTGTGCCTCTTCCACAGTGAATGCTTTTCAGTGGACATTTACATGTAATACAAAAATCTTTAAATATTTTGCATACTTTCATATATCCATTCATATATTTCTACCCCAGATGTCTTTTGCCTCAGACCTTCTAGGACTTCCTTTCAGGCTCTTAACTGGCTAACAAGACCATATGATGCCATTTATATTCACCACTGCACATGACTTTCTACATATATATATACTGACCTTCTCCTTCTACACAATGTGGATGTACAGGTGCACTGTTCAAAACTCTGTCATTGGAAATATTTTCCTTTGTGACTGTCTTTCAAGGTCACCCTTGAGTGTGGCTGTAATGCAGCCACCATCCATTTTACTAAAATAATAGGTCCCTGAATCTTCATGGGATTTAATTCCCACCTTCTTGAACATATATGCCTATTGAGGCCTGCAATGTACTGTCCACCTCTTGCTCAATCTCCTAGATCAGCAAGATATCATCAGTGTAGTAGATCACTGTGATATTCTGCAGGATGCCCAAAAAGCCCAAATCTCTTCAGGCTAAGTTATAGCAAAGTGTGTGTGTGTGTGTGTGTGTGTGTGTGTGGCAGGGGGTGGTTAATGTAGCATTGGGCCAACAGTATAAAGAATACTGTTGTCAATTCCTTAGGGATACAAACTATTATTGATTTTCTTTTCTGAGTGGGTTACAAACAAACATATTCTCCAATTTAATAGCCACATATTGCGTACAAGAGGCCTTATAATCTGCTTTAGAAACAATATCACATCTGGCACTGCAGCTGCGATCAGGGCTACTTGCAACAGTGTATAGTCATTCTTCAGTTGCCATCTAGTTTCTGTAGGTGCCAGACTGCCTAATTAGAGGAGATATGAGAGGAACCATCTCTACTGCATCTTTTAGATGCTTAAGAGTGGCACTAATCTCTGCCTTGTCCCCCAGCATGTAATATTTTTTTTTTTAATTTTATTTTGATTTGGATGAAGGTTTACAGAGCAAATTCACTTTCCATACAATAGTTCATATACACTTTGTCTCATGACATTGACCACAGTTTACCACAATGCAACAGCTCCCCTCCCACCTCCTCCCCACAGTTACCTCTTCTCAGTGTCCATCCCTCCATGGGCTCCTGTCCCTTGAGCTATCTCCCTGTGCATAAGCAGCCCTTCTTTCTCCCATGATTGTTCTCT
>NW_006921658.1:9818208-9825605 GCF_000298275.1 Orycteropus afer afer
CTAAAGGGCAGTTAGGGGCCATAGTCTCAGTGGTTCCATCCGGCTCTATCGGACCAGCAAACCTGGTCCCCCCCCTTTTTTTCCTCCAATGATTTTGAGTTTTGTTCCACATTGTTCTCCCTCTCTATCAAGGATCTCCTATATAGATCCCCTTTCAAGTGGAAGACAGTAGTAGCGGGCACCATCTAGTTCTTCTGGTCTCATAGTCATATAGGCTGCAGATCAGATAGTGTACCAGTCGCTAGACTAATTGTTTCCATGAATTTTGCTTTTTTTCATGCTTCTTTGTTCTGGATGAGGAGAGACCCATAGTTGCATCTAGATATAGCATGTAATATTTTTGATTGGCCATCTTGGTGTTGGGAAGGGGTGTGTGGAAGGACAGTTTCAGAGGCTTCCCCCTGGCCTTCTCCAATATAATAGTTTTCACTCAACAGGACAAGGACACAATGTATAGCTTATTCCAACTGTCAAATATGTCCATATCGATCATATATCTGAAGACAGGGTGGGGGATAGAGAATGACACACAGGTCATCTTCACTGGTGAAGTCTTGAAGAGCAGTGAGTTTTCCTGCCTATGACCTTCTAAGAAGATCTGGAGCTCACCTGATAAGTTGAGAAGACTTCCTTTGGGGCACTAAAGGCAAGTATATAAAGAGGGTTCCAATGGGCTTTCTGAGAATAGAGCATGGAGAGATATTTCCTAGTAGAACAATAGCAACAAAAAAAACATACCAATTTTCAAGATAGAAAGTCAAGCTAAAGTAGAAGAGAGAAAAATTCAAGACCTCCTCCTGACTGTTCTGAAACAAGGAGTCTATATCCTGATGGTTTTTTTCATAGATTTATTCAGAGATATTTGATATATTAAATATAAAAAATAATTGCTATTTTAAATATTAAACTATTTGAAATATTAAATTAAAAAAAAAAACTATTACCATCTAGTAGATTCTGATTCATAGAGACCCTGTTAAAACAGACTATAACTCCAAAGAGTATCCAAGGGGGGTAATCTTTATGGAAGCTAACTGCCACATCTTTCTCCCACAGAGTGGCTGGTGAGTTCAAACTGTTGACCTTTCAGTTAGCAGCCAAGTGCTCAACCACTGTGCCACCAAAAGTACAATCAGGATGTTCCTTAGAAGTGAGGATGGTGAGATTGTCTCACTTACTTTGGACATGTTATCAGAAGGGAACAGTCCCTGGGGAAGAATATCATGCTTGGTGAAGTAGAGAGTCAGCAAAAATGAGGTGGATTAACACAATGGCAGCAACAATAGGCTTAAACATAGCAATGATTGTGAGGATGGTGCAGAACTGGGCAATGTTTTGACTCAGTGGCACCTAACAACAGCAACAACAATTTGATATATTTTGATGCCACTGTAAATGGTTTCTTTTTTAAAATTTTCATTCCCAATTATTCTTGGTGTTTAGAAACTCAATTGATTTTTTCGTATTGTTTGATTTTAGGAAACTTTTACATGTGTACAAGTTTATAATTGTTATACATTCCTGGGAATCTTTTATTATCATCTTTTTATTGTCAATATTTCTGTATCCTTATGTTTTAGATGTACCTCTTGCAAACAGTATGTAGATAGATTTGAGTTTATCAGGTCTGACAATCTTTGTCTTTTAATTTGAGATTTTTATTCAATGCAATTCTTTAATATTTAAATTTAAATATATCCTATTATTAGTGAATATTTATTCTGCTTGTTCCTTGTTTCTCTTTCTTTCATTTTTTGCCTTCTTTGGAATATATTTATGCATTTTGTATTCATTTCTTCTTTTCCATCAACTATGAAGTTATGTAGTGTTTGCCATGTTTTAGTGATTAGCCCAGAGTTATTACATACATCTTTAATTAATCAAAATCCAATATTCACTGAGGTATTTGTCCTCTTCTTGGTCAATACAGGATTTTGAAATACTTTGACTCTATTTAACCTCCTCTGACTAGAGGCATCTTGGAAGAAAGGTCTGGTGATCTACTTCCAAAAAATCAGCCATTGAAAACCATACAGAGCATAGTTCTTCTCTTGACACACATGGAGAATTGACTTGATAGAAATTGGTTATTACTAATAAGAAAATTGAGACACAGAGGTAAACTTCCTAAGAAAACATGTTCTGGTTACCTAATGCTGCTCTGACAAGAATATACCACAAATAGGATGGTCTTAACAAACAGTTTATTCTCTTACAGTTTGGAGGCTTTAAGTCCAAGTTCAAAGTGCCAGGCTCTAGGGGCCGGGTGAAAGCCCCTCAACCTGGGGCTCCAGCTCTGCCTTCTGCTCCCGGCCCACTGGAGCTAGAGGCATTTCTTCATTCAGACAGCTGTTCGCTGCTGAGGCTGAGAAGCCCCAAGATTGACAATTCAAAAGGCACAGTCCTGATGTTACCAAACCACATGGCAGGCCATTCAAGTTCATTGTAAGTCCCAAGGTCAGCAGAGCATGGCAGGCTGCCGAACAATGACATGGCTACATGCAGGGTCCAAGCGTACCACAGGCTAGAGACCATTCCCAAGGCTTCTCCTAATATACAGGAAGCAGACCACATCCCAAGGCAGCTGCTTAACTGCTTGTGGTAGATCCCACCATGGAGTTGATTGCCAGTCTCATCATGGGGAATAACTACCACCAGCTGCCCAGCCACTCAACCAGGCCCAGCCAAGTTGACACACAAACATAACTACCACAAAACACAACTAGTAAGTAGCAGATCCAGCATTTCACCTATTACATACACAATTTTCTTATGTAGTTGGAGTCAAGTTTGGGGCAGTATTAACGCAGAGATACCTTATATAGATTTATGATACTAGTCAAGAGAGAGAAAGGTGAAGTTTAGGGTGCTAGAAGAAATTTGCTATAGCATGTATGGAGATGCAATGATATACTATCAAATTTCTTACTGTATTGTATATTGTTTTATGGCAAAGCACCTGCTCTTTCATTCCCATAATTCTTAATACGCTTTAGTGTAATTAGTCATCTGTTTTGGTTGCACATTATTATAGTTATTCATTTGTCTGTTTTTCTTTCTAGAATACAAAATCCATGAGGATAGTAATAGTCCTAACACATTGCCTAGATAAAACTAAGTTCTCAATAAATATTTGTTGGATGAATGAATGAATTCCCTAAAACTCTGCTAAAAGAAAAGAGAAGAGATAGAGTTACTGCATCTGACTTCTGCAATGAGAACAGAGATGTCTTTGGAATATATGCTACAATGGTGGGGCTTGGACTTGATCTGAAATATGAATCCATGTGTGGCAGAGGGCAGTGCTCTCTCAATTTTTTCTTTTCATTCCATATATTTTATCACCCTCCAAATCATTCATATGTTTGTCTCCTTTAAATCAGCCTACCTAAATCTATTTTTTCCTCTCCTACCTCTTTCCTGTATTACCCTCCTTTCCAAAAATTCCTGCAGGACTATAATATTAATGTTGGTTTGGTAGCAAAGTGGAATAATAGAATTTGAATATTGTGATAGCTGATAGTGTGTGTCAACTTAGCTGGACCATGATTTTAAATGGCTTAAGCAGTTGTCATGTAGTCATTCCATGATAAGATATGCTATGAACAGCAAATAAGTTGAAAGGGAGTTTCCTTAGGGGTGTGGCCCACTTCCAAGGAAAAATTGTTAGGTTTCCTATTGGATCTGGATCCTGCATCATCATCATCCAGCAACATCAGCAGCCCGCTATACTGCCTGCCAATCTTGTATTCATCAGCCATTGCAGCTATGTGAGTCAGGAAAAGCCTCCAGCTTGATGTTTGACCTACGAACTTGGGGCTTATCAGCCTCTACAATTGTGTGAGCCATTTCCTTGAGATCCCCCTCTCCCTCTGTATGTGTGTGTGTGTGTGTGTGTTTACGTATATAAGCTCCACTGGTTTTGCTTCTCTAGCAAACCTAGCCTAATGACTTGGAGCTTATCTAGTCCCTTTTTCAAGCTCCATTATCCTGAGCTTTAGGGATTCCCTGGAAGTCTAGGAAGAGAAGTATTTTGTAAATCCTCTATCATTCAACCAAAGTAGCTTAACTTCCACATAAGAAAATGTCTGACCACATCCTTAGTTCAGTCTTGTTTGACTGATAGATAAACTTGAGGCCACAAATATTAAGTAACTGAATGAGATGTCCCACATCTTTAAAGACAAAAATAGGACTGGCACCCAGATGATTCAGACTCCTGGGACAGTGCTATTTCCTCCATACCCTTTAAAAATGCTTGGTCAGAGGCATAAAACAGTAACCAATTAACATGAATGATTGAGTCTACTAATGAAATGTTGTAATACTAGCTATTTTGATGAATTGACTTTCACCTATTAGCACAGAAACAGCAAAACAGTTTATCAATCAGTAACAGACATGAAATATTAATTAGGAGAATCCACTCAGGTGGCACAGTAACAAATATGCAGTAATTCTAGTAAGTAATATCGACCTGAACATAACAAAATGTTGGCCACTGAATGCTGACTTAGACATCCTCCCTACTTTCTATAGCAATAATAAGCAAGTGGAAATCCAGAATGCATCTTCCATTCTCTAGAGAGAAGAATAACAGCAGTAACATAGGGTTTAAAGTGGAAAAGGAACTGTGAGAGCAGAAAGTGTAGATTGAAAAAAGCAATAGAAATGTTTGTGATAACCATGGTTCTCTAACATTTCCTTCTTCAGAACAATCTGAAGACTCTCCTCATGTTTACCAGGCCCCTGTCATGTCTCACACATAGTTTATACACCTGTTGGTGTGATGAGAGGCTAAAAAGGGGAGTTGGGAAACCAAGCTGGATGAGTAAGAAGCTCCATACTTGTTCTGGTTATCTCTGTGCTCCACTAACAGAAGATACCACAAATGGGATGTCTTTAACAAACAGGAGTTTATTCTTACTATTTGGAGGCTTTAAGTCTGAGTTCAAAGTGCCAGGCTCTAGGGGCTGGGTGAAAACCCCTCAATCTTGGCTTCAGCTCTGCCTACTGCTCCTAGCCCACTGAAGCTAGAGCTTTTCTTCACTCAGATAACTACTGGCTGCTGAGACTGACAAGCCCAAGGTTGACAAGTAAAAAATTACAGTCCCGATGTTACCAAACCACACACCAGGCCATTAATTCAAGTCCATTGAGACAGTTCCAAGGTCAGCAAAGCATGACAGTCTGCTGAACAATGACACATCTACATGAAGGGTTCAAGCATGCCATAAGCTAGAGACCATTCCCAAAGCTTCTCCTTATATACAGGAAGCAGACCATATCCCTAAGGCAGCTACTCAGCTGCTCACAGTAGATTGCACCATGGAGTTGATTACCAGTCTCATCATGGGGAATGCTACATCCAGCTGCCCAGCCACTCAACCAGGCCCAGCCAAGTTGACACACAAATTGAACTACCACAATACTCCTGTCCTCAGGGATAGGGAGGAGGGAAAACAGCAACCAGTGCTAGCCTTGCTGAAACACTGGTGAATAATCAGGGAATCATGACAGTTGGATGAAGGTTTGCAGAATGGTAGGAATACTCTAAGAATTTTTTTTATTATTTTATTTTTTTATACTGACTTGAGCACTCTCTCACCTCACTGGGCAGCTGGTTTAAAGTGACAACCACATTTCCAGCTGGGGGCTTTGGTACCTGGTTGGGGAGTGAGAAGAGTATATTTTATTAATAAAATACAGTGTTTGGCAATTCAAATTAGCCAAGTGACTACCTAGGAACTAAAACAGAGAGCTTTTTTCTGTTTCTTTCATCTTGGAAGTTTCTCAGGGTGGAGGAGGCAGGCATAGTTTGTGGCACTGTAAGATGAATTAAAAAGACCTATCAATTTGGGATGAAGGAGGCCAACTGGTTAAAATGATGGAGAGAGAATTTCCTTGGGAAATGGGGCAGTTAAAGGCACTCAAGTGGGAATAATTTGGAAAGGCATAAGCATGCCCAGGGCAAGACACATGCCCAGAAAGACCTGTGGTAATCCTAAACTTTGTCTTTAGATGAATCTCCTGATGCAGAGATTGCCCAGCATAAAGCCACTTTACAAAGACTGTGGGAAGACCCAGAAATCAATCCATCAACCTATGTTCAGCTGATCTTTGACAAAGGACCAAAATCCATTCAATGGGGAAGAGATAGTCTCTCACAAATGGTGCTGGCAAAACTGGATATCCATTTGCAGAAAAATGAAACAAGATACATGCCTCACACCATACACAAAAACTAACTCCAGATGGATTACAAACTTAAATGTGAAACCTAAAACTATAAAGTTAAAGAAAAATAGAGACAAATTTAGGGGGCCCCTAAGGCACTTGACTGCTAACCAGAAGGCTGGTGGTTCAAACCCACCAGCCACTTCTCGGAAGGAAGATGGGGCAATCTACTTCCATAGTGATACTGCCTCGGAAACCCAATGAGGGGTCGCTATGAGTCGGGTCCAACTTGATGGCAAATAGCAAAACAACAACAATTTATGGCATAAATACACTATCAAGCATAACCCAAGATGCACAAACAGCAAAAGATAAAGTAGATGATTGGGACCTTCTAAAAATTAAATTCTTATGTTCATAAACATATTTCTCCAAAAGAGAAAAAAGAGAACCCACTGAATGGGAAAAAAAATTCAGCAGTGACATATTGGACAAAAGACTTATCTCGTCAACATCAAAAAGACAAACAACCAATTCAAAATGGTAGAAGATACGAACAGACACTTCACCAAAAAAAGATACTCAGACAGCCAACAAACACATGAAGATATGTTCACAATCATTAGCCATTAGAGAGATGCAAATCAAAGAGATGCAGATACCATCTCACTGCAGCATTAATAGCAAAGTTTACCAAGAGAGAAAATAACAAATGCTGGTGAATATGTGGAGAGATTGGGACTCTCATACACTGCTGGTGGGACTATAAAATGATACAGCCACTGTGGAAATACATATGGAGATTCCTTAAAAAGTTGGATATAGAAATACCATTTGATCCAGTAACTGCCTTGCTAGGTATATATCCTAAAGAAGTGAGACGCAGGACACAAACAGTTATGTGCACACCTATGTTCATTGCAGCACTATTTACAATAGCAAAGAGATGGAAACAACTTAAGTGCCCATCATCTGAGGAACAGATGAACCTACTGTGGTACATACAGACAATGGAGTACTGTGCAACTCCAAAGAATAATGTAGAATCTGCAAATCACTGCATAACATGGTTGAACTTGGAGGACATTATGCTGAGTGAGATAAGTCAATCACAGAAGGACAAATATTGTATTAGATCATTATTGTAAAAACTCAAGGAAAGGTTTATATATGGAAGGAAATTTTCTTTGTTGATTACCACAAATGGGAGGGGAGGGGAG
>NW_006921658.1:9826333-9856854 GCF_000298275.1 Orycteropus afer afer
TAGGAAAATTGGAAGTTGTCAAAAGTGAATGGAATACATAAAGATTGATATCCTAGGCATTCATGAGCTGAAATGGACCAGTTTTGGCCATTTTGAATCAGATAACCATATGATCTACTATGCCAAGAATGACAATTTGAAGAGGAATGGTGTGGCATTCATCATCACAAAGGATATTTCAGTATCTGTCAGTACAACGCTGTCAGTGATAGGATAATATCCATACATCTACAAGGAAGACCTGTTAATACTACTATTATTCAAATTTATACACCAACCACCAAAGGCAAAAATGAGGAAATTGAAGATTTTTTATCAACTTCTACAGTCTGATATTGACCAAACAAACATGCAATCAAGATGAATTGCTTATCACTGGTAATTGTAATGCAAAAGTTGGAAACAAAGAAGAATCACCAGTTATTGGAAAATTTGGCCTTGGTTATGGAAATAACGCTGGAGATCCCATGATAGAATTTTGCAAGACCAATGATTTATTCATTTCAAATACCTTTGTTCAACAACACAAACATTGGCTTCACATATGGACGTCACCAGATGGAGTACACAGGCATCAGACTGACTACATCTGTGGCAAGAGGAGATGGAAAAGCTCAGTATCTTCAGCAAAAACAAGGCCAGGAGATGATTGTGGAACAGACCATCAACTGGTCATATGCAAATTCAACTTGAAGTTGAAGACGATTAAAAGAAGTCCACGAGAGCCAAAATATGATCTTGAATATATCCCTCCTGAATTTAGAGACCATCTAAAGAATAGATTTCATTCACTGAACACTAATGACCAAAAACCAGAAGAATTGTGGGATGACATCAAGACCATCATCCATGAAGAAAGCAACAGGTCATTAAAAAGACAAGAAAGGAAGCTGAAAGAACTGAGGAAAAAATATTAGCCTCGAGTTGCAATTGAAAGATTCTATGGGCAAAATATTGAATGATGCAAGAATCATCAAAAGAAGATGGAAGGAATACACAGAGTCACTGTACCAAAAAGGACTGGTCAATCTTCATCCATTTCAGGAGGTGGCATATGTTCAAGAACCAATGGTATAGAAGGAAGAAGTCAAAGCTGCACTGAAAGAACTGGCAAAGAACAAGGCTCCATAAATTGATGGAATACCCATTGAGAAGTTTCAACAAATGATGCCCCACTGGAGGCACTCACTCGGTTATGCCAAGAGATTTGGAAGACAGCTACTTGGCCAACTGACTATAAGAGATTCATATTTGTACCCATTCCAAAGAAGTGATCCCACACAATGTGGAAATTATTGAAAAATATCATTAATTTCACATGCAAGTAAAATCTTACTGAAGATAATTCAAAAACGGTTGCAGCAGTATATTGACAGAGAACTTCCAGAAATGCAAGCTGGTTTCAGAAGAGGACGTGAAACAAGGGATATCATTGCTGATGTCACATGGATCTTGGCTCAAAGTAAGGAATACCAGAAAGATATTTACTTGTGTTTTATTGACTGTGCAAAAGCATTTGATTGTGTGAATCATAACAAATTGTGGATAACATTGAGAAGAACGGGAATTCCAGACCACTTAATTGTAATCATCAGGAACCTGTACATAGTCTAGGAGGCTGTCGTTTGAACAGAAAAAGGGAACACTACATGTTTTAAAATCAAGAAGGGAGTGTGTCAGGGTTGTATCCTTTCACCATACTTATTCAATCTATATGCTGAGTAATAATATGAGAAGCTGGACTATATGAAGAACATGGCATCAGGATTGGAGGAAAAATCACTAACAACCTGAAATACGCTGATGACACAACTTTGCTTGCTGAAAGTGAAGATGACTTGCAGTACTTACTGATGAAGATTGAAGAATACAGTCTGCAGTATGGATTACATCTCAATATAAAGAAAACAAAAATCCTCACAACTGGACCTATAAGCAGCATTATGATAAATGGAGAAAAGATTGAAATTGTCAAAGACTTCACGTTGCTTGGTTCTACAATTGATGCCAATGGAAGCAGCAGTCAGGACATCAGAGGACAAATAGCACTGGACAAATTGGCTGCAAAGGACCTCTTTCAAGTGCTAAAGAACAAAGATGTCTCCTTGAGGACTAAGGTGCGCCTGACACAAACCATGGTATTTTCACTCGCCTCATACATATATGAGAGCTGGACAATGGATAAGGAGGACCAAAGAAGAGTTGATGCTTTTGAGCTGTGGTGTTGGTGAAGAATGTTGAAAGTACCGTGGACTGCTAAAAGAACTAACAGGTCTGTCCTGGAGGAAGTGCAACCAGAATGCTCCTTGGAGGCAAAAATGGCCAGACTTCCTCTCACATACTTTGGTCATGTTGCCAGAAGGGACCATTCCCTGGAGAAGGATGTCTGGCTTGGTAAGGTGCAGGGTCAATGAAAGAGAGGAAGGCCCTCAACAAGATGGATTGACACAGTGGCAGTGGTAATGGGCTCAAATATAGCAAGAATCATGGAGGTGGCTCAGGACTGGGCAGTGTTTCGTTTTGCTGTGCATAGAGTTGCTATGAGTTGTAGATGACTTGACAGCACCTAACAACAACATATATATTTGTATGTATATATATAATTGTTTCTGAAGAAAATAGGACATTTAAATAATATAATATGGTAGTTCTAGAAGTCAGGTTCTCTCCCTCTTCAAGGTTTCTTTCCTTCTTTCTCTTCTTTTTCCAACTTTTTTTTGCAGAAACAAATGGAAGGAAAACCATTTGGGAAAAAGCTTACACAACAAGAAATAATAACTTTCCCAATTACAGCTCAGGGACATTGATGACATTTTTCATGCTGTGCCACTATTATTACTATCCTTTTCCACAATATTCCACCACCATTAGCATAAACTCAATGCCCCACAAACAAAAGCTTCCCTTTTCCCCCTCCCTGCTATCCCTGGTAACCACTAATAATCTTTGATTTCTATATATATGTTTTCACCATATATATTTAATTTTTTTTTTAAGTTTGGAAAAGTCACCAGGCTAACAGATTATCATAGCCTTCAACAATAGAAAAAGAAATAAAAGGAAAAAGGAAGAGAGAGAAGGAAAGAAAGAGAGAAACAAACCTAATAAACCCCAAGGAGGGAGAGATCCTGACTTCTAGAATTACCACATTATATTATTTAAATGTCCTATTTTCTTCAAAAACAACAAAAAAATAATCACAAGACACACAGAGAAATAAGAAAGGATGGCCCATTTGCAAAAACAAAACAAATTAACAGAAACAATCTTTGAGGAAGAATAGACATTGAGTCTGTTTTAATGTATCTGGAAGTATTTCTTTAATTTTTTTCATGCATAAAAATGTACATACTATACAGTACACTAAGACAAACATTTGACTAATTGACATTAGATATGAACTGTATTTAACTATTCCAACTCACATACAAATTCAACTAAAAGACAGATCTAGTAATGAAACTCGTTTGTAATTTGGAGATTGCCTGTAACTGAAGTTAAAAGTTTGCTGTGGGTTCAACAGATTTTAGCTGGCAGAAGAAAGAATTGATGAATTTGAAGATAGGACAATTTAAATGATCAGTCTAAGGAAAAGAAAATAAAGGAAAAGGAATAGATAGTGAGACTTTTGGGACACTCTTAAGTAGGCCAATGTGTTCATTACAGGAATCCCAAAAGGAGAGGAGAAAGAGAATGGGACAGAAAGATAATTTAATAAAAACATTCCAAGTTTGATAAATGACATGCGTTTCCACATATGAGAAGCTCAATGAACTCCAAGTAGGAGATACTGAAAGAGACCCATGCTCAGACACTTTATAATCTAACTGTCAAAAATCAAAGATAAAGATAATTTTTAAAGCAGTAAGAGAAAAGAGAATCATCATGTTCAAGGAAGTCCCAATATGATTAGCGCTCGTTTCTTGTTCGAAACCATGAAAGTCAGAAGACAGATGAATGATATATTTAAAGTATGAAAACAAAACCTATCATCAAAGAATTCTGTGCCAAGCAAAACTGTTCTTCAAAAACGAGGATTAAATTAAGACATTCCAGATCAACAAAAGTTGAGGGAGTTCTTTACTACCAGATCTGCTCTTAAAGAATTGCTAAAGAGACTCCTCTAGTTTGAAAGATGAGAATACTACATAGTATTACCTTGAACTTGTGTTAATAAATAAAGACCTTCAGTAAAGTCAAAGACAAATATATGAGCCAGTTTTGCTATATTTGGGGGTTGTAACTATATTTGTTATAATCTGCATAATACAAAAGTATAAATAATATACATACATACAAATGATATTTGGGAGTCCTGGGTGGTTCAAATGGTTAAGCAAGCCCTTGACTGCCAGCTGAAATGCTGGTAATTCAAACCCACACAGAGGCACTTTGCAAGACAGGCCTGGTGATCTGTTTTCTAAAGTTTGCAGCCTTGATAACCCTATGGAGCAGTTCTCCTCTGCAAATGGGGTCACCATGAATTGGAATTGATTCAGCAGCAACTAACAACATATGATATCAGGTACGTAGTAAATAAAGATGTAATTTGCGACATTAAAAACATAAAGGATGAGGGAGAAGTGGTATAGGAACAGAGTTTTTATATGAACTGGAATTTTGATTTCAAATATTAGGTTACTCTCAAATTTGTATATTCTAAATTAAATAAGCCCAGTTATCCCAGGTTTTGCCCATGGAAACCTATTTCATGAGCTTTATTTTTTCCCTCCAACTTAGTTTTGGTTGTTGTTAGCAGCCATAGAGTTGGGTCCCACTTGACCTCATGCACAACAGGACAAAATGTTTCCTGGTGTTGTGCCACCTTCAGGATCGTTGATATGCTCAAGTCTATTGTCACAGACATTTGTATTTTGAGTGCTTTCCAACCTAAGGGACTTATCTTTCAACACTATATCAGACAACATTCTGTTGTAATCCATAAGATTTTCACTGGCTAATTTTCAAAAGTATATTGCAGGCTTTTCTTCCTAGTCTGTTTTAGTCTGGAAATTCCACTAGAAGCTGTCCACCATGAGTGATCCTCCTGGTGTTTGAAATACTGGTGGCATGGCTTCCAGCATCATAGCAATATGCAAGCCTCCACGGTATGAAAAACTGACACGCAGGTGGTGGAAATTCTGGTTTAATGAAGTATAATTTATACACATAAAATTCACTCTTTTTGGTGTTCAGACTGATGAAAAATTTTTCATATTTGACAAACATATATGAATATAGGTGAGCAGGTAAATCCCTTCTTTCTGGTCTGTGGTCAGGATATATTTGATTCCTGGAGCCATGATTGTCAGGAGAACTATAAATTTCAAAAGGTGAAGACAAGGATAATATTAGAGTCCTCTACATGTCCTAGTGATGTTTTGGGGTTTATACCCATATGGTATATAGTTCTGGCTCAAAACCTTAGACTTATAATGTGTTTGGGAGGTCAGGGATAGAGAATTTCTCATTTTTGCAGGAGTACCCAAAGACCCTTTTTGCTTGTAATCAAGTCTTAATGAGAAAATATGAGTATCATTTGTTTCTGTGGGCAACATAAGAGCTCGGTGATTCCTTACCTAGTGTTGGGGTGAAGAAATGCCAAGATGAGACTTTAGATTGTGCCCCACTGTCATCACTTATGTGTTAGGATCCAAAATTCTATTCTTCAGAAAATAAATTCTTCCCGGGTCCTGAGGTCCACAGTCAGCTGCATGAAACTTGAGGTTACTTAATCCTCGTTTTCTAACCAGTGAAGTACTAATGGATCTGATATAAAAGGAGGTCTAAGACGATGAATTTTCTCTGATATTCAAAGTTATAAAAATAAAACTCAGGACAACAAAAAGACAAACAATCCAATCAAAAGGTTGGTAAAGGGCTTAAGTAAACATTTCTCCAAAGACAAAATACAAATGACCAATAAAAAAAATGCTCATCTTTAGTCATTAGGGAAAATGCAAATCAAAACCTCAAGGAGATACCATTTCATACCCACCCAGATGGCTATTATCAGGATTAACAGAAAATAACAAGTACTAGGGGATGGGGGATATGGAGAAATCACAACCCTTTTTCGTTATTGGTAGGAATGTAAAATAGTAAGGCACTGTGGAAAACAGTTTGGCAGTTCCTCAAAAAGTTAATCATAGAATTACCATATGACCTAGCAATTTCACTCTTATGTATACACACAAAAGTCTTGGAAGCTAGTATACAGATACTTGTACACAAATGTTCACTGCAGCATTATTCACAATACTCAAAGGTGGAAACAACCCAAATGTCCATCTACAGAAGCCTCACAGGGTTCCCAGAGTTGTAAATCTTTATGGAAACAGATTGCTACATCTTCCTATCACAGATCAGCTGTGGGTTTGAACAACTAACGTTTCAATTAGCAACCAGGTGCCTTAATCATTGTGTTACCAGAGTTCTTTAGGCAACTTTGTAGAAACAGAGATGTTTTAGTGGTTACCAGGAGCTGAGAGAAGAGTAGAATGGAAAGTTATTGCTTAAGGGGTACTAAGTTTGTGTTTGGAGTAAAGAAAAACTTTTCAAAATGGATAGTGATGATAGTTGCACAACATGGTGAATGTAATTAATGTCACTGAATTGTACACTTTGAACTGGTGAAAGTGAAAAATTTTTGTTATGTATATTTTACCACAATAAAATCTAAAACTCAGAAAAGTCAAAATGGCTCTAATGGATTAGAATAAAGCCTAAAGCCTCTATAGTTGGTTCCTTTGAGCCTTTACATTGAAATAAAAACAAATAAAAAAAAATTATCCTTGTTACCAAGAATTGCTTTGAGAACTTCAAATAAAAGAATCAATTTGTATATTCAGGAGGAAAAGTCTCCAGTGAAAAAAAATACAAAATTCTAACAGAACCTTCCAAATGAAGTACTCTATCTCTACCAAAAAAATAATACAAATAAATCCATTAGTTCTGAAAATGAAACTTAAAGATTGTCTCTGAAATCCTCTAACATGATGGGATCTATCAAAAGTCATTTGAATAAATAAGCTTTGCTCCAAAAATTCATAAAATCTTTTCATTGTGATTGTTTCCATATGTCTTCTTGAAAGCTTCACAGGTTAAGTCCAAGAGTGATACAAAACAGTCTTTTTTTTATTTATTTAATGATGTGTTTGCATTAGATAATCTTGCATTAGTGTTATATCTGATCTGGCTTGATTCTAGATGTTATAATTTGAGGGTGCAGACTGACATGGGCCAAAGGGAGTGAGTTGCTGCCAGTGGAGGGAAAAAGAAGCAGAATATTCTCTAAGTTGCCAGATGATTAGGACAGGCAGTAAGACTTCAAAATGCAAACATGTTCTTATTTCAGTTCTTATAATTAAGTCACAAAAGACTTGACGTTCCCTCATGAATAGCCATGTGGTTTTAAACACCACCTTAGTTTAGGTTTCTCAAAAGCAGACCATGAGACAAAGACTTGGGTGCAATGGTTTGCTTTGGAGATAAAGCCAGGAAGCAGAAGTAAGGAAGTGAGGAAAGTGAAATGGGGCAGAGAGAAAAACTACGATGAAAGGATGGCCACCCTGGGCATTGGGTGTGCTCTAGAAAATTGTGTGGAATAGATTTTAGAATTGTCTTACTGGATGACAGGGAAAATAGAGCAATTTTTTATGCCATCCCATCCTCCATTTGTTGAGAGTTGTTGCAGGTGTATTAATGCCCCCACACTTCCACACTCCCTTGGTTACATCTGCTTGTATTGGAGCTAGTTCCCAAAGCCCATAGATGTAGTTGCTGGTGAACCCTGCCAGCCCAAAGAGGCTGGACAACAACAACTTCTGGTACAGTAAAGCTCACTGAGATTTTCTTGAGAGCCATGTGTGTATGTATGTGTGTGTGTATGTGTGCGTGTATGCATGTGATTGGCTAGCTTATGATTCTCAGTGGTTTGGCAGACACTATGTATCACCTCCCATTTGTGATCTGACATGAGCAGTCAATCAGTTAAAAGAGGAGTTTCATTGGGGTTATGACCTACATTCATGGTATAAATGAATATTCTCACAAAATACTCTCTCTTTGAATCACTGGGGCTGTGGAGTCTGGGACCATAGTCTCAGGGGACATCATGCTAAATTGGCACAACATAGTACATAAAAATCTTGTTCTATATCCTACTTTGGTGAGTAGTGACTGGGGTCTTAAAAGCTTTTGAGAGGCTATCTAAGATGCAACTATTGGTTTCTTCTTGTCTGGAGCAAATAAGAGTGAAGAAAATCAAAGTTATCTGGAAATAATTAGTCCAAAGATACAATAGACCACGAAGACCTCAGCCTCCATGACCTCAAGACCAGAAGAACTAGATGGTGCCCAATTCCAACCACTCAGAAAGGGATCAAAATTGGAGATCCTGAATAGAGTGAGAAGCAAAATGTGGAGCAAAATTCAAAAACACAAAAATAACCAGAATTCCTGGTTGGATAAAGACTAACCTCCAAGACTATGGCCCCAGGTTATCCTTAGGGCCTAGAAATGGATTTACTTCTGTGGATTGACTCTCAGCCCAACAGTAGGAAGACCTACATGCGGAACACTTACCCTAGGGAGATGTACCCACCTACTCTAGGGAGATGCACCCCTTAGATCAACCAGCCATGAGACAACAGAAGGGCAGCATTCACATAGAGGGAAACCTGAATAGACAGGAATACATAGATAAGAAGGGCACAGGGAAGGGGTAGTCACAGAAGGAGAGGGGAGGAGAGATTTTTATGATTGGGGTTGGTAATCAGGGCCGTGAAATCAAATGTGCATGAACTGTTGAACATAAAACAAATATGCTTTGTAAATTTTCACCAAAAGCACAATAAAAATTAAAAACAAAACAAAACAAAACAACTTTCTCTGATACTGCAGTCTTCTCAGTGTCTGACCCTGATTCCTAGGGTTTAAGCCTATTACCTGACCTGCAAATTTTGGATTTGCCAACTCCTCAACTCTGTGAACCAGCAGAGGCATTCAGTTTGTCATCTGACTCGCAAGTTTGGGTTCCTCCCTCCATGCCACCATGTGAACCAGCAGCAGGTCATCCATCTGACTTACAGATTTGGGATTTGCCAATCCCCACAGTTTTGTGACCATTTCCTCACAATTGCATAAGCCATTTCCTTGAAGTAAATTTTATATATATACACACACACATACATCTCACTGGTTTTGCACTGCATTGAATTTCCATCAAATGCTATTTTCAAAGTAAAAACTGATTCTTGTTATTTGCAGGAGTTATGTTCTATGAATTCCCCACAAACACTGAATTTGCAAATATTGAACTAGACTTGTGCATTGGCTGACTCATATTTTCAACCATTCTACATGTGCACATGTCCCTGGATGAGTGTGAACATGCTACACATATTGACTTTGAGGATTCAAAAAAATTTCAGCAAATGAGTGATTTAAAAAATATGACATCCATGAAGAATGAGGATTAACTGTACTTTGAGATCCTTAGTTAAAATCTAAATATTTACACAAGCTGAATTCCCATATTTATGATCTTTGTCTATCTTTCTTTCTTAAGATATCAAAATGCTGGACCTGCTGGTACTGTGTTCATGCCCATGAGAGCAAAAGTTGAGCTCAAACCAAGAGCATCCATTACCCCAGCACTCCTGTCCTAGCCTTCTCCTAGAATGTTTTCTCTGGCTTAAAAGCCTATGTCTGAGGAGTCAATCTTCTTGGTAAATGCAACCCAGAAAGACCATTGGTAAAGCCCATGTAGGCTATGTTAGAGGAGAAAAGGAGAGATGATATGGCTCATTGCCAACCTGGAGGTAGTATGACTGACACAAGCATAGTCATCCATGCCTTCGGCAGATATTTATTTGGCTCTTCCTGTGTTCCTGCCTGAGAGTATCAACTTCTACCAGGAGAAAGCAGATGTAACCAACACAATTACATCACAGGGTAATATGTGCTATGCATCATCAATGTTTGTAATGTTATGAGAACTTTGAAAATGGAGCAATCAACTCTGTTTAGGCAATCTCAAAGTCTTTGTAGTCCAGGAGATGTTAAAAGAATGGGAATTTACCAGACAGAGAAGGGTAGAGGAAATGGCATGTGCAAAAGTTCAGGGTCTAGAGTGGGAACCAATGGAAGGAAGGAGGAAAGGGGAAGATGGGACATGAGGGTATAGAAATGGCATGGCAGAGGTATCTGACCTCCTCTACCTTCATGAGGGGAAGAGAGAATCACCATTAGCATCATCCAAAGGCTGATTCCTATGAGGCAGAGGTCAAACATGCCTCCTCTTTCCAAACTTTGTACCAACTCTGACACCAGCTGTCCCTCCCACAACACTCTCTACTTCTCTGTTGGGTTTGATAATTTGTTGCAATGGCCACACAGAACTTACAGACATCATTCACAATTATGAGGTTTATTAGGGAAGTACCAAGTTATACAATTCAGAATTGGAAGGACCCAAGATATAGTCCATCAGTCAGTACTGTTTCTTGGCCATGTCCACAAGCAGGCTTCTCCTTGGCTTTCAGCCCCTCAGGCCTCTTGGGCTGGCCCAGCTTCTGCCTTGCTCGGGCAAATGTTGCAAAGTTCTTTAGCTCTGCTAATAAGTGCCCAGAGGCACCCTACTCCTCCAGTGAGACTCAGCCTGAAGGCACTCAAGCGCTCTGGTTCTGTGGGTCAGCAGAAGGAGTGCAGCCCTGCCAACACCTTGATTTGAGACTTCTGGCCTCCAGAACTCCAAGCAAATAGATTTCTGTTGCTCTAAGCTACAAATTTTGTAGTACTTTTTATGGCAACCACAGGAAACTAATTTTGTTGTTGTTATTTGCCGTGGAGTCAGCCCCGACTCATAGCGACCTCTCCTTGGGTTTCCGAGGCAGTATCACTACGGAAGTAGGATTGCCCAACCTTCCTTCCGAGGAGTGGCTGGTGGGTTTGAACCGCCAGCCTTCTGGTTAGCAGTCAAGTGCCTTAGGCACTATGCTACTTATACAGGAGCCATTATTCACCCTACCAAAGTGAGGGTTTCCAAGTGAGAGACAAGTCAAATGAATGCCTAACATTCATGGGAATTGCTTAAAACAAGGGAGCTCTAGGAAGGTAGAATATAAGGTTTCATTTTCTTTTCCCAAAATCAGAGTGAGAAGCTTATTACAAATATATTCATATAAAAGAAATTAGTATTTTACATGCTGTAGCTTTTTTCTCTTTCTACCCAACTCTTTCTACATCTTTTTTGTATTTGTTTTCGTTATGTAATTGCTGGGATTCCAGGGCTACAGTGCTGGTGGGGTCATGTAAAACTTAACAACATTCTCTCTGTTAAGACTTTTATCACAGTATCTAAGTTAGGTAATGCTGTAGTGAAAGAACATTCAAGTGTAGATATTCAGGGAGCGTATCTTATCTCTACTTTGCCCTTTGAGGTCCTTGAGAACAGTAGGTCCTCGTCCTCTGATTTATAGTTTTCCCTACAACAGAGTGGAGTACACATTCTACAGTGTGTAGTAGAACCTGATCCAGGATGCAGTACCCCATTCCTCCTTGTAACAAAATTTTCAATCAAATGCTCAGCATACACACACACACACTGTTTAAACCAATCAGCACTTTCTGTTCTGTGGGCCTAGTCAATGAACCATTAGCCAAGCAAGGGGAATGCTGGAAAGGAAGAGTTCACATGGTATGAGGGTGTGAATTTGGAACTCCTAAAGACACTTAGGAGTCCCTGGGTGGCTCAAACCGTTGAGTGCTCCACTACCAAAGGTTCGAGGTTTGAACTCACCCAGCAGTGCCTCAGGAAACAATCCTGGTGATCTGCTTCCAAAAGGTCACAGCCTTGGAAACCCTATGGAGCATACATGGTGTCACCATGAGTCAGAATCAACTCAGTGGCAACTAAAACATATACGCTTGACAACCACGAAGATAAAAATGATATCTCCGTGGACAGAAACATATTGTTGAACTACTAGAACAAAACAAAACAAAACAAAAAACCCAAAAGCCTGCCTTCCTGCTGTGCTTTCCAGCTAAAGAAATCAATAACTCCTTTTAATTCATTAAGCTATTTGAACTTCATTTTCTATTTTTGCAAACTAATGCTTTGTACATATTTATTTCTTGTTGAATGAGTATTAATGAATAAATGAATAACAACAACAAAACTCTTCCATTACAACAGTTTAATCAATGCTATTCAGAACATTCTTTGAATAAACATTTTTAGTGTTGATCTCATAAAGATACCTTCTTTCTTTCCAGGCTTTGGCAGAAATTAGAAACTTTTTATCAGATGATGTTAAAGTCATATATATCAAATAGAGATAGAAGTGATGGAAACTGGGTTTTGAAAATAGAATTTTAAACAAATCTGCCTGTTTGAGAGCAGAACTTCAAAAAAAAATGTATTTATGTGGAATTGAATTAAAACTGTTTGATAGCATCAAATTCCTAAAGGGTGTTTCCATGTCTGACCCAAGTGGTTGGAATGGCTCCAAGCAAAGCGGTTCTGGATTTCTGTTTAGAAGACTTGAGGGGCCTTAATCCCCATCAGATCGCCGAGAGCTAGAGTCCTAGTCTTTGAGGAACTTCTGCAAGGGAAACCTCTTCTTTTCCTTGGTTGAATTGTAATTAATTTGACAGAAGCTAGTTTATGTAAATTTAGGGGTTGTTTTGGGGGGACTGAAAGGGATTATGAGGGTGTCAAGGCTACTTCTAAGACACTCCTTGATGTTTTTATTGATTCAAAGGCAGCTCCTCACTCCCTTTCCAAAAATCATTTAAGGTGATTAAATCTCAAATAAGGAAATGATAAAATAAATCACAAAACTGAAAAGGAATCTAGCCCCCTGATTATTTTTAAATTATTATTGAAAAAATAAAAAGACAGCTAAGAGAAAATATCTTAAAGGAAGGAGAATGTACAGACAGGGTAGATTCTGCCCAACCAAAGGAGCTCTGGTAGCACAGTTCCTTAGACATCTGAGTGCTAACCAGAGGATTAGTGGTTCATATCCACCAACCACACCGCAGAAGGAAGACTACTTGCAATCTTGCAATCTACTTCCGTAAAGATATGCTGCCTCAGAAACCCCATGGGGTTTGCTATAAATCAAAATCGGTGGCAGTGGGTTTGGTTTTGGTTTTCATTCACTCGGTTATTTCAACTCCTTCCTCACATCACCAATTCAATTTAATTCTTTCCGTTTCTATGAACACCTATCAGGGTGCAGTGTAGTAAATTACTTAGTGTGGCTTTTCTACCCATAAGTCTTTGTAAACTCCAAGGTGGGATTTTCTATGAGCAACTGAGGAGCTCCTGATTGCTGAAGTTGTCCACCTGGAATATTTCTGTTGGGAGTGGCACAAAACAATGTTCTGGGAGGTGCCCACCCTCTCTCAAGTGCTTAGAGTTCTGATGCTACTTTGTCCACCCTGCGGGACTCAAAAGGAGGCCTCCTAGAGGCAGAACTCTCTCTGACTGCTGGTTGAGGAAGACGTGCTGCTGAAAGAGATATGGGCTCCTGAGACACGCGCTCCTGAGACACACGTTGCTGGGAAAGAGACGCAAGAGACACACATCGCTGAGTGAGACACCAGGGGACCAGCCCTGCTGGGAAAGATACTGTGAGAGACTCTTGGCTGAGGGACGGTGGGCTGGGAGAGAGACTGAGCATTTTTCCTGAACTAGAATTGTAGCCTGTGGTGCTTCCCTAATAAACCCCATAATCTGTGAGCTCTGTGTGGCCACTGCAGCGAATTATGGAACCCAGGAGAGTGGTGGTGGTGCTTTGGGAGGAACGGTTGGTGAAAGGGCTGGAGGGAGGCAGCATGTCTGGCCTGGCAGGAATAGGCCTTGCACTATTGATGGTGATTCTGCCTTCCTCTTGTGGGGTTCTAGGAAGTCAGAACATGTGGCCTCCTTGCCCTTTTTGCACAGGGGCAGAAAAGTAAGCATTTATGATCCCTCCAAAAGAATAGAACTACTTGTAGCCTGAATCACATGAGTTGTGAACTAAGAAAGCCCTTATAAAATCACCTCCCTCTAACATTTAAACTTCTGTCCTGATTTTTCAATTGTTTCTCTATTACTGATTCTTAAAAGAAAAAAAAAAACAGCTTTTAGAGGTTTACATTTTGTACTAACTCTTAACATATTCTAATCAACTACTACATGATTTAATAAAAAAGAATGTATGCTTCCTTAATTTTAATTTCAAGAGGTTTATATCTACAAAATGGGTAGAGAGTCAATCTTTTTTTTTTTTTTTTTTAATTGTGCTTTAGGTGCAAATTTACAGAGCAGAGTTTGTTCTACATTCAACATTTCATGTACATTTGGTTTCAGTCCCCAATTACCATCCCCAACCCTAACCCACTCTCCTCCCCTTCCTTCCCGGTAAGCCCACCCCCTGTCTCATAGTTACCCATTCCTGTGTGTCCTGCATTTCCTTCATGTGAATGTTGTCCCTCTTGTGACCTGTAGTCGATTGCTCCAAGGGATGCATCTCAATAGAGTATGCGGGTGCATCCCCCTGGGTTGAGTGGTCTGTGTGTATGTCTTATTTACTATTGGGCTGAGAGCCAGTCCCTGGGAGTGAGTTTTATTCCAGGCCCAAAGTGTATCCCAGGGCCATAGTATTGGGGGTCCCACCAGACTCCATCCGACCAGTAATTCTGGTCATTATTGTGTTTTTTGATTTTGTTCCATGTTTTTCCTCCCACTCTATCCAGGATCTCCAGCTTTGATCCTTTCCTGAGTGGCTGGCATTGGTAACCCAGCACCATCAGTTTTTCTGGTCTCGAGGTGCCTCATGTCCTAGGGCTGATTGATTTCAAATGCCCTTGGTTTTTGTACTCTTCTTCGCTTCTGACGATAGGAGACCATTAGCGGCACTTCAGATGACTGCTCAAAAGCTTTTAAGGCCCCAGTCACTACTCACCAATGTAGTTTGTGGAAGAAGATTTTTATGTATTTTGTTGTGCCAATTGAGTCTAGGGTCCTCCAATACTATGGTCCTGAGTCAGTAGACCCATTGGATCTCTCTCCCACAGTATGTGACTGTCTATGAGGGATTGCTCCATGTCTGTCTTCTGTTGTTTCTGTAAGGATTGTGAGTATTTTGTATCACCGCTATGTGTGCAAGATTAGCCTCAGCTGAATCTGTCCTTGGTCTAGAGTATACTCCTCTTCACTAACCCCCATCTGATCTTCTCAGATGTTTATGTGTTCACCTATAGCCTGGTGTTTGGTGTTAATGGTAATGCAGTATTGTGGATATACTGGTATTAGTCTGTCTCATCTATATCTTATTTGCACAATTTGGTGTCCTCAAGAAGTACCAAATTTTGAGGAATTATTTTTTAATGCTAACCATTGGTCACCATGGAAATTTGTACTTGTTAAGCAAGTGCTTGCTAACCAGAAGGCTGGCAGTTCAAACCCATCAGCCACTCTTTGGAAGGAAGATGGGGCAATCTACTTCCATAGTGATACCACCTCGGAAACCAAAGGAGGGGTCACTATGAATCGGGTCCTACCTAATAGCACATAACAACAACAGCAGGAAGAAGCAAAAAATATTTCAGCTTCTGTGAAATCTCCAATCCTCAGGAGCGTTTCTTCCTTCTTGATTTATCTTCATGCAGGGAGACTCATGCTTCTCCAATTTGCAAATTGTTTGTTAAATCATGAAACAGTGAAATATTATATTATTGTTTGGCGCTAATTCAAATATTTATTCTTAACAATTGTAACTAGCCTACTTTGAGCCACCTGTTTTTGGAAACAAAATGATCTCCCATGACTGATCAGAATAAAGCTTATGTTTTAATTTCTTTGTGTTTTATTTTCATTCATGCTGTAGTGGAATCTTTGACTGTCCTAGGGTCCAGAGATTCTAGGAATATTAGGACACAGCAATGGTAGGCTTTCTGATGTAAGGGACTAGTCATGGTTGTTCTTGCTGAAATGATTTCCCTGGAAGGACAGGAGCAATTGTTAGTGGTGGAAGAAGGCAGAGATGGCAACAAGGAGACCTGTGCGAGCGGACCCATCTGGGAAGAGAAGGAGCCGCATCCACTTCTTCTCCTGCCCCTTAGTAATCAAGAAGGGGGTAATGATCTCAGAGCTGAGCAGGAGTGTGAGCACTCCCCGGTGAGATTTAGACTTAACCACAGTTCAAAAACAGTCTAATGTACACTAGGGCATAAAAGGGTATACCAGGGGTGTGGCTGAGAGGAACGAAGGAAAAGGTTAACTAAGGAAAGGGTTATTTATTCACTTTCTGCCTGCTCTTGTTATCTAGGATTGAGTTCATAGTTAAAGCAGATGATTTCATCTACTGTCTTTTGGCAGGAAAGTAAGACATATAACAAGAAAGGGAAGCAGAGCTGACCAGTAAGTGCAGTCCATTAATTCTAATGACTCACCTACCTCCTACAGGATGTCTTCAATCCTACCTCCATCAAAAGTCTCATTGATACCTGGCTTTCCCCTTGAGTTACCTTCCTAGTTTCCCTAGTCTGCTTTCAATTTCAAGAAGGAAAATAATTCCTTCTGAATTACTGAATGTTTTGATCAAAGATAGAAGAATCTTTGATCAAAAGGGAGAATATATAAAACAGAATTTCAAATTCTCATGGAATCTAGAATTTCTGGAGCCATTAAGGCTGTATAAACCACCTAAACTATTGCCCTGAAATAATCTTTAAACCTTAAATCTTAAAAAATATCCCCTGAAGTTTCTTAAAACCAAACAATAGCTCAGCTTAACTAGTATTTGTTAAGAACGTCTGCCTTAAGAATTGTGCTCTTTTAAGAACTATCTAAATGGGATCAAATTCACAACAGAAACACAAAAGAATGGATAGAAAATTTAAGGGGCAGTGAGTCAATGTTAACGGGAAAGGAACAATTCATAAAAGATGATGTGAATGGTTGCACAACTTGAAGAATGTGATCAGTGTCACTGAATTGTACATGTTGATATTGTTGAAATGATATATACTCTACTGTGTATATTCTCAACAATAGAAAATAAATAAATAAATTTGGGCCAGTTTGAGAGGTATAATAGATTGACTTGTGTCCCCAAAAAATGTGCTGAAATCCTTACCCCTGTATTTGTAAATATGACCCTGTTTGGAAATAAGGATTTTCTTTTGTTATGTTAATGATGTTATACAAGAGTAGGGTGGGTCCTAAACCTAATCACTTCAGAGTTCTAAAAAGACCAGAATGGACACCCACACAGGAAGAGAGACATCAAGGCACACCAAGGAGTGCCAAGGATCATTGGCAGACAGCAGGAAGTGGGGGAGAGCTCACAGAAAGAAACAATATGGCTGAGATCCTGATTTGCACCTTTAGCCTCCAGAAAGTGAGAAAATAAATTTATCTCATATAAAGCCACCCATTGTAGTATTTCTGTTATGGCAGCCCTAGGAAACTAAGACAGAACTAAAAAGAAATCTTGGCTAAAACATCACAGCTTTTCTGCAAAGATGACTCCAACCCTGATAATGGTTCTGGGCTCTGTAAAATGTCATAAAATGTGAAAAGGAGAGACACTGAGTTTGTAGATGCTCAAGTTGAATCTGAGTTTATAGATGCTGTAAATGAAGCTGAAGTTGATCTCCCCCCCCACACACAAAGTGTTTAGTCCCAATTCCTTTTGTTACATAAGAAGAGATCAAAAACCTAGGAAAGTTAAATGACATACCCAAAGTTGTACAGTTACCCTCTGAAGTGGTGGGTCTGCCAAGTCTATAAGCTAATTACCTTTCCCCTTCTTTAGGAAATTTCCTTACATACAGGTGAATCCCTAATAGCCATGTGCTCTGTAATCATATCCCACTAGTTATACTTTATTGGACCAGCGATATATACCCAAGACGTGCCAATCATAAGCTCTGCCTCAACCTTTGAAATTAAAACCAATAGTGATTCAAGACTTTCCATGTGGCTGGTAGTAAACCTTATAAATTCAGGAAATATAACTTGAAAAATATGGTGAACAATTGTGATGGTTGATGTTATGTGTCAACTTGGCTAAGCCGTGATTCTCTGTGGTTTGGCAGATACTGGATTGGTTGCTCTTCCATAATGTGATATAGTGACATCATTTGCCATGATGTGATAAGTCCACCAGTTGAAAGGGAAGTTTCCTTGGGGGGTATGGCCTACCTCCAGTATACAAATCAATGTTCTGGCAAAGCTTGTTCTCTCTCAACCTTGCACTTGTTGCCTGACCTCTAGTTCCTGTAAAACTATAGAGTCTCTGGCCTGCTTCCTGACCTGCAGATTTTGGATTCACCAAGCCCAGCAATCCCATGAGCCAGCAGAGGTATCTTGACCTACAGATTTGAGACTTGCCATCCCTCATGATTGTTTTGACTATTTCTTTGAAGTAAATCTCTCTCTGTCTGTCCCACTGGTTTTGCTCCTCTAGAGGACCCAGACTAAGATAAGAATAATATTCCCTGTGCCATGTACCTTGTACACAAATGAGCATAAAAGAAACTTAGCAAAAAGAGTAAAGCAGATGTGCAAGAAACATGAAGAAAACATGAAGGAAGACTGAGTTCTGGGGTCTTCTAGTTCCCCCTTCCAGCTCCTCAGTGAGCCCAGCTACATTCCTGCTCTTGGGTTCCATGACACCTTCCTATTTCTCCCTTTAAGTTGGTTCAAATTACCTGCTTCTGTTACTTGCAACCAACAAACACTAATTAATATTGTCTCACATTAATTGTGAATAGATATTAGTGTTGGAGTATTTATCTCTGCTGCATTCCTAGCTATCAAGTAGGAAGCCTGCCTGATCCTCCCATTTCCCATTTCCCACTAAGGAAACACTGAAACAGTTGGACAATTGGAGCTGCTTTTCTGATCCTAAAAGGATGTGGCATGGAAGGGAAGTTGCTAAGAGCAATGAGGTACCACATGAAAGGGATGCATATAAAAAGTGGCCATAGCTCAGCTGCTCCATGAGCTGAATTGCTGCCCCCTAATACTCCTTTGCGAGCTCTGGTGGTGTAGTGCTTAAGACATTTGACTGCTAACCAGAAGGCTGGCAGTTCAAACCCCCCAGCCACTCCTCGGAAGGAAGGTTGGGTAATCTACTTCCATAGTGACACCACCTGGGAAACCTAAGGAAGGGTCACTATGAGTCTAATCTGACTCTATGGCAGTGAGTTTGTTTTTTTGCCTTTTTTAAAATACTCCTTTGGACAGTCTAGCAATGGCTTTCTCCTTTTCTCTGAGTTCCAATCACTACCACTCTCTGTCATAGTCTCTGTGTGTTCTTGGATCAGGTCTTCGCACTCATTTCTACAGGCTTAGCTCAGTCTGGGTCCCCTCCTTGGGAACAGGTGGTTCATCTGCTGCCCCTCCTGCTGCAGTGTGTTAGGCTGGGTTCTCTAGAGAAAAAAAAAAAAAAAACAGTAAAGCTTATATATATAGAGAAAAATAAAATTATCTTAGGAAAATGGATCACACACTTATAGAAGCTGGCAAGTCCCAAGTTCTTGGATCAAACATCAAGCTGGAGGCTTTTCCCAACTCATGCAGCTGCAAGGGCTGACAAGCTCAAGGTTGGCAGGCAGTATACTGGCTGTAAACTATGATGAAAGACAAATCCAAGATCACCAGGCCGAATGGTGGATTGTTTGCTCATGGATAGTTGTAGGCAGCACAACAGGATCCAGATCCACAGAACAGTGTCTCTTTTTCCCAGGATGTCCCTAAATATATTGGAAGGAGGCCACACCCCTAGGGAAACTCCCTTTCAATGGATTTGCTGCTTCAAACATATATATCTGATCTCCTCATGGGAATAACCCACATCACAACTGCTTAAACTACTCAGAATGGTGGTCTAGCCAAGTTGACACACAACTCCAACTATCATACTCAGACAGCCAGGATTTTAGACCTCCAGTTCTACACTGTCTTGGAGCAGTCATCTACTTTCTTTTGCCTGCACCCTAACTTCCAAGATGTCCTCACTTTCTTGTCTTATATTGGGCTCCCAGGAACAGACACTGATACAAGGATTTGGTAAAAGTAGTTTATCTCAATAACTGATGGTAAAGAAGTAGAGAAATGAGATAGGGAAGGAAAGGAAGCCAAGCAAGTGTGTGTTACTGAGCGAGTTACCACTCTGGAGTTCAATCCAGTTACCACAATTGGAGTTCAATCTTCCTGGGGAACTTGGGGAGACAATGTAGAATATGTCGCAGAATTTTCCACCCCAAGGAACAAGGAAGCTAGACTATTTATCTTCCAACTCCCACACATTATTAGCTGAGATTTGATCAACATTTCTGGCTTGGATCAAAGAAAGCTCTCAGGCAGAGTGACAGAAGCTTGCAGTAGAACATCTTCAGCATGTGTAGGAATGGTGAGGGCCAAGAAGACATGGACAGGGCACACAGCGTCTACCTGTCCCAGCTAGATTTTGGTACAGTTTTTCAGACAAGCATGGCATGGTCCAGCATGTAGTAAAGTCAAAATACAAATAATTCAAATATAGGGACTCCAGAATCTTTTATTCAGCAGAGACAAGCTCCAGAACCTCATGTCTTATCTGTCACTTATCCTCACTTAGTGTCAGTCATGGAGCATATTTAAATTCATTTCACATCTCTGCACAGGAGACGCCATTTTCTAGAGTCAGTCATGAATGTATAAAGCTAATGGTGTTGTGTTTTTAAGGACTAGTTTACTTTCAAAGTTGTTCCAAGATTTTTATCAAGTCTTTCTCTCCTTCTTTCCTTCCAAGAGTGTAAATCCAGTATCAAGGAATCCCACAGGACAGAGATATTTTTCCCTCTGTTAAAATGTATCATGATGGTATAGCATGAACCTTAATCAATCTTGGTTTAAATCCAACTCTGCTTTTGTATCTTAAATGATCCTTCCCAACCCTGAAATTATAAAGATACACTCTAGCATATTCTATAAAATCTTTATAGCCTTTCATATTTAAGTATTTAATGTACTTAGAACTGACTTTTGTGTATGTGTGTATAAATATATACCCCCCCCATATTGTTAGGTGCTCTTGAGTCAGTTCTGACTCATAGTAAACCTGTGTACAACAGAATAAAATGCTGCCCAGTCCTGTACCATCCTTAAAATCATTGCTATATTTGAGCTCAATGTTGCAGCCACTATGCCAATCCATCTTGTTGAGGGTCTTCCTCTTTTTTCACTCACTCTCTACTTTATTAAGCGTGATGTCCTTCTCCAGGAATCGGTTCCTTCCAATAACATATCCAAAATACTGAGAATAAGTCTCACATCCTTGCTTCTAGGGAAGATTCTGGCTGTATTTGCACAAAAGATTTGTTCATTCTGCTGTCAGTCTATGGTACATTCAATGTTCTTTGCCAGCACCATAATTCACAGGCATCAATTCTTCTTCAGCCTTTTTTATTCACTGTCTGCTTTCACATGCACATGGGGTGATTGAAAATACTGTGGCTTGAATCAATGTGTTAGATTGGGTTCTCTAGAGAAACACAAAAACCAGCAAAGCATATATATATATAGAGAGAGAGAGAGAGAGAGAGAAATTTATCTTAGGAAAATGGCTCACAAACGTATAGAAGGTGGCAAGTCCAAAGCCCCTGGAGGAAACTTCGGGCTGGCGGCAGCCTTAGCTTCCACAAGCACAGGGGGCCAAGAAATTCAAGGCTGGCAGACAGTACGCTGGTTGTTGTTGACTCCAACAAAAGACGAATCCAAGATCTCCATGCCGAGTGGTGGGCTGTTCCCTCACGGAAGTTTGTAGTCCACACACCAGGGTTCCAATCCCTCAAAGAATGTCTCTCTTCCCAGGATGTCCCCGGATATCTTGGAAGCAGGCCACACCCCTAAGGAAACTCCCCTTGGGAAGACTGGCCACTCAGAACACAGTCATCTGATCCCATCATGGGAACAACCACACAGAACTGGGGTCCAGCCAAGTTGACACACAGCTCCAACTATCATAGATCAAGCTCACCTTACTCTTCAAAGTGACATCTTTGCTTTTTAACACTTTAAAGAGGACTTTAGCACAATGCAATATGTTGTGTGATTTCTCAACACCTTTTTTCATGGGCATTGATAATGGATCCAACTAAAATGAAATCCTTGACAACTTCAATATTTTCTCCATTTATCATGATGTTATTCATTGGTCTGGGATTTTTTTTTTTTTCATGTTGAGATGTAATCCATACTGAAGGATTTTATCTGTGTTTTATTGACTATGCAAAGGTATTCGACTGTGTGGATCATATGGTTAACGTTGCAAAGAACGGAAATTCCAGAACTCTTAACTGTACTCATGCAGAACCTGTATATAGGCCAAGAGGCAGTTGTTTGAACAGAACAAAGAAATACTGCATGGTTTAAAATCAGGAAAACTGTGTGAAGATTGTATTCTTTCACCATACTCATTCAATCTGTATGCTGAGCAATTAATCTCAGAAATGGACCATATGAAGACAAATATAACATCAGGATTGGAGGAAGACTCATTAACAACATGCGATCTGCAGATAACACAACATTTTTTGCTGAAAATGAAGAGGACTTGAAGCACTTACTGATGAAGATTAAAGACCACAGCCTTCAGTAGGAATTTATTTCCATAAGGATACCCAATTGTCCCAGTAACATTTATTGAATAGGTCCTCCTTTCTTTACAGGTCTATGGAGTTACCTTGTCACATATCAAGTCCTCATTTGAGTTAGTCTGTGAGGCTCTAATCTGTTCTATTGGTTATTTGTCCATGCCCGGGCAATACCACACAGGCTTAATCAGTACAGCTTATACATTTTTACATCTGATAAAACAGGTTCTCCTACCTTGTTATTTTTCTTCTAGACTGTCTCCCTTATTCTTGACCCTTTGTCTTTTATAAAAATTTCAGAATCAGCTTGTCAAAATAATTGTTGGTATTTTGATTGAGGTTGCTTCATCTGTAAATCAATTTAGGGAAAATCAACATACATATAGTACCATTCATTTATATAAAGTTAAAAACCAAAAAAAACTAATCTGTGTTTAGGGGTGGATAAATTTAAAATATGACAAGGAATTGGTTACTGTAAGAGTCAATGTAATGGTTAGCTTTAAAGGGGAAGTAAGGGGTCATGAATGGTAAAGGACACATAAGGAGCTTTGTTTTATTTTTTGATGTGATTACGGTTGTAATTATTAAAATGTGCATTTATGTTTTATTTACTTTTTGTATGTATATTTCATAATAATACTTTTAAAGTTCTCAGTCTGCCTCTTGCTGGCTGTGTGACTTTCATTACAATAGTTTCTCTCTTTCTCTGAACCTCAGTTTTCTCTTCTGCAAAACAGAGGTAATACCTGCAAAACAAGTTTGTCTCCTCTCACAATATTGCAAACCACACATAGTAAGTACAGTGTTGCACTATGCAGACAACACATGTATGGCACATTGTAGATATTTTAAAAATGCTGATTTCCTTTCCCTTCCCTGGCATTCTCTAGTAAAATCAGACCTAGAGGTAACAGGACAATCTCTACGAGGATTTATGTATTCAGGAGACCCTGAATTCAGCCTTGGGTTTATACTCTGTCCTGTACAAAAGGAATGTTGACTGGACAAGGAGGTTATCACCTGCTCTTTCTGGAAGTCATGACATCTGTCAGTTTCATCACCTTAGGCGTAGGACAAAATAAATCCTGCTCAATATTGCTTATCTCTAAACCAGCCTTCTGCCAGAGCCACCAATTGGCAATGGGCTTTCTTCCCACCCCTTCTACTCTGTCCTTGGGTCTAGGGAAAGTGAACCTGTAGTCTTTGACCCCTCCTGGTAAACATTGCCAGATGGCAGCAAATGGTGACAGAGTTTTTAAACAATTCATTCTGAATTGAGAGTCATTTAAAATAATCCCAAAGAGCACCTATGTTATAAGCTCTTCACAGATCTTATATGTTAATGACCAAAGTTGATCCCACATTAATAAAAATTAAGAATAACAGCTAAAATATTTTGAGTGATTACTAAATGTGCCAAGCAATTTGCTAAGGTGTATTATTTTATTTAATCCTCACATGATAATAAATATTATTTTTATTTTCTATTTTACTCATAAGAATACCGGGTCATAAAGAAATAATGACTTGTCTGACTTCCCACAACTAGCACATGAAAGCCCATGCTTACATAATTGCTTGCCAGTGCTCCATCCCTGTCAGGGATTGTAAATTTAAAAGAGCCTTTGATTCTGTAGGAAGATGTTGTGGAGTTGGGAGAGTGATGGTTGCCAGCCATACATAGAAGCAGAATCTTTGATGTGGTGAAAAAATTAAATTAAATGAAAAAAAAATGGTGAAAATGAAGGGAAGGTAGAGGAGATGCACATTGGAATTACATGGAAAGTTATAAAAATTATGATGCATCTTTTACCCTACAGAGATTCTGATGTTCCAAGGCCCCTGGCATGAGTTTTAAAACTCCCTACTCCCCCATGGGAAGAATGGGAATTCCAGAACACTTAATTGTATTCACTAGGAACCTGTACATAGACCAAGAGGTAGTCATCTGAATAAAACAATGGATTATTGAATGGTTTAAAATCAGGAAAAGTGTGTGCCAGGGTTGTATCCTTTCACCATACTTCAATCTGTATGCTGAGCAAATAATACGAGAGGCTGGATTATAGGAAGAAGAATGCAACATCAGGATAAGAGGAAGATTCATTAACAACCTGTGATATGCAGATGCCACAACCTTGCTTGCTGACAGTGAAGATGACTTGAAGCACTTACTGATGAAGATCAAAGACTACAATTTCCAGTATTTACAACTCAACATAAAGAAAACAAAAATCCTTACAACTGGACCAATAAGCAACATCACGATAAATGGAGAGAAGAGTAACTTGTCAAGATTTTACTTTTCTTGGATCCACAATTAACACTAATGGAAGCAACAGTCAAGAAATCAGACATATTTCACTGGGCAAATCTGCTGCAAAAGACCTCTTTACAGTCTTAAAAAGCAAAGACGTCACTTGGAAGGCCAAGATGTACCTGCCCCAAGGCATGGTATTTTCAACAGCCTCATATGCATGTGAGAGCTGAACATTTAATAAGGAAGATCACAGAAGAATAGATGCATTTGTATTGTGGAGTATGTGAATAATATTGAAAATACCATGGACTGCTAGAACAAACAAATCTGTCTCAGAAGTACAGCCGGAATGCTCCTTAGAAGAGAGAATGGCCAGAGTTCATCTCACCTACTTTGGTCATGTTGTCAGAAGGGATTGGTCCCTGGAGAAGGATATCATGCTTGGTAAAGTAGAAGGTAAGTGAAAAAGGGGAAGACCCTCAATGAGATGGATTTGCTACCTGAAAAATGTTGGAGTCCAGCCCTGGAGCAGTGCAGCCAATAGTCCACACCAGAATTATAGAAGAGAATTTAATTAGGAGGTGCACCAGCAAGAGAGAGACGGGGTCTCAGTAACTCCAAAATCATCTGCTCTGTTCAGTGTTTACAATCAGGGGTTCTTGAAAAGGAAAAAGAGACACAGCAAGTATGCAAAACTAGTTAACAATTTTCCAAAAGTTAGATAGGACAATTGGCAATTAGGAAAGGAATGTTTCCTGAGGGTCTCCAGCAGTCAGATAAAACCTTAAGAGGCTCCATTGGTGTTTGTCAAAGATAAGTGGCAAGTACTAAAGTCAGGCCCAGGAGTCTTTATTGACATTGTTGGCTCTGTTTTAGACCACAGGATGGCACAGGAACTGATAACTGTAACTTAGAGAGAGAACAAGTTAATTGTAACACAAGATTGAAGCCAGATTTTAAAGAAATGGCATCTTAACTAAAACTATACAATTTTATGCTCACAATATGGAATCAAGCCTAAGAAAGCAAAAATATTTATCCTCACAGATTGATACAGTGGCTGCAACAACGGGCTTCAGCATAGCAAATATTGTGAAAATTGTGCAGGACTGGGCAGTGTTTTATTCTGTTGTACACAGGGTGCTGACTGAACAGCCCCTAACAACTCCCTGTGTGATTCTAACAAGCAGCCAAGGTTGAGGACCTCTGACGTAGAACAGCAGTTCTCAAACTTGGTTGGGGTACTAGGTTGCATAATATTCCCAAAAAAGTCATGTCTTTCCTGGGACCTCAGAATGTGACCTTGTTTGGAAATAAGGTCCTTGCAGAAGTGATTAGTAAGTTAAGCTGAAGTTATACTGGAACAGGATGAGTTTGAAATCCAACAAGATGGTTACTCTAGAAGAAGAGGAATGGAGATATGTACATAGATGTGGAGGGAAGATGACGATGTACACGAAGATGGGAGGCAGAGATTGAAGTCATGCTGCTACAAATCAAGCAACCCTGAGGTTACCAGAAGCTGGAAGAGGCAAGGGTCTTTCCCTAGAGACTTGAATGAGAGTGTGACTGTTCCACCTCCTTAATTTCAGATTTCCAGCTTCCAGAACAGTAAGTTTCTGTTGTATTAAGTCACTTACTTTGTGGTGTTTTGTTATGGCAGCCCTAGGAAACAAATACGATTGGTCTCAGAGTTATCTAGAGAGCTAATAAGGAGACAGATGCCCAAGCAACCCACAGTAGCATAGCCCCTGGCCTTTGCATTTTTATCAAGTTCCTCAGGTGGTTTTGATACTGACAAAAATTTGGGAACCAGTGATGTAGGAAAAAAAAATTGTTGACAGGAGATTGGGCAGATTTTTCAGAAAAGATAAAGGTAGTGCCTACTCAGCCTCCACAGCATCTAGTTTAGAGTTACTTACTACCCACTGTGTGCCAGAATCTGTGCTTTACATTTGCTATCTCTATTCCTCCTGGAGTGGCACCCACCCCCACCCCACCCACCCTAGGAGGAAGCTAAAAAAACTCTGTAGCAGGCAGTGGTGGTTCAGTGTTAGAATTCTCCCTGGGAGACCAGGATTGTTTTCTGACCAGTACATATCATGCATGGTCACCACCCCTCCGTCAGTGGAGGTTTCCTTTCGCTATGATGCTGGACAGGTTTCAGCAGTACTTGTAGATTACGATGGACTAGGAAGGAAAAGGGAACTCTGGTAGCGTAGTTCCTAAGACACTTGACTGCTAACCAGAAGGCTGACAGTTCAAACCCACTAGTCACTCCTCAGAAGGAAGATGGGGCAATCTACTTCCGTAGTAATACTGCCTCGGAAACCCAAGGAGGAGTCGCTATGAGTCAGGTCCGACTGGACAGCATATAACAACAACAACCACAACAGGAAGGAAAAACCTGGTGATCTACTTCCAAAAACTAGCTAATGAACACTCTGTCATCACAGCATTCTGGATCCCCTGACTCAATGCCAGCCAATAGTAACAACAACTCAACTAAGCACAAAAAACTTCCAAGTGGCAGAGCTGAGATTTTCCCCATATACTTCCATTCTCAGAAATTGTCAGAATCATTGAGGGTGCTTGCTAAAAATACATACCTTGGCCTTACCACACAAGGATACAATTAATAGATTTAGACCAGTTCAATTGTCTTTCTCCTGAACACCCCAAATAAGTCTGATGCAGGAAGTTCACAGACAAAAAGTTTCCTATTAATGTTTGCCCTCATGCATATAGTAGCCACTCAAGAAAAAATAACCAGAGGAGTTACAGTAAGATGGTGGAATAGGCAAAAAGACTGCCTATTCAGTTGAAGACCCTCTTCAACAAAGGAAAGGGGAACCAATTAACACAGATATAGAAGATAATCCTGGACCCCTGAGTCTTGAAGGGAAGGATATAGAAGTGGACTAAACTCCAACTAGCAGAAGAATTTGCATGAGAACACCAAAAAAGGAAGTATATGGAGCTGAGGTCTGGCAGTGATCCTGACCGCACAGACAACTTGGATATTGCCAAGTGGTGGTAGGAACTAAGAATTAACCTAAAAATCAGCCCTGCTAGCCAGGGACTGCATGGAGGACTGCTCTGGTGGCTGGTGAATAAAAGGGGAAGCAGCAAAGAGGAAGGCAGGCTGAGCTGTGGACTTTTGCCTGTCCAGAGGGCACAGCCATTTTGAATGTTTACAAGCAGCTTGACCATTTTGGATATTTAAAGTGACAGCATTGTGATAGTTGAAGCTGTGTGTCAACTTGGCTGGACCACAATTCTGTGTGGTGTGAGCTGTTGTGGTGTGGTTGTTCCTATGATGGGATCAGGTGACTATGTTTTGAGTGGCCAATATGTTGAAAGGGAGTTTCCCTAGGGGTGTGGCCTGCTTCCAGTATATCTGTGAACATCCCAGGAGAGGAGACATTCTTCTGTGGATCGGGATTCTGTTGTACTGCCTACAACTGTCCATGAGTGAACAATCCACCATTCAGCCTGGAGATCTTGAATTCGTAATTTGTTGGAGTCAAGAGCTGGTGTACTGCCTGCCAGCTCTGAGCTCCTCAGCCCCTGCAGCTGCAAGATCAGCTTGCCATTTGATTCAGGAACTTTGGACTTGCCAGCTTCTATAAGTGTGTGAGCCATTTTCCTAAGATAAATCTTTCTCTCTCTCTCTCTCTCTCTCTCTCTCTCTCTCTCTCTCTCTCTCTATATATATATATATATAAGCTTTACTGGTTTTGTTTCTCTAGAGAACCTAGTCTAACACAAGCATTCTCCCAGATTCCAGGGACTGAAGAATAAGCTCCACTTGCCAGGAACCATGAGGACATTTCAGACACAGATGACTAGAAAGGTGCAATATTCCCCTTGTTACTTTTGTACTCCACAACCTCTTGATGAACAGAGGTATGGCTATCCCTCACCCCCACCTACCTTCTGGGCTGGCAGGAATTCCATCCCAGTGTGTGTGCTTGGTGGGAGCCTGAGTGACCTGCCCTGCAGTGACCTGCCCTGCCCCAATTTTTTTTCCTTTGTTCTGTTTTTTTAGTTTGTTTGTTTTTGTCTGTTTCAAAACTATTATTATTATTATTAATTTTGTCCTTTTTACTACTATTCTTTATTCTTCCCCTCCCAGGTTCTAGTTTTCAGCTTTCTTTTATTCCCCATTCCTGGATGAATTTTTTTTTTTTTCTTTCTCATGATTAAACCTATTCCTTGTGTTTCTTTTTGCATTTTTCCCATTTTTTTCTTCACTATTCTACTTCTCTATCTTTTATCTCTAATTGCCCTCTCCCCAGATATTGCAGGACTTTTTTCTTTTTCCCTTTTTTCTTTTTTTGGTTAATGTTTCTGTGTGATTACACAGTGTCTTTTGTCCATTTGCTTTTACTTTTTTTTATTGATTATTCAATTATTATTTTTGTCTAACTGATGGGAAGACAGCCACAGTCCCCATACAACACAACTACATCCACATCTCCTGCACCTTCACTTACTGAGTGAGAGCCACCACTTCCTTCTCCACCAACAGGCCAATGATAAACAACCACCAAAGAAAAGCCTGACTCACCCTTGGCTGCTCTTCCCAAACAGTTACAGAAATCTAAATACAATGTCACAATGTCTCAGAGACAACAGATCATCACAGTTCACATAAAGAATCAAGATAAAGTGGTAGAAACAAGGGAGCAGGATACAGACACAGAATACATCCCTGAGGAAGAAGCAGCATTGGAACTCTCTGATAAGGAATTCAAAAGAATTATATTTAGGGATCTTCAAAGGATTGAGAGACAGACCAAAGAAAACACAGGAAAAAACCCCAGAAGAACGTTGGAAGAAAATATAAGAATAAAAAGACTAAATAAATGAAAAATTAGAAAGCATTCTAAATCTACAGATAGAAATCTAGAAGAATAATACTAAATTGTCACAATTAGATAAAATATTGAAAGGGCAAAGGAGTAGAATTGATTCAATGGAAGACAGAATTAATGAGATTGAAGACAAATATACGTGAATACTTCTTTGGAAAGGTATATCAGACAAAAAGATCAAAACAAAATGAAGAAAGCCTACGGTTCGTGTGGGATACCATCAAAAGGAATAACCTACATGTCATTGGAATTCCAGAACAGGTAGAGAATAATAAAACTACTGAGAAAATTGTCCAAGATTTGTTGGAGCAGAACTTCCCTGATATGATGAAAGATGAGAATATTTCCATTAAGGAAGTCTAACAAACCCCAAAAGAAAATCACCAAGACATATCATCATCAAACTCATCAAAACTAAAGACAAAGACAGAATCCTGAAAGCAACACAGGAAAAACAAAGAGTTACTTACAAAGGACAACCAGTAAGAATAAGCTCTGATTTCTCAGCAAAAACCATGCAAGCAAAAAGGCAATGGGATGGTATATATTAAACCATGAAAGAGAAAAATTTTCAACCAAGAATTATATACCCAGCAAAATTGTCCCTCAAATATGATAGAGAAATTAGGAGATTTCCAGATGGGCAGAAACTAAGGGAATTTGTTAAAACCAGACCAACCTTACAAGAGATACTAAAGGGAGTCCTTTGAACAGAGAACCAAAAATAGCAA
>NW_006921658.1:9857151-9859625 GCF_000298275.1 Orycteropus afer afer
ATAATATGGAACAAAGAAACCAAACCAGGGACAACATGAAAAAACACATAACAAAATGACAGCAACCAATTCATACTTGTTGATAATTACACTGAATTTAATGGATTAAATGCACCACTCAAGGGACAGAGAGTTGCAGATTAGATAGGAAAACAAAAGTCATCAATATGCTGTCTACAAGAGACATACCTTAGAGACAAAGACAAAAATAAACTAAAAATCAAAGGTTGAAAAAAGATATATCAAGTAAATGGAAGAGTAAGGGAGCAGGAGTGGCAATATTAATTTCTGATCAAATTGACTTTAAGACAAAAACCACCATGTGAGACAAAGAAGGACATTTTATAATGATTAAAGGATCAACTGAACATGAAGATATAACCATAGTAAATATCTATGGACCCAATGAAAGAGCCCCAAATATATAAATCAGACTTTAAAAGAGTTGAAAAGGCAAATAAATGACTCCACAGTCATAGTAGGAGACTTTAGTACACCACTTTCAATGAAAGATAGAACAATTGGAAAGAAACTCAACGAAGATGCAGAAGAGCTAAACAATGCAATCCACCAACTTGACCTTATAGACATCTACAGAGCACTTCACCCAACAACAGGACAATATACATTCTTCTCCAGTGCACATGGAACATTTTCCATGATAAACCATATATTAGGGCTTACAGCAAGCCTCCAAAAATGTAAAAACATAGAAATAGTGCAAAGCATCTTCTCAAATCATAAAGCTATCAAATTAGAAATCAACAATAGAAAGATCAGTGGAAAAAGAGTAAACACATGGAAACTGAACAAACCCTCCTTGAGAAAGACTGAGTAAGAGAGAAACAAAAATTGAAATTCAAAAGTTCCTTGAATCAAATGAGAATGAAAACACAACATACCAAAAATCTTTGGGACACAGCAAAAGCAGTGATCAGAGGCCAATTTATAGCAATAAGTGCACACATCAAAAAAGAAGAAAGAGCCAAAATCAACACTTTAAACCAACATCTCCAACAATTAGAAAAAGAACAGCAAGAAAAGACTACAGTCACCAGAGGAAAGGAAATAATCAAGATTCGAGCAGAAATCAATGAAACATTAAATAGAAGGGCAATAGAAAAAAAATCAACAAGACCAGAAATTGCTTTTTGAAAAGATCAATAAAATTGACAAACCTCTGGCTAATTTAACAAAGGAAAAGGGGGAGAGAATATAAATAACATGAATAAGAAATGAAATGGGTGACATAACAAAACCAACTGAAATAAAATGGATAATATCAGGATACTATGAAGAACTGTACTCCACAAATTTGAAAATCTGGAAGAAATGGACAGATTTCTAGAAACACACCACTTACCTAAACTAACACAGACTGATGTGGAAAAGTTGACAGATCCATATTAAAAGAAGAAATTGAACAGGTCATCAAAAAAATTACCAACTAAAAACCTCCTGGCCCGGATGGTTTCACTGGAGAATTCTACCAAACATTCAGAGAAAAATTAACACCAATCCTACTCAAATTATTCCAAAACATAGAAAAAGATGAGATCCTCCCTAACTCATTTTGTGAAGCAAGCATAACCTTGATACCAAAACCAGGCAAAGACATCACTCAAAAGGAAAATTACAGACCTTCATGCCTCATGAATATAGATGCAAAAATCTTCAACAAAATCCTAGCCAATAGATTCCAACCACATATAAAGAAAATCATTCATTATGACAAAGTGGGGTTCATATAAGGTATGCAGGGATGGTTCAACATTAGAAAAACTATCGATGTCATCCACCACATAAATAAAACAAAGGAGAAGAAGCACATGATCATATCAATTGATGCAGAAAAGGCATTTGATAAAATGCAACACCTATTCCTGTTCAAAACTTTCATCAAAATAGGAATAGAAGGGACATTCCTCAACATAATAAAGGGCATCTATGCAAAACCAACTGCCAACATTATTCACAATGAAGAGAGACTGCAACCATTCATCTTGTGCCCTCTAGCACCACTTCTATTCAACATTGTACTGGAAATCCTAGCCAAGGCCATAAGGTAAGAAATGGAAATCAAAGCCATCCAAATTGGTAAGGAAGAAATCAAACTATCCGTATTTGCTGATGATATGATCCTATACCTAGAAAACCCAAAAGTCTCAGTCAAAAATCTACTGGAATTAATTGAGAGATTTAGCATTGTGACAAGATACAAATCAACATCCAAAAATCAGTTGGATTCCTCTACACCAGCAGAAAGATTGCTGAAAAAGAAATAAGGAAATCAAACAATTTACAATAGCTACCAAAAAAAGAAAATACATGGGAATAAATCTTACCAGAGACACAAAAGACCTCTACAAAGAAAACTATAAAAAACTACTTTAAGAACACATAAGAAATCTACATAAATGGAAGAACATCCCATGCTCATACATAGAAAGATTGAACATTGTGAAAATGTCAAT
>NW_006921658.1:9860864-9866478 GCF_000298275.1 Orycteropus afer afer
GCATAACATGGATGAACTTGGAGGACACTGTGCTGAGTGAAATAAGTCAATCACAGAAGGACAAATATTGTATTAGTCCATTATTGTAAAAGTCAAGGTAAGATTTATATATGGAAGGAGATTTTCTTTGTTGGTTACCAGAGGTGGGAGGCGAGGGGAGGGAAAATTGTTAGATAGGTAGAGATAAGTATTGATTTGGGTGAAGAGAAGAGTGATGTACCAAATGTCAGTGATCAACATGGTGGCATTGAGGAGAAGACATAGAGAAATACATGGGAGGTACAGACAGCAAAGATGAACCCTTTTCCACATACAGTATTGTGTTGTCAGTGAAGGCAAACAAGGGTATATGGGTGGATAGATGGGGGATGGGCTGAACTATTAGGTATGTCTGTGAAGCGGAGAGCGTACCCAAGACCATGTATAGGGTTAGCAGACAATGGTCCTATAAATGTATTTGTATGATCTGTAAGAATTTCCAGGTGTATAGTAGAGCTGACAAGGGACAAGGTTGTAATCACTTCATGGTCACAGCCAGCTACCCAGAGGGAGTGAGTAGTTGAACTGGTGGACTCAGGACCATAGTCACAGGGGACATCAAACTCAATTGGCATAACATACTACACAAAACATTGTTCTACCCCCTTCTTTGGCAAGTAGCGACTAGGATCTTAAAAACTTGCAAGCAGCCATCTAGATGCAACGATGTGTCTCTCCTCATCCAGAGCAAAGAAGAAAGAAGAAAACCAAAGATTCGTGGAAACAATTGTCCTAGCAACTGTACACCATGTGATCTGCAGCCTATATGACTATGAGAGCAGAAGAACTAAATAGTACCTGGCTACCACTGTCAACCACTCGGAGGGAGATCGATGTAGGAGATCCTGGATAGAGAGGGAGAACAATGTGGAACAAAACTCAAAATCATTTGAAAAAAAAAAAAAAGGAGGGAACAGGTTTGCTGGTCTGATAGAGCCAGATGTAACCCAAGACTATGGCCTCTAGCTGCCCTTCAGCTCTGGAATTGAACACACACCTGTGGCTTCCAGCAAAACAAAAGACAGGCATATGAATTGAACATTTACTGAGGTAGATACACTCCTTGGAGAGAACAATCACAGGAGAAAGAAGGACTGTTAATGCATGGGGGACAGCTCAGGGGGTAGGAGTACATGGAGGGATGGACACAAGGAAGAGTTAACTATCAGTCAATACCATGAGACAAAGTGTATGTGAACTGCTGTGTGGAAAGTGAATTTGCTCTGTAAATTTCCACCCAAATCACAATTAAAAAAAGAAAGAAGGAAAAGAAAAAATTACCAGAGGAAAGGAGGGAGGAGGAAGGAAGGACTTAGACTTGGCTACAGTAATAACTGAGATGACTGCAACACAACAGTTAAAAATACTAAGGGATGCACATCACATATCTGTGGAGTTGGTTTGTCTGCTTTCATTTTTATTTGATGTCAAAGAGGTAAAATGAGAAATACTGAACGTCTGGGATTTAGATGCTGAGAAGGGGCAAAGCAAGCCGCTGGAAGCAGGCAGGGTGGATATATTCGTCTGTAAAGCCAACTGATCAACAGCAGATCCTCTAGCTCCAAAAGCAGATCTCTTGAATTCAAAGGTGCTTTGTTGTTCACACACCTATTCTATTTGATACCCATGAATAAAAACATCCATTGACATACATAAAATTGCAAAGGGTCAGCATGCGATTCCATCTGGTTTTTCAGGTCTGCTTCACAAATACCACCTTCCAGCAAGTAGAATTCCATTCTTAAAGAAAAGGTCACAGGCAAAGTGACAGGAACAAAATTTGGAGAGTAAATGAGTCTTCCTGCACAAGCAGGAGAGAATCACAATAAATTAGAATCTCTATATTAAAATAACTAATAATAATTTCCAAGCTCCATTGCACACACTATTTTATCCAACCACATTTGTGGCCAATAAGGAATCTGGACAGTCCCACAGAGTCTTTTCACTGCCAAGGGCAGAACTATATTGTAATATTGACAAAGAGCCAAGCTACATTACAACATCTCTTCCTGCTTCTCCCCCCTGCTCATTCCCTGCTACCCTAGCCATCAGCATAAATTGTCTAACTGTCAAATCCAAGGAAAACAGCTGAGCATGGGGCCCAGAGATAGAATTTCAGTGAACATTTCTTCTTACAGCCAAACCTATCTGGACACACCAACTGGCCTATGATGGAGTTTCAATATGTGTTTTTCAAATTGAACAAACAAATGAATAGAAAAGTGAAAGAATGAATGAGCCACATAAACCATGTTATATAGCAGGACAAAAAAAAAAAAAAAAGAGAGAGAGAGATAAACACTTAGCATTGATTCAGAAATGCTGTAGTAGTTGCTCAATAAATTGATTATTAAATGGGGAAAAAAAAAAAAAAACCCACCGTTTGAAACAATGACCCAAAGGAAGCATATTTATTTAAAGCTCCAGGGTTATGTTTCTAAAATTTGCCTAATAATAAAAATCATACGGTGTTTTTATTAAAAGTACAAAAGCCTTGGTTCCTGCCATGGAGATTCTATTTCAGCAAGGTCTAGAAATCTGTATTTGCAAAATTTGTAAACACTCTAGGGCCAACAAGTTAAGAATTTTCTATTTTTCTTCAATTTAGTGGTGCTTGACCACTTCATCTATTCATCTGCTCACTCGTGCCACAAACATATACTGAGTTTCTGCTGTACACCAGGCACAGAGGTAGATGCTAGGCATGAAGCATGAACAAAAAAGACAAGGTCACTACACATTTGCCTATTCTAGATATATCCTGTAAGTGAAATCATACAATTTTTGTCTTTTGGTTATTGACTTGCTTCACTTAGCAAAATGTTCATCCCTTTTCCAGCCTGTATCAAGACTTCAGTTCTCTTTCTGGCTGAATAGTATTCCATTGCATGCATATACAACATTTTTTCTACCCATTCATCTGTTGATGTACATTTAGGTTGTTTCCACCTATTGGCTATTGTGAATTATGCTGTAGCTAAATTGTACAGGTGAAAAATCTTGAATTGGTAAATGTTGTGTTATGTATTTATCTTTGTTGTTGTTAATCACCATTGAGTTGATTCCAACTCATGGCAACCCCACATGTGCAGAGTAGAACTGCTCCTTAGGGTTTTCAAAGCTGTGACCTTTTGGAAGTAGATTTCCAGACCTTTCTTCCAAGGCACTTCTGGGTGGGTTTAAACCACCAACCTTTCAGTTAGTACTCTAGTGCTTAACCATCTGTCCCACTCAGTGATCCCCTATATATATATCTTTATGAAGAAAAAAAAATGTTCTTGCCCTCCCCTTAGTGCAGGGGAGATTTGAAACTCATTAATATTCTCATTTATTTTATCCTTCTGTGAATGTGAAAGCAAGGAATAAGGAAGACAGCAGAAGAAGTGATGCATTTGAATTTTGTTGTTGGTGAAGAATACTGAATATGGACTGCCAGAAGAACAAACAAATATATCTTGGAAGTGTAGCTGGAATACTCCTTAGAAGCAAGAATGACCAGACTTCGTCTCACCTACTTTGCTCATGTTATCAAGAGGGACCAGTCCTTGGAGAAGGCTATCTTGCTGGGTAAAGTAGAGGGTCAGTGAAAAAGGGGAAGACCCTCAACATGATGGATTGACACAGTGGCTGCAGAAATGGGCTCAAGCACGGCAGCAATTGTAAGGATGGTGCAGGAGCGAGCAGTGCTTCATTTTGTTGTCCATAGAGTTGCTTTGTGTTGAAACGGACTCCACAGCACCTAACAATAATAAGAACAGTTTTCTCCACCTTGGAACAAGGTACCAATTCATCAGCATCTGAGACCAACTCAAACAAATTCCCTTTATAAATTTCCTGATCTACAGTGCATAAACAGGGGGAGAGGATGTGCAGAAAGAAACCTCTCTAAAAGAGATAAAAATTCCTAATGTAGGATGATGTTGGAATTTATGCCAATACCTATATTCTCATCATCACTGATGTTCTGGGTGGGGTGGCCCAAGGAGGGAAGTATTTCTGTGGTTTGCCCAGGGTCACATCAGTGACAGCAGAGTGAGATCTGCTCTTGCCTGACATTCAGAATAGGAATGTATCTATCTATGGAGCCTATGGGACTTGACAGTTTCCAGAAAATAAATGTAATTACTGCAACAGATGAATGAAGCTTTCATTGCTTTCTAAAGAGCACTTGCTGTGAATGTCCCCTCAGGGAAGTGAGAGCCTGGGGCCATAGCTTTTCCATCTTTATCAACAGGTAGAAAGTCTATGAGTTTCAGGGCTGAAGTGAAAGTATTGAAGTTAGGGAGAAAGATTTAGAATCCCAGCTTCTCATTTTTTTTTTTTTTTTTCCATTAAAAAAAGTAACTCCTTGAGCCTCAGTTTTGTTGCCCCCCAGGGTCATTGTCAGCATTAAGTATCAAAATACATATAAAGTGATTAGCAAAATTACTAGACTAAGTAAGCAATCAATTTATCATTATAACTATCATCATTACAGATGCACAAAAAAGGGTAGCAAAGATCTCTATGTCAGTTTTTGTAACTGTCATCTTGACATGTCCCCTGCCTATGAAAGCTACAAGTTTCCAACTTACCTTCCACATTTGCCGTGTTTTTTTCTACACACAATATATTCATTAAAAGCTTTCCTCAGACTAATGGAACATATGAACCCTAGCCTCCAAGATCCTGAGACCAGAAGAACTAGATACTGCCTAGCAACTACTGGTGACCGCTCTGAAAGGGAACTCAATAGGAAGGAAAGAATGGAAGAAAATGTGAAACAAAACTCAAAATGATTAAAAAAAAAAAAGTCCAACTTTACTAGTCTGATGAAGACTGGTGGAATGTTCAAGACTATGGCCCTTAGACACCCTTCAAGCTAGGAAGTGAACTTAACCCCCATGACTTAACTGGCAGTCAAACAATAGACAGACCTGTAACAGTAATATCAAGAGTGTAGGAACTCAATATGAGAATCAAACATATGAGATCAAGAGGACAGCATTTGCCCAGGGATAGAGCCAGGAAGGTGGGAAGGGATAGGAAGGACGAATAAAGGGAAGGGTTGGGTGTAGGGAGGAAGTGGAAAGAATGCTGTTATAATGTGGGGATTATAGCAAATACAATGTGTATGGAATATAATTTTTTTTTTTATTGTGATTTGGGTGAAGATTTACAGAGCAAATTCACTTTCCATACAGCAGTTCACATACACTCTGTCTCATGACATTGACCACAGTTTCTACAATGCAACAGCTCCCCTCCCACTTCCTCCCCATAGTTACCTCTTCCCTGTGTCAATTCCTCCATGCACTCCTGCCCCCTGAGCTGTCTCCCTGTGCATAAGCAGCCCTTCTTTCTTCCATGATTGTTCTCTCCAAGGAGTGTGTCTATTTGAGGTAAATGTTCAACTCATATGCCTGTCTTTTGTTTGGCTGGAAACCACAGGTGTGGGTTCAATTCCAGACCTGAAAGGCAGCTAGGGGCCATAATGTCAGAGGTTCCAGCAGGCTCTATCGGACCAGCAAACCTGATCCCCCCCCCCCGCACTTTTTTTTTCTCCAAATGATTTTGAGTTTTGTTGCACATT
>NW_006921658.1:9866785-9867248 GCF_000298275.1 Orycteropus afer afer
CAAGCAGTGACCACAACCTTGCTCCTTGTCAGCTCCACTATATACCTGGGAACTCTGAGCATTCATATAAACTTATAGGACCATTGTCTGTCAACCCTATACATGTTCTTGGATACACTCCCCATTTCATAGACAACCTAATAGTTCAGCCTATCTTCCCATCTATCCACCCATATACCCATGTTTGCCTTCACTGACAAAAAACCGTATGTGCGAAATGGTTCATCTTTGTTGTCTGTACCACCCAAGTACCTCTCTTTCTCCTCCTCAATGCCACCATATTGGTCACTCATATTTGGTACATTGCCCTTCTCTTCACCCAAATCAATACTTATTTCTATCTATCTAACAGCATTCCCTTCCCCCCACCTCCCACCCCTGGTAACCAACAAAGAAAATTTTCTTCTATAGATAAACCTTTCCTTAACTTTTACAATAACAGACTAATACAATATTTGTCCTT
>NW_006921658.1:9867348-9868012 GCF_000298275.1 Orycteropus afer afer
AATGGACACTGGGAAGAGGTAAATATGGGGAGGAAGTGGGAGGGGAGCTGTTGCATTGTGGTAAACTGTGGTCAATGGCATGAGACAGAGTATATGTGAACTGCTGTATAGAAAGTGTATTTGCTCTGTAAATCTTCCCCCAAATCATAATAAAAAAATATTTTTTTAAAAAAAAGAATGGCCAAACTTCATCTCACCTACTTTGGTCATGTTGTCAGAAGGAACCATTCCCTGGAGAAGGATATCATGCCTGGTAAAGTACAGGGTCAAAGAAAAAGAGGAAAGTCCTCAATAAGATAGATTGACACAGTGATCGCAATGAAGGGCTCAAGTATAGCAAGGATCATGAGGCTAGCACAGGGTAGTGTTCATTCTGTTGTACATAAGGTCATTATGAGTCAGGACAATTCAACAGCACCTAACAACAACATGTAAATTACAATCTATATGTATGAATGCAGGAGCTCTGGTAGCGTAGTGCCTAAGGCACTTGACTGCTAACCAGAAGGCTGGTGGTTCAAACCCCCCAACCACTCCTGGGAAGGAAGATGGGGCAATCTACTTCCGTAGTGATACTGCCTCGGTAACCCAAGGAGGGGTCGCTATGATTTGAGTCTGACTCAGTGGCACATAACGACAACAAATGTATAAACACAAATATACA
>NW_006921658.1:9868162-9873708 GCF_000298275.1 Orycteropus afer afer
TAAGGCAGTTGACTGCTAACCAGGAGGCTGGCGGTTCAAACCCACCAGCCACTCCTCGCAAGGAAGACTGGGCAATCTACTTCAGTAGTGGTATCTCCTCGAAAACCCAAGGAGGAGTCACTATGGGTCGGATCCTACTCGAAGGCAGTAAGTTTGGTTTGGTTTTTGGGATACTTGTAATTAAGTCTGCTGCAAAAGGCCTCCTTAAGGTTTTCAAAAGCAAAATTGTCACTTTGAAGACTAAGGTGTGCCTGACTCAGGCCATAGTCTTTTCAAACACCAGCATGCAAAAGCTGGACAATGAAAAAGGAAGACAGAAGAAAACTTGATGCATGTGAACTGTGATGTTGGCAAAGAATATTGAGTATACCCTGGACTGCCAGAACAATAAGGAAATCAAATTTAGAAGAAATACAACCAGAATGCTTCTTAGGAGTGAGGGTGATAAGACTTTGGCTCTCTTACTGTAGACATATTATTAGAAAAGACCAATTGCTAGAAAAGGACATCATGGTTGGTAAAGTAGAGGGGCAGTGAAAAGGAGAGAAATTCCCAATGAATTGAACTCACACAATAGCCAAAGCAATGAACTCACTAGCAACAATCATGAAGATAGCACAGGACCAGGCAATGTTTTTCTGTTATCCATTAGGTTGCTATGAGTTGGCACCTCACAACATCTTCAGTACAGTACACCTTGACTCTTCTAAAACATCCCTGATCAATATTATCTTATCTATTATGTTTAAATTGCTTCACTGAGAACTTTTTTCCTTTTTTAAACTTCCTAACACATACACATAATATCACATGCAAGTGAAATTTTGCTGAAGAGAATTCAAAAATAGTTGCAGCAGTATATTGACAGGGAATTTCCAGAAATTCAAGCTGGAATTAGAAGAGAACATGGAATGAGGGATCTCATTGCTGATGTCAGATAGATCTTAGCTCAAAGCAAAATACCAGAAAGATGTTTACCTGTGTTTTATGAACTATGCAAGGGTTTTTGACTGTGTGGATTGTAACAAACTAGGGATAACATTGTGAAGAACGGGAATTCCAGAACACTTAATTGTGTTCATAAGGAACCTGTACATAGACTAGGAGGCTGTTGTTCAAACAGAACAAGGGGATACTGCATGGTTTAAAATCAGGAAGGGTGTGCATCAGGGTTGTATCCTTTCACCGTACTTATTAATCTTACGCTGAGCCAATAATCTGAGAAGCTGGACTATATGAAGAAGAATGCAGCATCAGGATTGGAGGAAGATTCATTAACAACCTGCGACATGCTATGACACAACCTTGCTTGCTGACAGTGAAGATGACTTTAAGCATTTACTGATGAAGATCAAAGTCTACAGTCTTCAGTATGGGTTACACCTCAACATAAAGAAAACAAAAATCCTCACAACTGGACTAGTAAGCAACATCACAAAAAAAAAAAGGAGAAAAGATTGAAGTTGTCAGGGATTAAATTTTACTTAGATCCACAATCAACACCAATGGAAGCAGGAGTCAATAAATCAGATGTCATATTGCACTGGGCAAATCTTCTGCAAAAGACCTCTTTAAAGTGCTGAAGAACAAAGATGTCTCTTTGAAGACTACGGTGCACCTATTCCAAGCCATGGTATTTTCAGTTACCTCATATGCATGTGAAATCTGGACAATGAGTTGTGAGGAAGACTGAAGAAGAGTTGATTCCTTTGATTTATGGTATTGGTGAAGAATACTGAAAGTACCCTGGACTGCCAGAAGAATCAACAAATCTGTCCTGGAGTAAATGCAGCTGACTGTTTCTTGGAAGTGAGAATGCCCAGACTTCCTCTCACCCACTTTGGTCATACTGTCAAAAGGGACCATTCCCTGGAGAAGGATATCATGCTTGGTAAAGTATGGGGTCAGCAAAAAAGGAAAAGACCCTCAATGAGATGGATTGACACAGTGGCTGCAACTATTGGCTCCAGTATAGCAAGGACTGTGAGGATGGCGCACAACTGAGCAGTGTTTCATTCTGTTGTACATAGGGTTGCTATGAATAGGAGCTGACTCAGCGGCACCTGACAACAACAACACATACAAAGTTCCTCCTTTTGCCAGAAAAGGGCTGTTTCTTATTTTCTCTCTCTTCTCCAATCTCCAGCTCTTCCTTCATCTTCACTCAGTGGACAACCTTGCTTCCTGCTTTTCTGAGAAAATAGGAAGCAATCAGAAGAGAACTTCCACAAGCTCCTATCACTATACATTCTTCCTTATTACCCATTTCTCTGAGTGGATCAACTATGTTCTTAACTAAGGCCATTCTCTCTCACCTATTTAAGAACATTGCACCTGCATTCTCCTCTCTGTCAGTTTTAGTATCTATTTTTCTGTCTATGAATTACTCCTTTCAGGACAAAACCACATTATGAATTTGCCTTCTCAAAAACAACATTTTAAACTTCCCTTTTCCCTCTTGGTAACATTCATTTTTCTCTCTCCCTTTTCAAGAAAAAGTCCTTGAAACTATTTTTTCTATTTACTGTTTCAATCTCTCTGCTCTCCTTCTATTACATTCAAGTTTTGCCTCACCACTCTTCTGCAACTGCTCTTCTCAAGATCATCAATGACCTCCATATTGTGAAATCTAATGATCACTTCTCAGATTTCATCTTAACTTGATCTAGCAGGGCTATTTCACACAGATCTCTCCTCCTTGAAATATTTTCCTCACTTGACTTCCAGAACATCACACTTGCCTGGTTTTCTTCCTCTCTTTCTGGCTGTTTATTCTCAGTATCTGTTATTGATGTGATTGATGCTACCTTCAATATATATAACTTATAGCCCATCTTCACTGTCCCTACCCTGGTCTCGAAAAAAAACAAAACAAAATACCACTGCGTGAAGTCAAATCCAACTCATAGTGAGCCCTCCTTAGGTTTCTGAGGTAGTATCTCTACTGAACTATATTGCCCAGTCTTCTTTCCAAGGAATGGCTGGTGGGTTTGAACTGCCAGCTTTCTGGTTAGCAGTCAAATGCCTTAGGTACTACATCACATCATTTCATTTCATATGTATATTATTCAATTAACTGGTGTCTCTACTACTACTACTCTTGCAAAATATTCTCATTACAACACCAAAAATCAACTTGTTAAAATATAAGTCAAGATTAGTCATTCCTTTGCTCAAAACCCTCCAATCCCATCAGATTCAAACTAAAAGTCAAAGGCATCACTGTGTCCTACAAGACTTGAGCTAAGGTCCAATGTTGCTGAGAAAGACCTGACTTACATACAGACATTGGATAGACCAACACTGTACTCACACAGAGAAGGGACAGAGCAAGATCTGCTTCAAAGTGGGTATGAGTCTCCCATGGCCAGTAAGTAATACACCACACTGTCACAAAGCTGGTGTTCTGCACGTATCCCTCTCATGTTGCAGCTGACAGACCCATTTCCCTCCCCACTGGGAAGAGATATAATAGAGGGGTTGGCCAGGTGCTATATGACATGCACACATAAGCAGAACAAAGAGATACTCATAAGGCTCATAACAGAGAAGGAATCTCTCTGATAAGGAAGATGAAACTGGGACAGAGAGAGGCTCAATTTCCAGCCTCCATTATCAGAGAATATTCTAGGCCCTAGGCTTCTGAGTAAGCAGATCGTTTAAGACTGGCAAGGCTGTATGACAGACTGTCTTCCCCAACAAAGACATTACATGATCTGATCTAGTGTTATCTGTCTACCCTCTTCCTTCCTACTTTCTTCTTTTTTCAGTTAACTCCAGCCACACAGGCCTCCTTACTGATTCTTGAACTCACTAGGCCCACTCAGACCTCAGGGCCTTTGCAATTGCTTCTCCTTTTACTCTCCCTCTAACTGATCTTATGGCCATCTCCCTTAGTCCTTCAATTTCTTTTATCAAAAGTTATCTTCTCAGTGAGGACTTCATTGGCCATCCTATCAAAAATTGCAAACCTAGGCCCCCAGAATTGATATTCCTTTTTTCTGCACTTTTTCTTCTTTAGCATTTCTCATATATACCTATATTATATATTTCACTGATTTTTTATTAGCTTTCTTTTGCACTAGAATATAAGTTTCATGAGGAGAGGGATTTTCTTTTCCCCTGTTTTGTTCACTGTTGTATCTAGTGCAGTGCCTAGAACAAAGCCCAGAAAAAAACAACAAAATGTTTGGAGTGGATTCCATCTCACAGTGACACCAAGTGTTACAGAGTAGAACTACTACATAGGGTTTTCATTGTTATGAAAATAAAATCTAAAATAAACAAATCTTGGCATCAAACTACCTCTTTTCTGTGGGTTAGGTCAGACACTCTTTACCTATGTGCCCTGTAGATTTCTGGTGCTAATGAACCACCTGGTTGGATAACTCTCATGCCAAACCCACAGCCATTATGTACCAACAATGGTCTTCCTTGCAGAAATTTAGTACAAGCTCAAAGATGACTGTTCTCCAACAGAAAGAAAAAAACAAACCAAACTCACTGCCATCGAGTTGGATCCGGTTCTTAGCCACCCCTTCTCGGGTTTCCAAAGAGGTATCTCTACAGAAGTGGATTACCCAGTCTTCCTTCTGATGAGTGGCTGGTGAGTTTGAACCACCAGCCTTCTGGTTAGCAGTCAAATGCCTTAGACACTACACCACCAGAGCTCCTACAGAAAGACTTTGTCAAAATTCTCACTGTTAGTTAATCAACAGAGACAAATAGGATTTTGTCCTTTTTCAATATTCTACTAGGTTATCAGGTTATCCTATGGCTTTTCCCTTTTAGTTTTATTCCAAAATTCAACTGGTGTTGATTTCCATTCAGACTTAAATTAAATCCTTAAGGACCTGCTGTATTATGATTTTTCTGCTCAATATTTTGGCTCTCTGTGTCACCCTGAGCATTAACTTCTAAGTAAGATATAATTCATCATTCAACAAACATTTATGGAGCTACAAGGTTCCAAGCACAGTATGATGGGTGCAAAAATAAATAAAACACAGTCTTTGCCTTTGAGGAGATCAAAGCCTAGAAGGGGAGGGGACATGTACACTGATTCAACACAATGTTATAAGACCTGTGATAGACAGAGGGTTATAAGGACACTGAATAGAGAAGTAATTCTGAGTGAGAAATGAGTTTTGAAGGATGAGAAAGTGCTGAAAAGGGAAAGTGCATTATGTTCAGAATAACTACTTGAGATTCTCCGCACCCACAATGTCCCATGCTTCACCCAATACAACACTAAAGGAGTGTTACCTTCTGTTTCTCTAAAGGTTGGACAGTGCTCCAGGACTCCAATTATAAATAACTTCTTTTGCTTCTACAAAACATTGTAATTTTCATATGCATGTCATTTGACCCATCCTCAGGAATTCCCCTCTATGACAATTATCAGACTGATTGAAGTAACATGTTGTTGTTGTTGTTGTTGTTTGCCGTTGAGTCGGCCCCGACTCATAGCGACCCCTCCTTGGGTTTCCGAGGCAGTATCACTACGGAAGTAGGATTGCCCAACCTTCCTTCCGAGGAGTGGCTGG
>NW_006921658.1:9874838-9876593 GCF_000298275.1 Orycteropus afer afer
AATCAAATAATCAGTCCTTTCAGTTACTCAAGACATCATGGTAGCTTTATTATATAACAAGGCTGGGTCATAAAATCTCTATTTTATTACTTCCACTTGTTCCTTCCCCTCTGCCTGCTTCTACACTTTGATTGTGACTCTATCTGCCTCCTGTCATTGCCAACCACGATCAGCTGCATCTACTGTGTGGTTCGATAATTTCTGCAGTTTCTGTTTAGCTGTGGCTACTTCTATCTCACTGCCATATCACTTGGGCTTTCTGCCTCTCAGATTTCATTTCTTTCTGGATTTTCCTTTCATACAGCTCAAGAATAAATATAATATTATGTCATTTTTCACAATCTGCTATTTTTTTTTGCATTCCTGTTAGCCTTGACATAAACCATGTTATGGATTTAATTTTGTCTTACCAAAATATGTGTTAGAATCCTAACCTCTAAAATTGTAGATGTAATCTAATGTAATTTAACCATCTTCCATAATGCACTCTAATGAAATATAATCAATCAGTTGAGATCTTACCAGCGTAGGATGGATCCTAAACCTAATGACTTCAGAGTTATGTAAAGTCCAGATTAGACACAGAGTGTACACATATACATATACATACACATACACATATAAATATACATACACATACATGTACACATACACATATACATGAGGATCACCAAGAACCAAGGAATGGCCAGGGCTGCCGTCAAGGACAGAATCCATGTAAGCGACATTTATTTGGATGGTTAACCTCCAGAATTGTGAGAAAACATATTTCTGTTCTTTAAAGCCAACCACTTGGGGAAGGATCCAAGACGGCAGACTAGACAGACAAACTATTCAGATTCTCTACAAGACCAAGAAACCAAATGAAATGGGTATGTATGACAATCCTGGAACCCAGGAGCTTCAAAGGAAAAGATAAAGAAGTATATCAAATACAGATTAGAGGAAAGACTGAACAAAAACTACAAAAAGGAGACATAGGGAGTGGTGAAATGCCTACTGGCCCAGCACAGAGAAACCGTTTTGAATTACTGCAAACAGCATTACAATTTGGGCAGGAAAACCAACTTTGCTCTCCCTAGACTGCACCAGCACTCACATTAGTGACTAGTGACCAGAGAGGTGCTATCTCTTCACTTACCCCTCACAACCTCCTGGTGACCATTTTTCTTTTTTCTTAATTCTTCCCTCTTCCACCTCCTTTTTTTTCTTTTCTTAGTTTTGAAATTGATGTATTTGCTCTTTAACTTTTTTAAGAGGTTTTTGCGGCAGGTCTGCCCAAGGCACTATATCATTTGATTTCTTGACTGCTGCTTCCATGAGCAGAGATTGTGGATTCAAGTAAAATGAAATCCTTGACAACCTCAATCTTTCTCCATTTATCATGATGTTTTTTATTGGTCTGGTTGTATTTTCACTTTCTTTATGTTGAGGTGCAATCCATATTGAAGGCTGTAAGTGCTTCAGGTCATCAATACATACTTCAAGTCATCTTCATTTTCAGCAAGCAAGATTGTGTCATCTGCATATCACAGGTTGCTAATGAGTCTTCCTCCAATCCTGATGCCACATTCTTCTTTATATAGCATTGTTCTCAGATTATTTGCTCAACACATATAGATTGAATAAGTACTTTGAAAGAGTATAACCCTGATGCACTCCCTTCTTGATTTTAAACCATGTAGTGTCCCCTTGTTCTGTTCAAATGACTGCTTCTTTGACTATGTACAGGTTCCTCATGAGCACAATTAAGTG
>NW_006921658.1:9878343-9881026 GCF_000298275.1 Orycteropus afer afer
ATGATTAATGGATGTCTGCGGCTGTTCCCCTTCAATTTTTTATTGTCATTTGAGTTACAGTACACAGAGCAAATTGATTTTCCATTCAACTGTTCATATACATTTTGTTTCATGACATTGAATGCAGTCAGTCCCCACAATGTAGCAGCACTCCCCCCACTCCTCCCTGTGATTACCATTTCCATTTGTTCTTCTTTCCTATTCATTCACAAATCGCTGGCAAATTTAACAAAGGAAAAGAAGGAGAAGATGAAAATAACACAAATAAGAAATGAAATAAGCAATGTCACAACAGAAGAAACTTAAATAAAAAGGATAATAATAGAATACTATGAAGAACTATACTCCAACAAATGTAAAAACCTAGAAGAAATGGGCAAATATCTAGAAACACACTACCAACACAAACTAACACAATCTGAGGTAGAAAATTTGAACAGATCCATCACAAAAGAAAGGAGCTCTGATGGTGCTGTGGTTAGGGCATTGGGCTACTAACCAGAAGGTCAATAGTTTGAACCCACCAATGGCTCCATGGGAGGAAATGAAGCAATCTACTTCCATAAAGATTTACAGCCTTGGAAACCTGACAGGGGTCTCTATGAGTCAGAATAAACTCAATGGCAGTGGGTGGTGGGTGGTGACAATCCTTAATCAGAGACACAAAAGACCTATACAAAGATGGAATCTGGATTGGGCCATTTATACAAGTCTATTGGTGGTGATGGAGGAAATGGAACAAGTCATTTAAAAAATCCCAACAACAGCAAAAAGTCCTAGCCCAGAAAAAGTCACTGGATTATTCTTCCAAAGATTCAGAGAAGAGCTAATACCAATTTTACTCAAACTATTCCAGAACTTAGAAAAAGATGGAATACTCCCAAAATCATTCTATGAAGCAAGAATAACTCTGATATCAAAACCAGACAAAGATACCACAAAGAAATAAAATTATATGCCAATATTCCTCACGAACATAGATGCAAAGATTCTCAACAAAATCTTAGCCAACAGAATCCAACAACATATCATAAATATGACTAAGTGGGACTCATTCCAGGTATGCAAGGATGGTTCAACATTAGAAAAACAAGCAGTGTAATCCACCACATACATAAAACAAAGGGAAAAATCACATGATCATATGAATTGATGCAAAAAGGCATTGGACAAAACCCAAAATCCATTCTTGATAAAAATGTTTAGTAAAAATAGGAATAAAAGTGAAATTCCTCAACATGATTAAGGGCATAAATACAAAACCAATGGCCAACATTACTCTCAATGGAGAGACTGAAAACCTTCCTCTTGTGAATAGGACAGACAAAGATGCCCTTGATGACCGCTTCTATTTAGCATTGTATTGGAAGTCCTAGCCAGAGCAATAAAGCAAGAAAGAAAAATAAAAGGTATCTAAATTGAGTGAGGAAGCAGAGGCAGGGATCCAGATAAGGTCGGGGCCCCAAGCTATGGCCCTCCCAAGTGGCAGGAAAGCTGGGGATAGCAGAGATAAAGGGGAAGGGGGGGCCCAGGACAGAGTGAGGAAGCAGAGGCAGGGATCCAGGTAAGGATGGGGACCCAAGCCACGGCCCTCCCAAACAGTGGGAAAGCCAGGGAAAGCAGAGAAAAAGCCAGGAGAGTGAGCGGGATCAGGACAGAGTGAGGGAGCAGAGGCAGGGATCCAGGTAAGGTGAAGGACCCAGGCCACAGCCCTGCCAAGTGGCAGGAAAGCCAGGGAAAGCAGAGAAAAAGCTTGGCAGGGGGTTGGGGGGAACAGGACAGAGAAAGGAAGCAGAGGCAGGGATCTGGGTAAGGCTGGGGACCCAGACCATGGCCCTCCCAAGCTGTGGGAAAGCAGAGGAAAGGGTGGGGATCAGGACAGAGTGGAGAAGCAGAGGCAGGGACCAGGAAAGGCCAGGGACCCAGGTCACAACCCTCCTGAGTGGCGGAAAAGAGACAGGGTCTTTGTAAAGAGAGAGTGGGGAGTGTGGAGAGGTTTTGAACAGCTAAGGGAGACAAACTTGTCTGTCAGTTTGTCCTACTGTGTTGGTGTGTTGCTGTGAGGCTTGAGGCTGTGCCACTGGTGTCTCAAACCCACATGGTGCACAGGTTTCAACAGCTTACAGACTAAGACAGACTAGGAAGAAGGAGGAGGCCATCCACTTCTCAAAGAATTGGCCAGGGAAACCTTATGAATAGCGGAGAAACATTGTCTGATATATTACAGTGCAGCTTTATGAATAGCCTGGAAACATTGTCTGATACAGTGCAGGAAGATAAGCCACTTAGGTTGGAAGGCTCTCAAAATAGGACCAGGAAAGAGCTGCATCATCAGTACAATGAGCCTTAATGATATGGATAAGGTAAAGTTTTTGAGACCTCCATTTGCTGACATGGCATGACTCAAATTGAGGAGAAACAGCTGCAAACATCCATTAATAATCGGAACATGGAATGTATGAAGCATGAATCTAGGAAAACTTGAAGTTATCAAAAATGAAATGGACCACATAGTTTTATATCCTAGGCATTAGTGAGCTGAAATGGACTGGTTTTGGCCATTTTGAATCAGACCACCATGTGGTCTACTAAAGAGCTCTGGTAGCATAGTGGCTAAAGCACTTGACTGCTAACCAGAAGGCTGGCGGTTCAAACCCACCAGCCACTCCTCGGAAGGAAGGTT
>NW_006921658.1:9881396-9882553 GCF_000298275.1 Orycteropus afer afer
AGTAGATTGCCCCATCTTCCTTCCGAGGAGTGGCTGGTGGGTTTGAACCGCCAGCCTTCTGGTTAGCAGTCAAGTGCCTTAGGCACTACACTACCAGAGATACAATTAGGATGTGTTAATTATATCACTGATGACTGTAATGCAAAAGTTGGAAATGAAGAAGAATCACTGGTAGTTGGAAAATTTGGCCTTGGTGACAGTAATGATACTGGAAATTGCATGATAGAATTTGGCAAGACCAATGACTTATTCATTGCAAATGCCTTTTTTCAACAACACAAATGGTGGCAATACATGTGGACTTCACCAGATGGAATACACAGGAATCAGATTGACTGTATCTGTGGTAAGAGGGATGGAAAATCTCAATATCTTCAGCCAAAACAAGGCCAGAAGCTGATTGTGCAACAGACTTGCTCATATGCAAGTTCAACTTGAAGTTAAAAACAGTTAAAATAAGTCCACTAGAGCCAAAATATGATCTTGAATATATCACTCCTGAATTTAGAGATCATCTAAAGAATAGATTGGATGCATTGAACACCAATGACTGAAAACCAGAAGAATTGTGGGATGACATGAAGAACATCATCCATGAAGAAAGCAAGAGGTCACTAAAAACATGAGAAAAGAAGAAAAGACCAAAATGGATGACAGAAGAGACTCTGAAACTTGCCCTTGAGGGGAGAGTAGCTGAAGCAAATGTAAGAAATGACAAGATAAAAGAGATAAACAGAAGATTTCAAATAACAGCTTGAGCAGAAAAAGCCAATTACTATACTGAAATGTGCAAAGACTTGGAGTTAGACAACCAAAAGGGAAGAATACATTCAGCATTTCTCAAGCTGAAAGAACTGAGGAAAAAAATTTAAGCCTCGAGTTGAAATTGAAAGATTCTATGGGCAAAATATAGAATGAAGCAGGAAGCATCAAAAGAAGATGGAAAGAATACACAGTCACTGTACCAAAAAGAACTGGTAGATCTTCATCCATTTCAGGAGGTGCCATATGGTATGGAAGGAAGAAATCGAAGCTGCACTGAAGGAATTGGTGAAGAAGAACAAGGCTCCAGGAATTGACGGAATACCCACTGAGATGTTTCAACATACAGATGCCCCATTGGAGGCACTCACTCAGTTATGCCAAGAGATTTGGAA
>NW_006921658.1:9883293-9883848 GCF_000298275.1 Orycteropus afer afer
CAGCATCATGATAAATGGAGAAAAGATTGAGGTTGCCAAAGACTTCACATTGCTTGGTTCTAGAATCGATGCCAGTGGAAGCAGCAATCAGGACATTAGACAATGTACAACACTGGGCAAGTTGGCTTCAAGGGACCTCTTTCAAGTGCTGAGGAGCAAGGATGTCTCCTTGAGGAGTAAGGTGTGCCTGACACAAGGCATGATATTTTCAATTGCCTCATATGCATGTGAGTTCTGGACAATGCATAAGGAAGATCAAAGAAGTATTGCTTTTGAGTTGTGATGCTGGCGAAAAATGGTGAAAGTACCATGGACGGCTAAAAGAACTAACAGATCTGTCCTGGAGGAAGTGCAGCCAGAATGCTCCTTGGAAGAGAGAATGGCCAGACTTCATCTCATTTACTTGGTGATGTTGTCAGAAGAGAACGTTCACTGAGAAGGATGTCACGCTTGGTAAGGTGGAGGGTCGATGAAAGAGGGGAAGGTCATCAAGAGATGGATTGACACAGTGGCTGTGACAATGGGCTCACGTATAGCAAGGATCATGGAGCTGGC
>NW_006921658.1:9884248-9895431 GCF_000298275.1 Orycteropus afer afer
TACAGTAGTCATCCAAAAGATGAAGAGCTTAGGAATAAATCTAACCAGAGATACAAAAGACCTATACAAAAAAAAAAAAAAAAACTACAAAACACTACTACAATAAACAAAAAATGACATACATAAATGGAAGAATATATGCTCGTGATAGGAACTTAATATTTTGAAAATTTCAATACTACCAAAAGCAATCTACAGATATAATGCAAATCCAATCCAGATTCCAACATCATTATTTCAACAGATGGAAAAAGTAATCAACAACTTTACATGGAAAGGAAAGAGACTAAACCCACTGCCATTGAGTCAGTTCTGACTCACAGCGACCCCCATTTGGTTTCTGAGGCAGGTAACTCTTTATGTAAGTAGATTAAGCAAAGCACTATTAAAGTAGAACAAAGTATGAGGTCTCACACCCTCCCATCTCAAAACCTAGTGTATAGCCACAGTAGTCAAAACAGCCTGGTCTTTTTACAATGAAGGACACATAGATCAATGGAACAGAATTGACAACCTAGAAGTAAATTCCTGCATCTATGGACAGCTAATTTTTGACCAAGGGCTGAAACCCATTACATGGGGAAGAGATAGTCATTTTAATAAATGGTGCTGCCAAAACTGGATGTCCATTTGTAGAAAAAAAATGAAACAGGATCTACATTTCTCATCATATATAAAAAATAACTCAAGATGGATCAAAGACCTAAAAGTATAAAGTTCATCAAAAATAGGAACAAATTTAGGGGCCCTAATACATGGCATAAATACAGTATCAAACAGCCTGGTATTGGTACAAGGACAGATACCTTGACTAGTGGAACAGAATTGAGAATCAAGAAATAGATCCATCCACCTATGGTCAGCTGATCTTTGACAAAGGGCCAAAATCCTTTTAATGGGGAAGAGACAGTCTCATTAACAAACAGTGCTGGCAAAACTGGTTATTCATTTGCAGAAATATGAAACAAGATCAATACTTCACATCATACACAAAAACTAGCTCAAGATGGATCAAAAGATTTAAATGTAAAACCTAAAACTATAAAGTTCATTGAAGAGAAAATATGGGCTAATCTAGAGGCCCTAATATATGGCATAAATAGACAATCAAACAAAACTAAAAATGTATGAACAGCAGAAGATATACTAGATGACTGGGACCTTCTAAAAATTAAATTCTTATGTGAATCAAAAGACTTCTCCAAAAGAGTGAAATGATAACCTACAGATTGGGAAATATATATATATTAGGCAATGACGTATCCAACAAGGGATTTGTCTCTAAAATTGATAGAAAACTCAAACACCTCTACATGAAAAAGACAAAAAATCCAATTTTAAAGTGGGTAGAAGACATGAAAAGATATTTCATCAAAGAAGATATTCAGGCAGCCAATAAACACATGAGGAAATGCTCATGATCATTAGCCATCAGAGAGATGAAGATTAAAACAATAATGAGATATTGTCTCACTTCAGTCAGAATAGCAAAGTTCAATAAGACAGAAAATAACAAATGCCGGCAAGGATGTGGAGAGATTGGAACTCTCCTGCATTGCTGGCAGTACTGTAAAATAACTCAACCATTATGGAATATGATACGTTGCTGTTATTAAGTGCCATCAAGTCAGATCCAACTCATAGCAACATTATGTACAGCAGAACAAAACACTGCCTGGTCGTATACCATCCTCACAATCCTTGCCATACTTGAGCCCATTGTTGCAGCGACTGTGTCAATCCATCTCATTTAGGCTCTTCTCCTTTATCGCTGACCCATGATAGCCTGCTCCAGGGAATGGTTCCTTCTGACAACATGACCAAAGTAGGTGAGACTAAGTTTAGCCATTCTTGCTTCCAAGAAGCATTCATTCCAGCTGCACCTCTTCCAGGACAGATCTGTTCATTCTTCTAGTAGTCTGTGGTACTTTCAGTATTCTTTGTCAACACCACAACTCAAAAGCATTAACTCTTCTTCAATCTTCATTGTTCACTGTCCAGCTTTCACAAGCATATGAGGAGATTAAAAATACCATGGCTTGGGTTAGGCACACCTTTGTCTTCAAAGTGATATCTTTGCCTCTTAACATTTTAAAGAGGTCTTTTGCAGCAGATATGTCCAGTGCAATTCAACATCTGATGTTTTGACTGCTCTTTCCAGGGTGTTGATTGTGGATCTAAGTAATAGGAAATCTTTGACAACTTCAATCGTTTCTCCATTTATCATGATACTGCCTATTGAACCAGGTGTAAGGATTTTCATTTTCTTTATGTTGAGGTGTAATCCATATTGCAGACTGTAGTCTTTAATCTTCATCAGTAAGGAAAACAATATAGCACTTCCTTAAAAAGTTAGAAATAGAGATACCATTTGATCCAGCAATCCCACTGGAAGATATATATTCTAAAGAAGTGAGAGCTCAGACATGAATAGATATATGCACACCCATGTTCCTCACAGCACTATTCACAATAGCAAAGAGATGGAAACAACCTAAGTGCCCATGATCAGATGAATGGATAATCAAACCATGGTACATGCACACAATGGAATACTATGAAACACTAAAGAATAATGAAGAATCCACAAAACACCTCATAACATGGATGATCTTGGAAGTAATTATGCTGAGTGAAATAAGTCAATCACAAAAGGCCAAATATTGTATGAGTCTACTACTGGAAAATGTCAAGGAAGGTTTACATATGAAAGGAAACGTTCTTTGTTGGTTACCAGGGATGGGAGGCAAAGCAGGGGAGGATTTTCTAGATAGGTAAGAGACAAGTGATCGATGTTTATCAAGTATTATTCAGAATAACCAAAAGATGGAAAAAATTTTATGCCCATCAACAGATGAATGGATAACAAACTATGGTACGTATACACAATGGACTACTACACAACAATTAAAGAACAATGAGGAATCTGTGAAACACCGCAAAAGATGGATGAACTTAGAAGATCACAAAAGGACAAATATTGTATAAGACCACTACTATAAAAAGTCAAGAAACACTTCACACACAAAAAGAAACATTATTTGAATGTTATCAGAGGTGGGAGGGGAAGGGAGTGTAAATCACTGACTAGAAGGTAGACACATATTAACTTGGGCAAAGGGAAAGGCCATATAGAATAAGGGGGAAGTCAACACAAAATCAGCAAGGAAAATAAAGACACTGGAAAGTGAACAGAAGTTAAAGACAACAAAGGTAAATAGTATTCAATAACAATCTACAAGTGGATACATAGGTAGACATGCATGCTGAACAGGTGTGGGCAGGTGAATGGGAATATACCCACAAATACATGTAAGTCTGACAAAGGATATGTCTACATATTTATTTTTAAATGCTACAAATAAATCTATGGATGTAATGAAGCATACAGGGGGCAAAGTTATGAAAATTTCTTAGCTATAACCAAACACTTTGAGGGAATGAGTCAGACTTGGTACTCAGGATCAGAGTCAGGGGACATCAAGGTCAACTGGCAATAATATTGTCCATAAAGACAATGTGCTGTATCCTCCTTGGTGAGTAGTGATGGGGGTCTTAAAAGATTGTGAGTGCCCATCTAAAGTGCAACTATTGCTTGCTTGCCATCTAATGCAAAGAAGAGTGAAGAAAATCAAAGATGCAAGGAAAAAATTACTCCAAAGGAATAATGGACCATGTGAATCGCAGCCTCCAAAAACCTGAGACCAGAAGAAGTACGTGGTGCCTGGCTACCTTTGCTGACCACTCTGAAAGGGATCACAATAGGGAGTCATGGTTAGAGTGAGAGAAAAATGTGAAACAAAACTAAAAAAAAAAAAAAAAAGATCAGGCTAACTGGTCTGATAGAGATTGATGGAACCCCCAAGACCATGATCTTTAGACGCCCTTCTAGCCTGGAACTGAGTTCACCCCTGCAACTTTAAGCCAAACAATAGACAGGGCAATTAGGGAGGTATGCATCCTGTAAAACAATTTACCATAAGAGATCAAAAGGGCAGGATTTGCCCAGGGGACAGCTCAGAGGGCAGAAAGGGATAAGAAAGAAGGACTGAGAGGAAGTGGGAAGAGTGCTGTTACCTTGTGGGGATTGCAAGTAATGTCACAAAACAAAATGTGTATGGATTGTTGAATGGAAAACCAATTTGCTCTTAAAGTTTCACCCAAATCACAATAAAAAGTTAATGAAGAAATAAATCAATAAAGCCAACCACTTATGGTATTTGTACTACAGAAACACTAGGAAAATAAGACATGCCACTTTGTTGAGTAGTTGAGATGCAGAAATGAAGACTGGGCAAAAGCACTGCCTGTAGTCTGTTTTCTCAGGAAGAGGACAGAGTAAATGGCAGGCCAATAACTTGTCTAGGACACATAGTTTCAAACTCTCTGGTCTCATTGAATCACTACATAAGAAACAGCATCGTTGAGAAATATAGTGTAGAAGAAAGTACAAGAACTCTACACATGTATGAGTAAGAAAACTTCTAGATCTTTTTCAGTTTTATCTTCTTAAAAGCTGGGCTGAAAATATTCAACTTCCATGATGGTTTTAAGAATTTAAAAGCCAAGGACATAGAATTATGATGTGAGTGACATTCTCTTCCTCTGAAGCATGCAATCATACATATATAGTCTTTAATAAGACTTTAATAAGACATATATTGTCTTTAAGTAAGATCATCTCCTTCTTAGGTAAGTCATGGGTCTGGCTACTCCTTTGGGCCTAGATTAGAGAAAGCGTAGTAACAACACCTAATGCTTCCTGAGACTTTACCTGTATTAATTCCTTTGGTATCTGTATCGTGTTTCATTATCCTTCGTAACACTTATCCACCTGACACTATATATTTACTTGTTTAGAATACGTTTCCCCCTTTAGAATATAGTCTCTACAAGGGCAGGAACTTTGTGTTATTCATTTTTATAACCTCACTATTTGGAAGAATACTTGACAATTAGTAGCCCTATTTAAATATTTCGGAAGGAAGATGGGGCAATCTACTTCCGTAGTGATACTGCCTTGGAAACCCAAGAAGGGGTCGCTGTGAGTCGGGTCCGACTCGACGGCACATAACAACAGCAACAACACTTAAATATTTGTTGAATGAATAAATTTAATCCCCCAACAACATATGAGATTGGTACTATTATTCCTACTTTTATTACTTCTTATTTCTAATAAGGAAACTGAGGTACTGAGGAATCAAGTAAATTGCCCATAAAACCAAACCAAACCAAACTCACTGCCGTTTAGTTGGTTCTGACTCATGGCGACCCCTCCTAGGGGTTCTGAGGCAGTATCTCTACAGAAGTAGATTGCCCAGTCTTCCTAACCAAGAGTGGCTAGTGGGTTTGAACTGCCAGCGTTCCGATTAGCAGTCAAATGCCTTAGGCACTATGCCACCAGAGCTCTCGGTTACATTGCTCATAGTTACAGAATAGTTAAATTGCCCATAAAAAAATAACTCACTGACATTGAGTGGGATCCAACTCATAGCTACCCCTCCTTGGGTTTCCAAGGCCTCATCACTATGGGAGTAGATTGCCCAATCTTCCTTCTGAGGAGTGACTGATTCTGGTTAGCAATTACATGCCTTAGATACTATGCCACCAGAGCTCCCAAATTCCCCATAGTTATACAATAAGTAGGAAGTGGAGTCCAATTCAAACTCAAGCCGACCCTAACTCTCTCATTCTTAACCGCTGTACTCTATAGCCTCTCAGAATGCTGCCTAGGTGCTCTGGGCAGGAAGCTTTTCTTCAAGCCCATTCCTATTTGGATCAGATTCAGACCTGGTCAATTAAAAAAAAAAAAAAAGAAAGAAAGAATTTTTCCCTTGGAACTGATGCTATCCATGTCACCAGCAGCACAATTTTTATACGCCCCCCCTCCCTGAAGTGGGAGCCACCACCTATCTTTCAGTTTGTTCTGCTCTGGTGGCTTGCATGTTGTTACAATGCTGGAAGCTATGCCACTGATATTTCAAACGCCAGCAGAGTCACTGCAAAAACGGCAAGGAGGCCACATGTTCTGACCTCCTCTAATCCCACAAGAGGAAGACAGGATTACCAGCAGTAACCCAAGGCCCATTACTGCAAGGCTAGACATGCTGCCTCCCTCCAGCAGAGTCACCCATGGTGGACATGTTTCAGCAGAGCTTCCAGACTAAAGCAGACTAGGAAGAAAGACCAATGGAAACCCTATCCAACAGAATATTGTCTGATACAGCTCTGGAAGATGAGTCCCCTAGGTTGGAAGGCAGTCAAAAACACAGTGGCTGCAACAGTGGCCTGAAGCACACAATGATGATGGAGATGGTGTAGACTTGGGGAATGTCTTTTACACAGGGTCACCATGAGGTTGAGCCAACTTGACAGCAAATAACAAGCAGAAGAAGTGTTAGCACCCTGGCAATCACAACATCCACAGCCCACCTGGTCAGAGGAAATTGTCATGTCCAGGGAAACAATCCATCAATGCAGCCCTGGCACCTCAGCTGCACGGATAAAATATCAGGATCTCAGCCATTTAAGGTGAATGACCCTGAGCAGGAATTGCCCAATGATTCTATAACCTGAACTATTGTGCGGAGGCCTTTTCAACAACTGATTTATGTTTTCCAAAAGATGAACCATTAGTTCTTCAGAAGCAATGAGGAAAAACGTGCCCCACATCGGCATGTCCTGACTGAGGAGTGCTGGGTTTACTTCACTGGCAGGCTGTTAGAATTGTCATGCAAAGATCGTGTCAGAGGAAATACCTTCAGGTATGTCTAAGTCAATATAAAATCTTCAAAGAACAGAAGTGGCTGGAGACAAAAGAAGTTTTCAAGTTGGGCAGTAATATTTTTTTGTCAGAAGTAAATATGTGAAGAGAAGAATAATGATAGAATTTGCATAGGATCAGAATTACACATTTGAATAAGGTTTGTATAATACAACTTCTACCACTGAACCACCATTGCCCCCTGGCCAAAGTTATTTCTACTTAATCTCCAAACATCTATCAAGTCTCTATTTTATACAAAGCACTGTGCACATTTCTTAGTTGCAAAGATGAGTGAACCTGAATTGGTACAATGTAATTAAGTGCTACAACAGATGAGTATGAATAAATAGCTAAAACTATGAAGCAGAAAATTTTGTAAAGAAGTAAATAAGAAAAAGAATCAGACAGACACTAAACTCAAGCAATTACCAATCTAGTTGATTCTTCTTAATAAATATGAAAAGCTTCCTATCCCTATGAGGCCAAATAAGGCACATGCATGGAATGTTCCCTGGTAGTTAAGAGTAAAGTCTCTGAGCCCAGACTGTAGGTCCATCACATAATAGCTGTGTAAGTGATTCAACCTTTCTGAGCCTCAGTTTCCTTATCTACAAAATGGGCATAATAATACTACCTCATAGCATTAGTGTGAAGATACCAAATCAAAAACCAAACTTACTGCCATCAAGTCAATTCCGACTCGTGGTGACCCTCATTGGGCTGCAAATCTTCTCAGAAGTAGATTGCCCCATCTTTCTTCCTCAGAGCCACTGGTGGGTTTGAACCACTGACCTTCTGGCTGGCAGCCAGATGCCTTACCCAATACGCCAGCAGAACTCCTTAGTGTGAAGATACAGTGAGTTAATATATGAGCAGCACTTCGAATAGTGTCTGGCACACAGTATGCTCTCAATAGTATCTGCTATTTTTATTATCAGAGGTTCCTTGAACAACAAAGCTTTTCAACAATTAAAACAAAAAAATCCTTTCAAGAGGAGTTTTCTAATAAGAATTAGAAGTTTAAACTGTTAAATATTCTAGAGAATCGAGTGCTGTACTAAGGCTAGTGAATCAGCACTTCTGGCTTCCTTGTTTGTTGTTGTTGTTATGTGCCTTCGAGTCGGACCCGACTCATAGTGACCCCTCCTTGGGTTTCTGAGGCAGTATCTCTACAGAAGTAGATTGCCCCATCTTCCTTCCGAGGAGTGGCTGGTGGGTTTGAACCGCCAGCCTTCTGGTTAGCAGTCAAGTGCCTTAGGCCCTATGCTACCAGAGTTCCTGGCTCCCTTGTTTACTCCCAGTCTTTTCAGAAACACTGATTAACATACTCAGAGGAAGAGTCTAAAATGAATTTAAATGACAGGGAAAATAATAAACCTTCCTGAAAGCAACTGAAGGCAATTTTATTAAAGGTTTACTTTATAACAACCTGATAACATGATATTTTTAGGGGAGGAGCAGAAAGAAAAAGCAGATCTGTATGTACCAGACCCCACAGATCCACAGATAGAGTTAGTATTCAATCTTTTCTGGTACATCTCTCTGCCTTTCTCAAAGTCTCCACCAGGCATGGTACAGGGATAGAGGACACCTAGCCATGTGGTCTCAGGCATATGACGAACTTACTGTGATGACCTACACATGTTACTCAATTTCTGGATACCTCAGTGAAGAGGCACTTACACCAAAGGGAAATGTGACCTTTCGTACGGGCATGTAAGTCCAAGCTTAGTAAGTGAAAGAACTAATAGTTTGTCTTGGACTACCTTTGAGAGGTTATCTAAGTGTTTGACAATCTTTTATTTGATTAAGGCAGTTTTTAGTGGTGTTGCCAGTTTAAAAGCAGTTTGTATCTTGAGACATCTATTATCTAGAAATGTTAAAGTACAACATAACCACCACCCTATAATTGAATGTGGCTGGTTTGGGATTCCCCCCCCAAAAAATTTTACTTATTTTGTTCTTGTTCAGAATATACACAGCAATTCCGCACTTACTATGTGTACCAATTTAGTGACATTGATTACATTCTTCAAGTTATGCGACCTTTCTCATCTTCCTTTCCTGAGTTGTTCCTCTTACATTAACATGGGTTCACTGCCCACTAAGGTTACTATCTAGCCTTTTAAGCTTCTGTTGTTCATTTGATCCCACATAGATAGTTCTTAAAAGAGCATAAGCTCAAGGCAGACATTTTTTTACTAGTTAAGTTAGTTTGGTTTTAAGAAGACTTTAGAGGATATTTTTGGTTTGAAGTTTCAATATCATCTCAGGGCAATCATTTCAGGGGTTCACCCAATTTTCATGGCCCCAGGAAGTCTGGAATCAATGGGAATTTTATATTCTGTTCTGCATTTTCCCTCTTTTGATCAAGACTTTTCTATAGAATCTTTTATTAAAATATTCAGTAATGGTAGCTGGCATCATCTAGTTCTACTGGTCTCATGGCAGAGTTGGCAGTTGCTCGTGGAGGCACTTAGTTACACACTCCATATCCTCTTCCTATTCCTGAATCTCCTTCTACCTCTGTTGCTTCAAGTAGAATAGAGACCATTTGTTGTTTCTTGGATGGCTTCTTGCAAGCTTTTAAGACTGATTATGGATTTTTAAATAATAATAATAATAATTGATATTAGAAAAGCATAAGAGAGCTTCGAGAGAAACAAAGAGAAAGCAAATCTTCAGAAACAGCTGGGTATTTCTACTCAATGTTTTGAAGCATCAATTAGTTTGTACCTAGAAAAAAAATTGGCATTAATATGTTTTCTTATGTAGATAAAAATATCAAATATTAAAAACTTAAGTATAATTTTAAAAATGTTATTGGACTTTCTAGGGCTTCTGTATCTATTTATGATCACGAATACCTTCATAAGATTCACTTTTTACCTTATAAATTCCCAGTAGATATTTGAAGGCCACAGAAGATGAGAAACACCACGTCCTTTACAGAATAATCATGGAGTCTAAAAACCACTTAACTCCAGGACCTCTTATCAGAGCACTTACTACAGTGAGAAGTCTCAGTAATCATTTAACACAATTTTCCACAGGGAAAAGTTTCTTCTTAGTAAAATGGCAAGTATTCCTTTGAAACCTTTGTTGTTGTTGTTGGGTCTGTTGCATTGATTCCGACTCATAGCACCCCTATGTGCCAGTGTAGAACTGCCCCAATAGGGCTCTAGGGTATAGTTTTTATGGGAGCAGATTGCCAGTCCTTTCTCCCACAGAGCTACTGGGTGGATTTGAACCACCAGCCTTTTGGTTAGCAGCTAAGTGTTTAACCATAACATCACCAGGACTCCTCTTGAAACCTTTAAAACCATTTCTATCAAATCTATTTCAGCTCATAGCAATCCTACAGGACAAAGTAGAATAGAAATGCCCCATAGAGTTTTCAAGGCTGTAATCTTCATGGGTTGTGGCATAGTGCCTAAGACATTTGACTGCTAACCAGAAGGCTGGTGGTTCAAACCTACCAGCCACTCCTCAGAAAGAAGGTTGGGCAATCTATTTTCGTAGTGATACCACCTCAGAAACCCAAGGAGGGGTTGCTATGAGTCAGATTCGACTCCATGGCAGTGAGTTTGGTTTTGAATGGGTGAAGCCCCGGTGGTGCTGTGTTTAAAGTGCTTAGGTGCTAACTAGAAAGTTAGTGATTCAAACGCATCAGCCCCTCCATAGGAGAGAGATGTAGCAATCTGCTTCCATAAAGATTTACAGCTTCAAAAACCCCATGAGGCAGTTAAGACTCTAACCTATAGGGTCACTGTGAGTCAGAATCAACTTGATGACAATGGGTCAATCTTTATGGAAGCAGACTGCCATATTTTTCTCCCACGGAGTGTCTGGTAGGTTCAAATCACCAACTTTTTGATTAGCAACCAAGCACTTAAACACTGTGTCACCAGGTCTCCTTTGAAACTTTCACCACATGTAAAATAATAATTTGAGCAAGTCCAAGAAACACATAAATCTGAAGCAGCAGGCGTACTGTGCCTAGGCCAATGTCTGGCACTTAGCAGGCGCTCAGTAAATGCTCCTTAGAACCAATAATCCTGAGGACTAATGAGTGAAGAATCCAGAACTAAACTCCTTAACTCAAGTATTATTCAATTATCAAAAGCCCCATCTGCTGGTCAGATAGAATTCGGTTGCAGTACTGCAGATAGTGATTCAAAAACCCATGAGTCAGGAAATTAGAAAAGATAAAAACAATATCAGAAGTGAATACGACGCTAGAGATCATCATTTTACAAATAAAGAAGTTTATTGTTTTACACATTCCTACCCAGGAGCTCTGGTAGCATAGTGGCTAAGACACGTGCCTGCTAACCAGACGGCTGGTGGTTCAAACCCACCAGCCACTTCTCGGAAGGAAGGTTGGGCAATCCTACTTCCGTAGTGATACTGC
>NW_006921658.1:9895638-9900556 GCF_000298275.1 Orycteropus afer afer
CAACAACCCAGTCCAGAAGAAAGTCAAATCATATCTCAAAATTATGATTCTAGTGTAGGAAGTCTGAAAAATAATGAATGTGAGACAGAAAGTGATTACGGAATTTTCTAAAATGGAAGTATTCCATATATTAAAGATTCTTCCTGGATTAAAATTGCTATCTGTTCTTCTCAGGGAAAAGGGTGATATGGGAGTTTGGACTTGAAGCCAAGCTCCCACCACTACTTAGCAGTTTCTTGTCTGAAATAAAGTGTGAATAACAATCTTCACCATGATGAGAAATCCCTTTTTAAAGCACAATGCTGGCACACAGTTGTTGTTGTTGTTAGGTGCTATCAAGTTGGTTTGGAACCTTATGTACAACTGTGACCTTATGTACAACAGAATGAAACACTGCCCAGTCCTGCACCATTCTCACAATCATTGCTATTGTTAAGCCCATTGTTGCAGCCACTATGTCAATTTTTCTTGTTGAAGATCTTCCTCTTTTTCACGGACCTTCTGCTTTACCAGGCATGAGGTCCTTCTCCAGGGGCTGGTCCCTCCCGATAACATGTCCAAAGTACATGAGACGAAGCCTCACCACCCTCCTTTCTAAGAAACATTTTGGCTGTATTTCTTCCAAGAAAGATTTGTTTGTTCTTCTTTGAGTCCAATGTATAGTCAATGTTCTTTGCCACCACCATAATTCAAAGGCATCACTACTTTGGTCTTCCTTATTCATTGCCCAGCTTTTGCATGCATAGGAAGTGATTGAAGAAACCAAGGCTTGGGTCAGGTGCACCTTAGCCTTCAAAGTGACATCTTTGCTTTTTAACACTATAAAGAGGTCTTTTGCAGCAGATTTACCGATGCAATACATCATTTGATTTCTCAATTGCTGGTTCTATGGACATTGATTGTGGATCCAAGTGAGATGAAATCTTTGACAATTTAAATCTTTTCTCCATTTATCATGATGTTGTTTATTGGTTCAGTTGTGAGGTGTTTGTTTTGTTTTTTATGGTGAGGTGTAATCCATGCTGAAGGATCTTTGATCTTCATCGATAAGTGCTTCAAGTCCTCTTTGTTTCAGTAAGCAAAGTTGTGTCATATGTGTATTGCAAGTTGTTAATGAGTCTTCTTCCAATCCTGATGAATGTGGTTTTTTTTCATACACTCAAGCTTCTAAGAGTATTTTCTCTGCATACAGATTGAATAAGTGTGGTGAAAGGATACACACAGTAGGAACCCCAAAATTGTATGAAGAGAAAGAGGTACTATGGTTGTTGCTATTATTAAAATTGTGGAATAACATTAAATTTTCTAGATATCTAACAACAGGATTGTTAAGAGAACTGAGGTAATGTATGTGGAAGTTACTTAAAAATTGAACAAGTATAATAGAACTGAAAGTTTTATGAGTTAAACACAGAGAGATTAAGTGATGATGTACCAAAGATTACACTCTTAATCATCAATTTAACAATAAAATCTTTTTTAAAAAAAGTAAATGAGGTACATTCACATTTCTTGGATAAACTGTTTTTGAAAACACAAGTTTCCATTTGCTGCATGTAAGGACTGTTCTGGGCTATTTCCTCTAACCTCGGCTCAAAAATGGAACAATTCCTTCTTTATTTCATCTCTCTCTTCTCACATGTTATTGTAGACAGCAAGAGGAGGCTAGTTGACTCTACACTCTGCCCAGAAATCTCCCAGCCAGATCCATGAGTGCATTAGGTACTCTTTCTATTTTCCATGTTACCTCAGGAAACAATGTTAGCAAACATTGTACTTGTACAGAACCATAGTCTCTTTTCTTCAGCCTCTGATGTCTTTTTCCTCAGTCTCAGGCGCTGATCAAAAGTGCCTTGAGGACCTTCTGGCTGTCACTAATAGTCTTCTTGAGGGGCTTCCAGCTTGAATTATTGTCTCTACAAGACCCTGCTAGTTTCCATCCACCATGCAATCCCAAAGCCAATGTTACATTTCTCTTCCACTTATCTTTTGATGTATGAAAAACCATGTTAAAACTTTGTGGCTAAAATAAACTATCGATATTTTCTAATATCTCCCAAGGTTGTGTAGTTTGATTGGGCTCTGCTGGGATGTTCTTCCTTGGGCTGTCTATCTCTCATGCATTTGTAGTCAGAGGGCACCTGGGGCTGGATGGTGGCTGCCAGTTAGAGCTCAGCTGGGGTTGACAGGATCAGTCACATGTTATTTCTCCATGTGGCTTGGGCTTCTCACAGCCTAGCAGCTGGGTAAAAAAATGGTATATCTCAAGAAACAGAATTCTACAAGGCAGGAAGCAGAAGCTTCTATGCCAGTTAAAAACTATGCCCAGCATTGGCACGGTGTCACTTCTGCCATCTTCTATGGACAAAGCTGTCACAGGATTAGCCAGGTTTCCAAGGCTAGAGAAATGGTCTGTACCATTTGATGGGGAGTGACACTTTATATAAAGTCCTGTGGGATAGATGCTATTGTTGTTGCCATCGTTAGCAATCCAAATAAGACAAGAAACGAAGAAAATAAGAAACATTGAAAAAGTGAGACAAACAGTACCAATTGAGGAGATACGTATTTTTAAAAGTTCAGATATGTGATGATCCCTTTTGTGAAATAGACTAGACCTACTCATTAAAAGACAAAAATTGTCAAAGTGAAAAAAGCAATAAAGCTGTATGATATTCACAAGAGACACTCCTAAAATGGAAGAACAAAGAAAGGTTCAAAGAAAGTGATAGAAAGGTATGCTTGGTGAATTCCAACCTACAAAGAGTTGAATTAGCTATATTAACACAAGATTGACATGAGACTTTAGGCCAAAAAAATAATTAATTCAATACCACTACATAATGACAAAAACTTCAATTCACCAGAAAGATATGACAATCAAATTTTATAAAACTGAAAACATTGAAAAAAAAAATTTATGATCATAGTGGAAGACACAATATACAACTTTAAATTATTTTGGGCCAACCAGTGACTCAAAAGCAAACAAAACTAAACAACATTAACTATTCAGGCATGTGTGTAACATGTATCTTTTAAATTTTTAAAAAAAGCAAAGATGGCTGGTGGGATTATAAAATGGTACAACCATTGTGGCAAACGGTATGGCATTTCCTTAAAAAACTGAAAATAAACGTACCATTTGACCCAGCAATTCCATTACTAGGCATATATCCTAAAGAGGTGAGAGTGCACAGACATATGCATACCTATATTCATCGCTGCACAATTCACCAAAGCAAAGAGATGGAAACAACCTAAATGCCCATCAATGGATGAGTGGATAACCAAATTATGGTATATCCACACAATGGAATACTATGCCACATTAAAGAACAATAAGGGATATGCAAATTATCTCGCAACGTGGATGAACCTGGAGGACATTATGCTGAGTGAAGTAAGTCAATCGCAGAAGGTCAAGTACTGTATGAGCCCATTACTGTAAAAAAGACAGAGAAGGCTTTGCTTGGGAAAGGGAACTCACCTAGTAGGTTACCGGGATGGGGAGGGAAGGGCAGGGATTAATTTTGGGCTAGTTGGGGCCTACACACTGACATAGGTAGGGGAAGGGATATATGGGAAGGATCTGTGACCACCATAATAACATTAGGAAATGGGAAGACACCAAATTGTGCACACAAGAGATAGACAATAGATGGTAATACCAACCAAACACTAGGCTATACAGGTAAACACATAACCAACTGAGATGATCAGATGGGGGTCAGTGAACAGAAGTATACTCTAGACTGAGATTAGATTCAGCTGAGGCTAATCTTGCACAGACACCAGTGATACAAAATACCTGCAGTCCTTACAGAAACAATAGAAGACAGACACAGAGTAATCTCTCACAGACAACCAGACACCATGGGAGAGAGATCCAATGCCTCTGGACCATAGCACTGGGGGACACCAGACTCCATTGGCACAACAAAATACATAAAAGTGTTGCTCCACATCCTACATCATTGGTGAGTAGTGACTCGAGTCTTAAAAGCTTTCAAGTGGCCATCTAAGATGCAGATAACGGTCTCCTTGCATCGGAAGTGAAGCAGAACGCAAAAGGGGGGGGGCATTTAGAAGCAATCAGCCCTAGGACATGATGGCCCTCGAGACTAGAAGAACTAGACGGTGCCTGGCTACCAATGCCAACCACTCAGAAAAGGATTAAATCTGGAGATCCTGGATAGAGTGGGAGGGAAAACATGGAACAAAATCCAAAAACTCAATAACGACCAGAATTACTGGTCAGATGAAATCTGGTGAGACCCCTAATACTATGACCCTGGAATACATTCAGCACCTGGAATAAAACTCACCCCCAGGGGCGGGCTCTCAGCCCAATAGTTAACAAGATGTACACGCAGACCACTCAACCCAGGATGATGCACCCACATACTCTATAGGAATACATCCCTTACAGCAATAGACCATGGACACCAGAGGACCAACATTCAAACTGAGGAAATGCAGGACAAACAGGAGTGCACAAATATGAGAGGCACAGGGGGAGGGTTACAGGGTAGGGAGGGGAGGAGACTGGGTTAGGGTTGGACATGGCAAATGGGGAATGAAACTAAATGTACATGCTACGTTGAATTTAACACAAGCTCTTAAAATTAAAATAATGATAATAATAAAAAAAGCAAAGATGATAAGCATATAATTCAGGGGCGTGATACCTCTACAGGAAGGCAAGAGAATGGATAAGGTTGAGTACAAAGATAGACTCAATAGTATCGTAGTATCAGTAATATTTTAATTCTTTATTGGGTTATGAGTTCACAGGACTTTATTATACTTCACAACTTATGCTTCATATATATTTATCACATTCTTTTGAATATATTATTTAATAAAAATCTTAATATTAAAAATGAAATCAAGAGGTAACAAAGTAAGATATTTA
>NW_006921658.1:9901136-9918271 GCF_000298275.1 Orycteropus afer afer
AAAAAACCTCACTACCATCAAGTTGATTCTGACTCATAGTGGCCCTGCTCCATTGGGTTTCCAAGGCTGTAAATCTTTACAGAGGCACACTGCCTCGACTTTCTTCTATAAAGCAGCTGGTACGTCCGAACCACTGGCCTTTTGGTTAACAGACAAATGCCTTAATCATTACACCACCAGAGCTCCTTGCATAGTAGCAAAGGTGATGAATTTGGGAGACAGAAAAACTTGAGTTTTAATTCTGGATCAAACATTACTTAGTGTGTGATCTTGGTCATGTTGCTGTCTTCTCTGACATTTGGTTCTCACATGTATAAACTAAAAACCACAGTGTTGTGGTGTAGATGAAATAATATATGTAGAGTTCGACACAGTTTCTAACACAGAATGTATATATACTTTATTACTCTTCTTATTATAACTTAAATCCTCAATTGGTTTATGACTCAAAAGATGAAATGTCACTATTAGAAGAAACAGCTGTCCCTGGATTTGTGTATTTTGTTCTCATTTGTCCACCATCGTTGGCCTCTGGCATGATCTCACATGACCCACTGCAATGTCAAAGCACAGTACTCAATGTCAGTGAGCTTGACATAACCAGATTATGATTAGTTAGGTAAAGAGCTCACACTTTCAAAAAACCCCCCACAAAACCCTGGCTTTGAAAAAAAAATTTCATTAAAACATAGTATTTACATTGTATGAATTGCCATGTCACAAAATTGTATTGTTGAATAGAAAACAACTTTGCTCTGTAAACTTGCACCCAAATCACAATATAAATAAATAAAACATAAAGAAAATGCACAAATATTAAGTGTACAACTGAAATTAACATTTATAAGTAGTATCCAGATCAAGAAACATTATCAGCCCCCAAAAAGCTCTCCCCATGTCCCCTTCTGGCCACTAGCCCCACCTCTCAGGGATAACCACTATCCCAACTGCTAACACCATGAGGAAGAGTGACTTTTTTTTTTTTTTAATTGTGGTAATATATATAACCAGAAGGCTGGCAGTTCAAACCCACCAGCCACTCCTTGAAAGGAAGGTTGGGCAATTTACTTCTGTAGTGATATCGCCTCGGAAACCCAAGGAGGGGTCGCTATGAGTCGGGGCCGACTCAGTGGCACATAACAACAACAACAATATATATATAACATAAAATTTACCATTGTAATCATTTTTTAAGTATTCAATTCAGTGGCATTCATTAGTCACAATGTTGTGCAACCTTCAGAGTCATCTACTTCCAAAACATGTTCCCTAAACAGAAGACTGACATTTAAGCATCTAATTAGAATATGGGATGAGAAGTGCTTGATGTTCTAACAGAAAGTTCATGGGTTTTAGAGCTAGGCAGACTTCAATTCAATCCCAACGGATCCCTGTGAAATGGAGACAATAATGTCTACCAGACTGAATTGCTGTAAAGGTTGGAAATATGTATTAGGTACTCAGCATAGTAACTTCCCTTATCAACGCAGCCTGCTCTTTCATTTTATGACACTAGAAGATCCAGAAGGTGGTTGGGGCCCTACTTAGGATTAAATGACATAATAGATGTAAGGGTACTTGTTAAGTTGAAGCATATTATTACACAAGTGTAAATTGTTATGTGAAAATATACAGGGCAGAATTTGCTGTGTGGGGTTAAAATTGTTAGATTTTTTCCTTTCATCTCTACCAGTTAAGAGAGTACAGCCATTACTGAAGATTGAATTTCAGCCCTTCCAACCTGAGTTCTGTTTAAGTCCTGTTATCCTGTTAACCTGGTCAGATCTTGAGAGGTCTGTGTTTAGACTGGCGCTCACACTCTGCTGTCAAGAGAATAGTCTTGTTCTGAGGTTGAGCAATTGCCAACGTAAGCACTTCATGGCATGTGTGCAGGTTCATCCTCGACAGGAGGCATCTGAAGAAATGGACTTTATGAAAGGAGATGCCATCCATTAACCAAAGGCAGATCCCTGGCCTTCATTTAAGGGCTTGGCGTCATGCTGCTAAAAAACTATTTCCACCCTGCAATGGATGCAACATAAATCATAAAAACACTTTCTAAATGGACATAAAAATAAAAGCAGACATTCCATGCTTCAACTATATTTATCACACATGCCTGTGTGCACATTTTCACCCCTCCCATCCCCAGAGGAGAGCGTATAATCATGCATTAAATAAAACTACACAGTGGGAGGGAAGATATAACTAGAGATACGTTCAGCACTAGCATTTATGGAGCCCCTAATACGTTCCAGAGGCTGTGCATTATCTCATTTAGTTCTCAGAGCAATACTAGAAGGTAGCTATTGTTATCTTCATTTTACTAAAAGGAAAATGAGACTCAGAGAATTGAAATAACTTGCCCAAGGTGGTAACACTGGTAATTGGAAGAACTGGAATTTGAATCCAAATCCAACTAACCCCAAAGCCTGAGCTCCCAATCACTCATAGTCTTGTCCTTCTAGATTCATAAGGAACCATTGCTGAAACAATCACATTAACATAGCTATGAGATGGAAACCAGACTTTCTGGAACCATGGAGGATGGATGAATCTCTGAAACCATTGCCCTGAGATAATCTTCAAAGTATCCCCTGAAGTCATCTCAAAATTGAACAACAGTTTAGCTGAACTACTGAAAAAGGTCTGCCTTGAGTATTATGCTCTCATAAGATCTAGCTAGCTATATGATCAAACTGAAAACAGCAACTCAAAAGATTAGATGGGAAACTTAGGGGGCAGGGGAGGAACAATTGGGCAAAGAGGGTGAGAATGGTTGCCACGACTCAAAAGAATGGAATCAATGTCAGTGAATTGTACATGTAGAAATTGTTGAACTGTATTGTTCTGCTGTGTATACTCTCACCACCAACAACAAAGCTATGAGAAGTATGTAGCCACTAAAATAGCAAAACTGATCTAAGAACCCCAGAACCAGTAGGTACTCTTCCAAAGACTTTTTTTTTAAAAAAAAAGAACATAGACAACATAGAGTGCAATGAGAGGTGATAATAAAGAAACTAGTCTCCATGTTTCTGAGCCTCAGAGAGACTAGATATGGTGAACCTGAAAAAGGGAGGCATGTGAGACAGTTTTAATATTTGCAATGTTGGCTGTCCTTATGCAGTATAGTTAGATATGTTCCATATAGACACAAGAGGTGGAACTGAAACCAATTAACTAACAACAACAACAACCAAAAAAAATGTTCTGAGAGACAAAAAGATACAAAGAGGGATGGACTGCATTGTGATGTAAGGAGTCTCCCAAGACTGGAAGGTTCAATAGAAGGTAGAGGACAACTCATCATGGATAATGAAATTAGGATTTGAATCGGTCACAGTAGTGAGAGGGTTAAGCAATGTGTCAAGAGAATTGACACACAATCTGTGTTATCCCTCCAGACTATTCTGACACGGTAAAGTTTGAGAGCTATTGGTTACAGCAGTGCTGTCCAGTAGAAATACGTGAGCCACATTTGAATTTATAATTTAAAATTTCTAGTAGCCACATTTAAAAAAGTAAAAAGGAACAAGTGAAATTAATTTTAATATTTTATTTAACCCAATATATTCAAAATATCATTTCAGTACATAATCAATATAAAAATACTGAAATACTTTACATTCTTTTTTATTTTTGCACTAAGTCTTAAACATCCAATGTGTATTTTATACATACAGCATATCTCAATTCAAGCTAGCAGTATTTCAAGTGTACAGTAGCCACATGGGGTTAGTAGCTACCATACATGGACAAAAACCTAAAAACAAAACTGCCATCAAAGAGACCCTATACCACATTGTAGAACTGCCCCCATAGGGTTTCCAAGACTGTAAATCTTTACAGAAGCAAACTGCCTCATCTTTCTCCCATGGGGCAGCTGGTGAATTCAAACCAATGAACTTTTGGTTAACAGCCAAATGCTTTAACCATTACACCATCAGAAGTCCTGTACATGATAGCTGCAGTATAATTCAGTTATGTTTGGTCTTTGGGATGGCACAGATTGTCAATATTTTAAATTTACTTAATTCTAATTCTAGAAGTAATGATTTAAAAAGTACCATCTATTCCAGTTAAAGAAATGGCACTATGTAAAAAACCAAATTTTAGCGAATTTACTAGTGTTACAGAAAATATAGTTAAAAGGTAGTAATATCTTCCCTTAGTACACATTAATCCTTCTAATATTAAGCCCTGAAAACACATGCCAGCAACCAAATCTTATTGCCTGCGTATATTCTCAAAAAGAAGAAAACTGATCCAAACTGGTCAATTAGTTCTGCCCCTGGGGTTTTTGGAGATGAAATCTGTGATAGAATCAAGGAAATTTCCCCTTGAGAGTGGCTGAAACTATCAAGTGTTAATGGTCAAGACAGAGTGGCAGGCACGATTCTTATTACTGTGAACTGGAGTTAGAACTGACCAGTCTTACAGAGAAGAGCATGATGCTGATCCATTATGTTGTTCATCATAAATGAACAACAGTCCTGACGGAATCCAATGCTAATTCTGCATGCTCCTAATGTCCAGCAGCATCCGTCACGAGTATCATGAGATACTCCAGTATCCTATCTTTACTTAAGTTAGCACATGTCACTTTTTCTCACTTTCATCAAGAGTTTCAATTCATAATGATAAGTAAAACAAGGAAAAAGAAGTAAAAGATTTTGGCAAAAGTGTTATTAGTACTTAATACTTTTAAGCAGATTAGTAAACCATGGTTCCAACAACAAATTAAAAGACTTCCCTGAATCCCAAGTTTGGTTTAGGTACTCCTCCTATTGTACTAAGGCCCTAGGTTACACAATGTCTGACTTACTGACAACTCCTACCTGCAATTTATTTAAATTTTTCCTCACTTTGAAACAATGAAACCAATCCCTACTAGCAACAAATTCATCACAGTCACCTTCACTTGTTGCACATGCAGCTTTTAAATCACTCAAAAGGCTTCAAGCCTTTTCTTGCACTTAAAAATAAAACCCAAATTCACTGCCAAGTCGATTCCAACTCCTAGTGACTCCCTTTGGGTTTCTAAGGCTGTAAATCTACGGAAGCAGATTGCCTCATCTTTCTTCCACAGAGCAGCTGGTAGGTTCGAACCACCAACCTTTTGGTTAGCGCACAAATCCCTGAAACATTACACCACCAGAGCTCCTTCAAGTAAGGCTAAATAAGAACCATATGCACATATTCCAACTCACCTACAAATTGAACTTAAAGAGACACTTAAGAATGAATCTCAATCTTAAGGTCTGCCTATATACCTACAGCAAAAAGAATTCGCCTGTTTATTTGTATATATTCACTAGATTATAAGGTCCATCTGGATAAGGGCTTTCTTCCTTGCTCTTTGATGTAACCCAGCATCTAGGACATGTCGTTGTTCTGGCCATACTGATCATCAGAACTAGAAAACAGCAGCCCATAATGGAATAACTGGTATCTGGAGGGCCTGGGTTCCAGTGCAAGCTCTACAGCAAATCAACTTTCATTTACTTACTAGCAAAATGTGAAAATAATCTTTTCCTTCCAGCTTTATGCTTCAGGAATGCACCATATACTGAGCACCTAAGTTACTGCACACTTTCCAATTCAAGTAAACATTAACAAGTCATAGTATAACCTTTACATTTTAATTCTATGAAGAAAACAGGATGTGGCAAACAGATGTGTTGCTCACATTCCTGTTTAAGAAAAAATGCACTGCAAGGAGTGTGGCTGGCTGACAGTCTCCAGTTGTTAGCTTCCTCAGACTTCGCTTCAGAGATCACATTAAGCTCGAGGTGACCCTCAGGCAGAATGAACAAGGCAGTGGCACAAGGGCCTAGCCATTTCCACTCAACACAGCATTCCTTTAACAAGCAGCCTCTGCTCCGGAGCTCCCCAATGACCTTGTCAGCTCTCCATTACGGCCTGATGGCCCCCTCTGCCCAATTCTACATCCTTTCTTTTCCTTTCACAGGAACAGTTTAATAGGATTTAAACCATTTTGCACTTCTAACTGCATTTTAGTGTCTGCTTCCTGGAAAGCACCACCTCTGCCAAAATCAAAGACTAGTTTGTTTCCAATTAATTTACTCTCACATCTACTTAACCTGTTTATGTTAATCATGGTAAGCAGGCTTTTCCTAATACAGGGTACATGCATTGATTTTTATTTCTTCATACTTCTTTCGCCAGTAAAATGTTTTAAACGTATTTCATGGTATTTGGTAAACCAAAACTAACCAAACTCCCTGCCATCAAGTTGATTCCAATTCATAGTGATCCCCTTTGGGTTTCTGAGGCGGTAAATCTTTACAGAAGTAGATTGTCCAGTCTTCCTTCTGTGGAGTGGCTGGGGGTTTTGAACTGCCAACCTTCTGGTTAGCAGTCAAATGTCTTAAGCACTACACCAAAGCTCCCTGCACTTGGTAGAGTTATATTTATTATTTAAAAAAAAAAAAAAAAAAAAAAGCCTTAAGGGCAGCTGATTAGAAAAACACAACTTAATAGCACCCTCTGGTGGTAGTTAACAGGATTTGTTCACTACACAATCAACATGAAAAGTGGACCTTCTGAAGCCATGACCTTTGACATTTTAAAAGACGGAAAAATAAAAATGTCATTAAAAAAATAAATGGGATTTGGAGTATAATCCCTTTCCTACACCTCCCATCATTCTATACAGTACAGATGATTCACTGTACCTTGCTTCACATTGCAATTATCAGAACCCAAACCAAAAAACCAATCTCACTGCCATCGAGTCAATTTGACTCATAGCAACCCCTCCTTAGGTTCCCAAAGCAGTATCCCTACAGAAGCAAACTGCCTGATCTTCCTTCCGAGAGAGCAGTGGCTGGTGGGTTTGAACCGCCAGCCTTCTGGTTAGCAGGCAACTGCCTTAGGCACTATGCCACCAGATTTCCCTATCAGTACCCAATACTTTATAAACATTTTTTTAATCTGTTGATTTTGACTATCTGACTGCCCCACAAGGACATAAACTCTATGAGGGCAGAGCCTCTATATATGTTTTTTTTACCACCACATCTTCAGTGCCTATAAACCATTAGCATGTACCAGATACTAAGTATTTTTTCAATAAATGAGTGCATCTTTTTATGAAAAGTCAGATTTAGATTCACCCTGGAATTTGAGAAAAATTCAACCAAAAGAAAGTTTTACTGTAAACTTAAAAATCTTAGGATAAGAATGTATTGAGCCGTTACAGAAGCAAAGCTAAAGGCCAATCAGGGAGAAACAGGTCTAGCTAGAAAACACTATAAGAGCAAACCAGTCTACAGATGTTTCTACATATTCTCAAATTTTTCTCATCTACTAAAAATGAATACCTGAAGGAAACTTGCATCCAACACAATGATCTTTCCAACTGTGATACAGGTATTCAGCTTACACTTAAATTTACAAGGATATGGTCTTGCTACCTCGAAAACACCCTGCCAACTACTTTTTAAGACCCTAGGATACCAAGAGTATCTTAAAAAGGGGGGAAAAAAAAGGGGGGAAAAAAAGGGGCAATTATGGACCAAAATATTAATATTTATCAGTCAGTTAAAAAATAACTATAAAGGGTGTTAATTAAAAAAATTATTTATTTCTGCTCCTTTCATACATCTCATTGTTCAGGAAAACAGTCTTACACACACGTATCTGAAATAATGTACTCTCACACAGTTTAAACCCAAAGCACCATGGGTGAAGCTGATCAGTTGTCCAGAGTTCTCAGCCTGTGGAATCTTGCTTCTTGATTTAACATTAATGTTTGAGAATTAATGTTGAGAATCAGAAATGCCATCTCCAACAAATGTTAAGGGGCTGTAAAAAATAATCACTTTATTCAATATAATAATTGTAGAAATGGAGTATATTTTCTTTTAGAAATGAAAAACTAAGAAGAAAATGCCACTTAACATTGTTGGCATGTCAGTCTAGGTCAGCAGCAAAAAAAATAACTGTGATAAGCTTGTCTCTTTGATAGTACCAAGAAATTCTAGTCCAAGCTTTAATGACCTTCCTATGTTTTCATCAGATTCTTCTCTCTGCTGCTTTTCATCCTTTCCACATTTCATATTCGAGGATTGGTACCGCCTTTAAAACTTCATTAACAGGAGCAAATACAGTATCCACTGATTTCTTCTCAAAGGGCACTCTAACCCATCAGATAGCCCCTGCAGAAATAAAATTTATAAACAATATAGTGAAAAAAGAAGCAACCTTTCAAAGTACAAATAATTTCATAATAAAGACAATCTGAAAATATAATTGTGTGATTCTTCATTATGGTTTTTATTTCATATCTTATTCCCTCTTCCCTCAAATAAATAAAGATATTCCTAGGCCTCAGTTCCATCATCCTTCTCCACAAAGTATAAAGTTACAAACCAATATGCTAAACAACATAGACTGGGAAAAAGAAGCAATTGTGAACCTCAGCCTCCACAACCCTGAGACCAGAACTAGATGCCAACTACTTTGAAAGGAATCACAACAGAAGGTCCTGGGAAAAAAATTGTGTAACAAAACTCAACATAATAAAAAAGACTATGCTTATTGGTCTCAGAGAAACTAGTGGAACCCCCCCAACTGTGGCCCTTAGATACTCTTCTAGCCCAGAACTAAATTCATCCATGGCTCAACTTTCAGCCAAACTATACACAAGCCTATAAGGTGAGTAATACCCAGGTATGCACTCCAATCAACCACAAGAGATCAAAAGGGCAGCATTTGCCCAGGGATAAAGCTCATAAGGCAGAAGGGACAGGAAAAAAGGGCAAACAGAAATGGTAAACACAGGGAGACTAGTGGGAAGAGTGCTATTACATTGTGGAGACTGCATTCAATGTTATGGAAAAAACTACATATGAACAGTTGAATGGAAAACCAATTTGCTCTGTAAATTTTCACTCAAATCACAAAAAGTTAAATAAATAAATAAATGTAAAGGATTGAAAAAAAGTAAAATGTTACATAAAAGTTTAAGAGTAAGAATCGGTATTTTATGGAGTCTTACTATAGTGGAAAAAAAAAAAAAGTCACAAATTTTTCTGTTGGATTTCCTAAAAACCCTAATATTGGAGAAGGTGGGAAAACTTGGACCTATTCATGCATGCGAGATGAGTCTTTCAGCTCTCAAGAAATAAGTGTGTAGAAGCATTTGACCGTGTACTTCTATTCCTTTAACAAATGTCTAGGTAATAGCAATTAAGAGCTTTGGCTTTACCTGTTGATTGCACCAGGCTTCATGTTGATCAACATGGAGATGCTTTTACTAAATGTCTAATTTAGGCCCTGCAATTCCCTTTAAATAAAAGCATTAAATTTAGTTTTATAGTTTCAAACCTTTTATTATCCTTTGCAGGAAAGCTTTGCGATCTATAATTAATAAAGGATCTACATAATCAAGAAAAAAGAGAAAAACTTCATGAAACTGTCCACATTGAGAAAGGTTTTAATATATCTTGTCCCCTCTTATGCCTTTAGAATGTCTTCCCTTTTGATTCTGCCTTTGCTGTTACTGGGTTAAGACTGGCCAAGCCTCACTCAGTTTCCTCATTTGTAAAACGAGGTTACCACAAAAGGTTATGAGGGTAATGTAAAAGAACCTACTTATATAATAGCTGCTCCACATAGTAAGCACTTGACAAATGTTAGCTTCTATTGTTAGTCTGGAGTCTCACATTTCTTCATCTGTAAAATAGGGATTAAAAACCACCTCATGGGGCTGAGAATTACCACAGTGCCTGGTGCTTAGCAGACACATTTTCTTCCTTTCTGCAGCTTCTGGATTCACTTGACACCCTATACAGTTACATCTATATTCAGCCAATGCAGTCTCCCTAGAACCCTCAAGCCCCTTCCTTCTGCTGTTATCAGCCTGGCCAAGCCACAACTCTTGAATGAAGAGAACACTCACTAATACAATTACCTTTACAACAACTCAAATAAAATACTCAGCCTATGATTGGGTATTTGCAGAGATATGGACTTGCTACCTCACAGGGCATCCTGCAACTACATTAAGTGTAGATTCACATGTAAGGAATTATACAGAGAAACCTTGTACATTCTGTCCAGTTTTCCCCAATGATAATACATTACAAAACTACAGTATAATGTCACAACCTGGAAAACTGTGACATTGGTATTATCTACAGATCTTAATTCGGATTTCTCCAGTTTTACTCATACTTGTGTGTCTGGCTGAATTAAATTCTGTACAATTTGATCAACCTGGGTAGGACTGTGTATTTGGGACCACATTAAAGACACTGCATGGTTCCAACACTACCAGATCTCCCATGTTGCCCTTTCATAACCATACCCCCCCTTCTCTCATCCCTACCAACTACTTTTTAAGATTCTAGAATAAAAACGATGATCAATATCCTGAAATATTCTGTAATCTGTAGGGAAAATGAAATTAATGTACACAAATACTTTTCACCTGTGGTGGTTATGTTTGTGTGTCAACTTGGCTGGGCCTGGTTGAGTGGCCGGGCAGCTGGTGGTTATTCCCCATGATGTGACTGGCAATCAACTCCATGGTGGGATCTACCACAAGAAGCTGAATAGCTACCTTTGGGATGTGGTCTGCTCCCTATATATAAGAAGCCTTGGGGACAGTCTCTAGCTTATGGCGCCTTGAACCCGGCATGTAGCTGTGTCATTGTTTGGCAGCCTGCCATGCTCTGCCGACCTTGGGACTTACAATGGACATGAATTAATGGCCTGCTGTGTGGTTTGGTAATATCGTGACTATACCTTGTTACCTGTCAACCTTGGGCTTGGCAGCCTCAGCAGCCAGCAGCTATCTGAGTGAAGAAAAGCCTCTAGCTTCAGTGGGCTGGGAGCTGGAGGCACAGCTGAAACCCAAGGCTGAGGGGTTTTCACCAACCCCTAGAGACTGGCACTTTGAACTTGGACTTAAAGCCTTCAAACTGTAAGAGAATAAACTCCTGTTTGTTAAGGCCATCCCATTTGTGGTATATTCCTGTCAGAGCAGTACTAGGTAACCAAAACAACCCTCCTCCAAAAAGATTAAATAAAACATTTTTAAAAAACTCTTTGGATATGTATATTGACTTTGATTGCTATTGGTGAGGTGCCACTGAGTCAATTCCAACTCATTGCAATCCCATGAGACAAGAGAACTGTCCCATAGGGTTTCTTTGGCTGTAATCTTTATAGAAACAGATCATGAGGTCTTTTTTCTAGGGGAGCTGCTGGATGGGTTTGAACCACTAACCTTTCAGTTAGCAGCTGAGTGCTTAACAATTGATGTCACTAGATTTCTATATTGATTGTGAAGACCTCACAGAAAGTGGCCACTATAAAGCTTGTATTTCACAAAAAGGATACTTTAACACCTAAGCCTCCCAGGAGTAGGGCAGAAAGGTTAAGATTTTAAGCACTTACCCCTCAATATCTGCCTTATACAGTGGTTATTCAACTGCTAGCTTACACTACCAAACAAACACACCAAGGTCTCTTTAGGAATAGTTTCCTATCCTCCATATATACTGATATGTGAGCATACACTTTGGACATTTATTTCTTAATATAGTTATATATCATCATTCTTTGTAACCAGTATGTGATCTTTTTATGTAAAATCCATGGAGTGTCAGCCTGTATTTAGATGAAAGGATTACTTAAGTAGACATATCCTTATTCAAAGTCTTCAAACTTATAGTCTTACCTTAAGAAAAGACTGGGGAACACTAAGGAATATTATAATGTTATAAAGATACCATGCTGGAAGAAAGAAGAGAAAAAATAAAGGAATATACTTCTTGGGAAACACATTTACCATGGTTTATCCTGGAATCTTTTAGTGCCCTTTCATGGCCCATAAAATTTCATGATTTCTAATTATCATATTCAGGTCTCTAGAACAGTTGTTCACAAGTAAAACTATAGGTAAACAAAATCAAAGAAAATCAAGAATTCAAAAACAACTAGGGATACTGGAAGCCACTATATGGACCTGCCATTTACCCTCTAGCTTACAGTATTCATTCTTTCAATAATCATGGTGTACTTTCTGAATGTAAGGCAGGCACTATGCTAGGTTGGCACTGATACACAACTTTTTCAAAATACTATGACATGCAGCACCACTGCATTTAATCCTTGTTACAATCCTAAAAAGGTAAGTGAAACAAATATCAGTCCCATTTTACAGTTAAAGAATGTGACATGATAGGGGCAGTTAAGTAGCTTGCTCAAAGTCATTTGCTCAAAGGGCCAGAAAGGAAAAGAATCAGCGCTAAAACACAAGTCTCCTCATTCTGAGTCCATCACCTTCTCCAATAGTCCCAGAAACAAAAATTTCATTCTTATAGAAACAGGAATGGTTTACATGGTATTATCAATGGTCTCATATGCATTTAAGAGCTGGACAATGAATAAGGAAGACTGAAAAAGAACTGATGCATCTGAAAAGGGGTGTTGGCAAAAATACTGAAAATACCATGGACTGCCAGAAGAATGAACAAGACTGCACTGGAAGAAGTGCAGCCAGAAGGCTCCTGAGAAGTCAGAATGGTCAGATGTTGCCTCTCGTATTTTGGTCATGGTATCAGGAAGGACTAGTCCCTGGAGAAGGATATCATCCTTGGTAAAGTCAAAGGTCAGTGAAAAAGGGGAAGACCCTCAATGAGATGGATTGACACAGTGGCTGCAATGATGGGGGCTCAAGCATAGCAAAGATTGTGAGGATGGCACAGGAACCAGAAGTGTTTTTTACTGTTGTACCTAGGTCACTACGAGTCAGAGCTGACGTAACAGGACCTAACAACAGTTTCTTTACTTCTTTCTGAAATGGGAGCCAGAAGCCAATCTTAAACACAGAGATTTTAGGATTCTGTTTATAATAAAAACATTATTTAACATTGATATTATGCTTGACTGCTCATAAAACATCTTCTCATTTAATCTAGCAATAACTCTCTCAGGTGTACCATTAGCTTCATTTAATAGGTTAGAATCCAAGCCCAAGAGAGTTCGTGGAACTGACTCAAAGGTTCAAAGCTGATAAGCAGCAAGCCCATACCTGGACTCCAAATTCTTCACTCCTTCTACTACACACTGTCCTCAGGAGCTGTATAACTGTTTTCATATAAAATTATCTCTCACTTGCTAAAAATGACCAAATAACCCAGTGTATTCAAATATCAAACTTTCTACAATCTTAATTTCTGGAGTATAACTCCAAATCTGAAGCAAATAAACCAAACCAACTGCTACTGAGTTGATTCCAACTCACAGCGACCCTACAAGACAGCGTAGAATTGTCCTATAGGGTTGCCAAGGTTTTCAATCTTTGCAGAAGCAGAATGCCACATCGTTCTCCCATAGCATGGATGGTGGGTTTGAAACGCTGACCTTTTGGTTAATAGCTGAATGACTTAACCACTGCACCACCACAGCTCCTTGAAGCAATGAAAGAGAACCTCAAACACCTGAAAAGACTGTTACAAAGCCAGGTCATTAAGTTCTCCTACAAAGCCAGGTCATTAAGTTCTCCTTTAGCCAGTCTTCATTTAAAATGCAATCAAATGGCTGGTTGTTACCTCAAATCATACATAAACAGAACCAGCAAACTGAAAAAAAGAAAAGGGATGAAATTAACACTGACAAGGGGAAAGGACATGTTACTGAGGAAAGAAACAACAAAAACCCCTGAAAAGTAGTACTAATGTAAGTATAAATGTAAAATAGCCCTGGTCAAAAGGCTAAAATTATACTTAATGTTCACGGTGCCCAGCAAATAGCTGTATCAAATAATAAATATTTGCTGAATACAAATGTGAGTGACTAAGGTGGCAATAAAACAAATACTTCAATTCTTATTTTTTGTTTCTCATTTTTCCTGTCCCTTAAAAGAGCTTTGCTTCTGAACTGCTTCTATGATTTTAGGATTTACTCAAGAACTTCACTGCTTTTCTTATCAGGCTAAATAAACACCATGCTGTTAATTAAGTTTACATGCTGAAATGGCAATTTTTGCCACAGTCTCAATAAAGCAGGCATTCTGTCCTCAATTATACAGTGACTAATTTGAATAGTTTTATCTGGCTTTTAACAGCCTAAATGTAGAAAACCATCCTCAACCAAAATTATTTTTTTTATTTGGAAGACTGTTTTTAATGCTAAACTGGAGGCTAATGAAAGACTAATGACCATTCATTATTTTTCACAACAATCATGTGCAAACATGTGCCACATCTCCTAACCAGTGTGCAAACAGTTTTATTTGAGTCTATGTAAATTTAAAAGGCACCCAACATGCACACACACAATTTCACATATATTATCCCATAAATATCATACTAGAAATTTTTAATTTTAAAAATGGAAATTCTCCTTTGTAACTCTGTACTAATTTTTTGAAAAATTTTTTTCCAGTTTATTGAGTCAATTCCAAGAAGCCCTGCAGGTACAGTCATTACAGAGCTTGGCTGGTAACTGAAAGGTCAATGGTTTGAACACAACAGCCACTCTGGGAAAAGGAAAATGTGGTAGGCTATTTCCATACAGATTTATAGCCTTTGAAACCCTATGGGGCAGCTCTACTCTGTCCCACAGGGTCTTTTTGAGTTAAAAGTAACTCAACAATAGTGGGGTTTTTTTTGGGGGGGGTGGGGGAGGGATGTCAATTTCAACTCATGGCAACCTAATGTGTGTCAGAGTAGAACTGTGCTCCATAGGGTTTTCAATGACTGAATTTTCAGAAGGAGATCACCTGACTTTTCTTCCAAGATGCCTCTGAGTGGACTTGAACCTCCAACCTTTCAGTTAGCTGCCAAGTGCATTAACCATCTGCACCACCCAGGCACTAAGTACTAAAATTTAATATTTCATTTTAAATGTATTGTCATTATGCAAATAGCTAACGAAATAATTTATTAGCACCTGTATTTCTTCAAAAGACAAGGCATGAGACAAAATCATGATAGGTCTTTTAAAAGGCATAAATCAGAAACTATAAAACCAGTAGTACTATTTCAGTGTTCTGTTCTTCCTTTTCAAAAGCACTTCTTGCTAAAAATGATTTCAGACTCTGTGAAAAATAATTAGGTTCTGGAGGTTATCAAGGTACATCTTTTAGCACAGCCATCCTTTATCCCAGATGCTAACAATTTACTTGATTTTGAAAAACTAGTGATTACTGGTGTGGTGGTTATGTTTGTGTGTCAACTTGGCTGGGCCTGGTTTAGTGGCTGGGCAGCTGGTGGTAGTTATTCCCCATGATGAGACTGGCAATCAACTCCATGGTGGGATCTATCACAAGCAGCTGAGGATCTGACTTTGGGATGTGGTCTGCTTCCGGTATATAAGCAGAAGCCTTGGAGAATGGTCTCTAGCTTATGGCACACTTGGACCCTGCATGTAGCCGTGTCATTATTCAGCAGCCTGCCATGCTCTGCCTACCTTGGGACTTAAAATGGACTTAAATTAATGGCCTACTGTGTGGTTTGATAACATCGGGACTGTGCCTTTTTATTTGTCGACCTTGGGCTTATTAGCTTCAGCAGCCAGTAGCTGCCTGAGTGAAGAGATGCCTCTAGCTCCAGTGGGCCGGGAGCAAGAGGCAAAGCTGAAGCCCAAGGCTGAGGGGCTTTCACACAGCCCCTAGACCCTGAAACTTTGAACGTGGACTTAAAGCCTCCAAACTGTAAGAGAATAAACTCCTGTTTGTTAAGGTCACCCCATTTGTGGTATACTTCTGTCAAAGTGGCGCTAGGTAACCAGAACAACTGGTATTTTTAAATGTCTTTTTATTCCACGTATATGTATCAGACAGGATGTCATAGAAAATGTGTGTGAATGACTACAGATACATTCTTTCCTTGCTTGTGGTAACAAAGTCTTATTTTGTGTAACTGTAGGACCACAGACCTGGCTCATCATTTCCTTTGAGGACAGCAAATATTCTACCAAAGATAATACTGTTGTTTCCCTTTCTTATCTAAAATTGTCCAGTTTCTCCCCCTATCTAAAGTACAAGCCATTGAGAGTTATGGATATGAAATCATATGAAAAAGAACCATGTATCCTTTCCTTTTAAAAATTCAAATCCTAGATTTAGCTAAATGTTAAGTTACAGGAAGTAGCAATTTTCTACTTCAGGCTATTGTTCTACTTTTATTACATCTGAACATGATCTACAAATCAACTTTAGCTATGTCTTATAATAGTATTTCTGAAACCTAGAGAGTATACCCTATTTTCTACTCCCAAGCTTACACTAGGAGCTCCGGAAGCGTAGTGCTTAAGGCATTTGACTGCTAACCAGAAGGCTGGTGGTTCAAACCAACCAGCCACTCCTCGGAAGGAAGGTTGGGGAATTTACTTGAGTAGTGGTACCGCCTTGGATACCGAAGCAGGTTCACTATGAATTGGGTCTGACTCGATGGCACATAACAACAAGAAGCTTACATTTAGCTGACAATCTTGGATACTGACCTATAGAATGAGGACAGGAAGACAAATTTTTTCATAAATAATTGAGAAAGTAAGATAGAGACAATTAAAGAGAATTAAATACTTTCCAAAGGTTTCTTATAAACAGTACATTCTGATTATCCTTAAAGTCAATGCCTGAGCTAAAAGATAAAACATCTTTTTCGTTATTTAAGATGTTCATATCCTAGGTAAACAAACAAAAAAAAAACCAAACTCACTGCTGAGTCAATTCTTATTCATAGTGACCCTATGCATTACAGAGTACAACTGCTCCAGACTTCTCTTAGCTGTAATCTGTATGGATACAGATCAGTAGGCCTGTTTTCTGTGGTGCCAATGTGTGGGTCCTAACCACCAACCCGTAGGTTAGTAATTGAACACAAACCATTTGCATCACCCTGGGACTCCTTAAAGAGAAAACACCTTTTTTTTTTTTTTCTTATTTAACCACTAACACCCTTGGTAGAGGAGCTCAAAGTATAAGAAAGAATGGGAGTGCTTGGTAGAATAAGGTTCCATGGCCTAAACAAGCCTGCTTCTAGTTTATGTGAATGATCAGAATTCCCAGGTGTATAGTAGAGCTGACAAGGGGCAAGGCTGTGGTCACTGCTTGGTCACAGCCAGCTACCCAGAGGGACTGAGTAGTT